>NC_135237.1:403626060-403938560 GCF_051348905.1 Ranitomeya variabilis
TCTTGTGTGGATCAGCTTGCTACAAGGATACAAAGCATTCAGGATTATGTAGTTCGCAGTCCTATGTCAGAACCTAAAATACCAATTCATGAGCTGTTCTCTGGAGATAGATCTAGGTTTTTGAATTTCAAAAATAATTGCAAATTGTTTCTTTCTCTGAGACATCATTCCTCTGGTGACCCTGCTCAGCAAGTTAAAATTATTATTTCTTTGTTACGTGGTGACCCTCAAGATTGGGCATTCTCCCTGGCGCCAGGAGATCCTGCATTGCTAAATGTGGATGCGTTTTTTCTGGCGCTTGGATTGCTTTATGAGGAACCTAATCTAGTAGACCAGGCAGAAAAGATTTTGCTGGCTCTCTCTCAGGGTCAGGATGAAGCAGAGGTTTACTGTCAGAAGTTTAGGAAGTGGTCTGTGCTCACTCAATGGAATGAGTGTGCCCTGGCAGCGATTTTCAGAAAGGGTCTTTCTGAAGCCCTTAAGGATGTTATGGTGGGGTTCCCCACGCCTGCGGGTCTGAATGAGTCAATGTCTTTGGCCATTCAAATTGATCGGCGTTTGCGGGAGCGCAAACCTGTGCACCATCTGGCGGTGTTTTCTGAGCAGAAGCCTGAGTCTATGCAATGTGACAGGATTCTGACCAGAATTGAACGGCAAAATCACAGACGTCAGAATGGGTTGTGCTTTTACTGTGGTTACTCCACTCATGTTATCTCTGATTGTTCTAAGCGCACAAAGAGGTTCGCTAAGTCTGTCACCATTGGTACTGTACAGCCTAAATTCATTTTGTCTGTTACTTTGATTTGCTCTCTGTCATCCTACTCTGTTATGGCTTTTGTGGATTCAGGCGTGCCCTGAATTTGATGGATTTGTCATTTGCCAGGCGCTGTGGTTTTATCTTGGAGCCATTGCAATTCCCTATTTTATTAAAGGGAATTGATGCTACGCCATTGGCCAAGAATAAGCCTCAATACTGGACTCAAGTGACTATGTGCATGACTCCTGCACATCAGGAGGTTATTCGCTTTCTGGTGTTACATAATTTGCATGATGTTGTCGTGTTGGGTCTGCCATGGCTGCAGGTTCATAATCCAGTCCTGGATTGGAAAGCAATGTCTGTGTCAAGTTGGGGTTGTCAAGGGGTACATGGCGATGTTCCTTTGGTGTCAATTGCTTCTTCTACTCCTTCTGAAGTCCCTGAATTTTTGTCGGATTACCAGGATGTATTTGATGAGCCCAAATCCAGTGCCCTACCTCCTCATATGGATTGTAATTGTGCCATAAATTTGATTCCTGGTAGTAAGTTCCCTAAGGGTCGACTTTTTAATTTATCTGTACCAGAACATACCGCTATGTGGAGCTATATAAAGGAGTCTTTGGAGAAAGGGCATATTCGTCCGTCCTCGTCACCTTTGGGTGCAGGGTTCTTTTTTGTGGCCAAGAAGGATGGTTCTCTGAGAGCCTGTATAGATTATCGCCTTCTAAATAAAATCACGGTCAAATTTCAGTACCCTTTGCCTCTGCTGTCCGATCTGTTTGCTCGGATTAGGGGGGCTAGTTGGTTCACCAAGATAGATCTTCGAGGAGCTTATAATCTTGTGCGTATAAAGCAGGGCGATGAATGGAAGACAGCATTTAATACGCCCGAAGGTCATTTTGAGTACTTGGTGATGCCTTTTGGGCTTTCTAATGCCCCTTCCGTGTTTCAGTCCTTCATGCACGACATCTTCCGAGAGTATCTGGATAGATTCATGATTGTGTACCTGGATGATATTTTGGTCTTTTCTGATGATTGGGAGTCTCATGTGAAGCAGGTCAGGATGGTGTTTTGGGTCTTGCGTGCCAATGCCTTGTTTGTGAAGGGCTCTAAATGTTTCTTTGGAGTCCAGAAGGTTTCCTTTTTGGGCTTTATTTTTTCCCCTTCTACTATCGAGATGGATCCAGTTAAAGTCCGGGCCATCTATGACTGGACTCAACCTACATCGGTGAAGAGCCTTCAGAAGTTCTTGGGCTTTGCTAATTTTTACCGGCGCTTCATCACTAATTTTTCTAGTGTGGTTAAGCCTTTGACGGATTTGACTAGAAAGGGTGCTGATGTGACTAATTGGTCTTCTGCGGCCATTGAGGCCTTTCAGGAGCTGAAACGTTGGTTTTCTTCGGCTCCTGTCTTGAGTCAACCTGATGTCTCTCTTCCCTTTCAGGTCGAGGTTGATGCTTCTGAGATTGGAGCAGGGGCTGTCTTGTCACAGAGAAGCTCTGATGGCTCGGTGATGAGACCATGTGCTTTCTTTTCTAGAAAGTTTTCGCCTGCCGAGCGGAATTATGATGTTGGTAATCGGGAGTTGTTGGCAATGAAGTGGGCATTCGAGGAGTGGCGACATTGGCTTGAGGGAGCCAAGCATCGCGTGGTGGTCTTGACGGATCACAAGAATTTGATTTATCTCGAGTCTGCCAAGCAGTTAAATCCTAGACAAGCTCGATGGTCGCTGTTTTTCTCCCGTTTTGATTTCATGGTTTCATACCTTCCGGGCTCAAAAAATGTGAAGGCTGATGCCCTTTCTAGGAGTTTTGTGCCTGACTCTCCGGGAGATTCTGAGCCGGCTGGTATCCTCAGAGAGGGGGTAATCTTGTCTGCCATCTCCCCTGATTTGCGGCGGGTGCTGCAGGAGTTTCAGGCCGATAGACCTGACCGTTGTCCACCGGAGAGACTGTTTGTCCCGGATAGATGGACCAGTAGAGTTATTTCCGAGGTTCATTCTTCAGTGTTAGCGGGTCATCCTGGGATCTTTGGTACCAGGGATTTGGTGGCTAGGTCCTTTTGGTGGCCTTCTTTGTCGCGGGATGTGCGTTCCTTTGTGCAGTCCTGTGGGATTTGTGCTCGGGCCAAGCCTTGCTGTTCTCGTGCCAGTGGATTGCTTTTGCCTTTGCCTGTCCCGAAGAGGCCTTGGACGCATATTTCCATGGATTTTATTTCGGATCTTCCAGTCTCTCAGAGGATGTCTGTCATCTGGGTGGTTTGTGATCGTTTTTCTAAAATGGTCCATTTGGTGCCTTTGCCTAAGTTACCCTCCTCCTCTGATTTGGTTCCGCTGTTTTTTCAGAATGTGGTCCGTTTGCATGGTATTCCGGAGAACATTGTGTCTGACAGAGGGTCCCAGTTTCTGTCCAGATTTTGGCGGTCCTTTTGTGCTAAGATGGGCATTGATTTGTCTTTTTCTTCGGCCTTCCATCCTCAGACGAATGGCCAAACCGAACGTACGAATCAGACCTTGGAAACTTATCTGAGATGTTTTGTTTCTGCTGATCAGGATGATTGGGTGACTTTTTTGCCATTGGCTGAGTTCGCCCTCAATAATCGGGCTAGTTCCGCTACTTTGGTTTCGCCTTTTTTTTGTAATTCTGGTTTTCATCCTCGTTTTTCCTCGGGTCAGGTTGAACCTTCTGACTGTCCTGGGGTGGATTCTGTGGTGGATAGGTTGCAGCAGATTTGGAACCTTGTAGTGGACAATTTAACGTTGTCACAGGAGAAGGCTCAGCGCTTTGCTAATCGCCGTCGCTGTGTGGGTCCCCGACTTCGTGTGGGGGATTTGGTATGGTTGTCATCTCGTTATGTTCCTATGAAGGTTTCCTCTCCTAAGTTCAAACCTCGTTTCATCGGTCCTTATAAGATTTTGGAAATCCTCAATCCGGTGTCATTTCGTTTGGACCTCCCAGCATCTTTTGCCGTTCATAATGTGTTCCATAGGTCATTGTTGCGGAGGTATGTGGTGCCTGTGGTTCCGTCTGTTGACCCTCCTGCTCCGGTGTTGGTCGAGGGAGAATTGGAGTATGTGGTGGAGAAGATCTTGGATTCTCGTATTTCGAGACGGAAGATTCAGTACTTGGTTAAATGGAAGGGCTATGGTCAGGAGGATAATTCCTGGGTTGTTGCCTCTGATGTCCATGCTGCCGATTTGGTTTGTGCCTTTCATTTGGCTCATCCTGATCGGCCTGGGGGCTCTGGTGAGGGTTCGGTGACCCCTCCTCAAGGGGGGGTACTGTTGTGAATTCCGTTCTCGGGCTCCCTCCTGTGGTCATGAGTGGTACTTTGTGAGTTCTGTTCATGGGCTCCCTCTGGTGGCTTTTAGTGTTACGGATGGTCTGTACCTGGACTCCAGCTGCCTCTTTTCCTGCTAGGCCTGCTGCCTATTTAACTCCATCTGGACCTTTACTTGTTGCCTGCTGTCGTTGTATTCAGTACTGGTTCAGATCTCTCTGGGACTTCCCTTGTGACCTGTCTCCTCGTGAGAAGCTAAGTTCATGCTAGTCGTTTTTTGCTCATTTCTATTTGAAAATGTTTCTCAGTATGTTATAAGTTCAGTCCAGCTTGCTTATATGCTATTTGATTGCTAGCTGGAAGCTCTGGGGTGCGGAGTTGCGCCCCTCACATCGTGAGTTGGTGTGGGGGTCTTTTTGTATTCTCTGCGTGGATACTTTTGTAGTATTTTATACTGACCGCACAGATTCCTTGCTATCTTCTGACTTTTTAGTTATTAGCGGGCCTCATTTGCTAAAACCTATTTTCATTTCTATGTTTGTGTTTTCCCCTTAAACTCACCGTTATTATTTGTGGGGGGCTGCTTACACTTTGGGGAAAATTTCTCTGAGGCAAGTGAGGCTTTGTTTCTCTCTAGGGGTAGCTAGTTTCTCAGGCTGTGAACGAGGCGTCTAGGCCGAGTTAGGAACACTCCACGGCTGCCTATAGTGTGGTTTGATAGGATCAGAATTGCGGTCAGTAAAGTTCCCACATTCCCAGAGCTTGTCCGTATTTTTGGGTTTACTTATCAGGTCAGTTCATGTGTTCTAACCACCAGGATCATAACAGTGACCGCAAGTATGGAATTTACATTCATTCAATCACGTGCCAACTAGGAAAGTTTGGCCTTGCTCAATACTAGAGAATTAAGTGAGGCCTGGCACATGTAGTCTGAATGTGGCTGGATGTGTGACCACCCAATCTCACTGACCATACCGGAGAATTCTGACAGCGTTGGGTGTGTACTCTGTAAGGATTCAGAATTCAACCATCACACAGAGTGACTGCAGACTTTCATCAGAAGACCAAACAACCCATTTAATAAGGGTGGACCACTGTAAAAGAATGGGTAGGCATTTTAGGATTTTTTAAAGCGAATCTGTCAGCATGCTGAACAATAAAATAGCATACAGTATTAAATAGATCTCTTGGATTCAATGACACTGGTGTACTTACTTTGGAAATCCATGTCAAAATGGCTATATAATCCTAATATTAAAATAAGCATTTTATGAGTCTAGCAATGAAGTTAGCGTACTGTAACAAAACACTCCGGGATCGCCTTTGCTGGGGTCAAAGGTCACGTGGTTTGTGCATTAATCTCTGAGGTGACAGCAGGTTTCCAAGTAGACTGACCTCAGGTCAGGTTTATTAAAGTGAAAGCAAATACAGAAAACAAAACATAAAAATAAATCCTTGCCTGTCCGGCGCTAACTATACAAATACGTTCCTATCTAACAACTGGGGGGGCTTCTCCCACCCAGCTAACATTACACAGGTCACGAGCACAGCTCCCACTCACGGTTGTCTCACACAGATAGGCATTCTGTGTGCCCCAGGCTGACACCTGAAACCTCCAGCTGGTCAGCCTTTATTCCTGCACTTATTAACCCCTCGGTATCCTGAAGATACTGAGCGGCCTAATTCACATAGCACAAATACCTGGGCGAGATATACCTGCCCCCGACTACCAGACCGACATGACTCTTACATATCCTCCCCCCCTGCTCAGACCACTCAGGTCGAGCAAGAATACTCTTGAAACAGTGTACTCGGGACAGGGCATCAGCGTTCCCCATCTGCACCCCGGGGCGGTGCTCCACCGTAAAAGAGTAAGCCTGCAGAGCAAGGAACCACCGGGTTACCCGACTATTACGGTCCTTGTGGAGATGCATCCACTTGAGAGGGGCATGGTCCGTGACCAGCCTAAACTTCCTACCTGCCAGGTAATATTTGAGGGAGTCGAGAGCCCATTTGATGGCTAGGCACTCTTTTTCAATCACGGCATACCTCTGCTCATGTACATTCAGTTTCCGACTGAGGTAGAGGACCGGGTGTTCGACTCCGTCCCTTACCTGGGAAAGTACAGCTCCGATACCAGTATCAGAAGCATCCGTTTGCACCACAAACTCGCTGCTGAAATCAGGAGTCACTAGTACGGGCTGAGAGCACAAAGCCCGTTTCAGACTGTGGAAGGCTTCTTCAGCCGCTGAGGTCCATTTTACCATGACGGAATCCCTCCCTTTGGTAAGATCCGTCAAGGGTGTAGCCATGGCCGCAAAGTTGGGTATGAACCGGCGATAATAGCCGGCAATGCCCAGGAAAGCTTGAACTTGTTTCTTGTTCACTGGTTGCGGCCAGCCCTGAATTGCCTGTATTTTGTCGATCTTGGGTTTAATCACTCCTCTGCCAATCACGTAGCCCAAGTATCGGGCTTCTTCAAGGCCGATGTGACATTTCTTAGGATTCGCCGTTAAGCCTGCGTCTCTCAGGTCATCAATCACCGCCTGTACCTTCCGGAGGTGAGCTTCCCAGTCCACGCTGTAAATTATGATGTCGTCTAGGTAGGCAGAAGCGTACTGCCTGTGGGGCCTCAAGACTCGATCCATCAATCTCTGGAACGTTGCTGGGGCTCCGTGAAGTCCAAACGGCATGTAGATATACTGGAACAGCCCTTCCGGTGTAGCAAATGCCGTCTTCTCTCTGGCCGCCTCGGCCAGAGGGATCTGCCAGTACCCCTTTGTTAGATCCAGGGTCGTAATATATCGGGCTTTACCCAGCCGATCGATCAACTCATCGACCCGGGGCATAGGGTAGGCATCAAATTTAGAAACCGCATTCAGTTTCCGAAAGTCATTGCAAAACCATATAGAGCCATCCGGCTTAGGTATCAACACGATTGGACTGGACCAGGCGCTGTGCGACTCTTTAATGACTCCTAAGTCCAACATGGCCTTCATCTCCCGGGAGACGGCTTCACGGCGTGCTTCCGGAATCCGGTATGGCTTCACATGAACTGTGACACCAGGCTCTGTGACAATCTCATGTTTCACTAGCCTAGTCTGGCCAGGTTTTTCCGAGAAAAACTGTTGGTTCTGTAACAAAAACTGCTTAACGTCAGATTTTTGTCGTTCAGAGAGAGTCTCGGCAATCTGCACCTCCGATACGGTAGGTGAGCAAACCGGACGGGGCAGATCCGCTGTTAGGGCAGCGCGGTCTTTCCAGGGGTTTATCAGATTCACATGATAAATCTGCTCTGGTTTTCTCTTACCAGGCTGGTGCACTTTATAGTTCACTTCTCCAACTCGTTCCATGACCTCAAAGGGGCCCTGCCATTTCGCCAGAAATTTACTATCCACCGTAGGGATTAGGATCAACACCCTATCCCCGGGTGCAAATGTACGGACCTTGGCGCCTCTATCATAACTTTGCCTCTGGGCTCCCTGGGCCTGTAACATATGTTCCCTAACAAGGGGCATGACAGCAGCAATCCGGTCCTGCATTTGCGTTACATGGTCTATCACCGTTTTGAAGGGAGTGACTTGACCTTCCCAGGTTTCTTTTGCGACGTCCAACAGTCCACGGGGACGATGGGCATATAATAGCTCGAAAGGCGAGAATCCTGTGGAAGACTGGGGAACTTCCCTAATGGCAAACAGCAAATAGGGTAACAAGTAATCCCAGTTCTTCCCATCTTTGTCTATCGCCTTCCGGAGCATCTGTTTTAAGGTTTTATTGAACCGCTCAACCAGGCCATCTGTTTGAGGGTGATAGACAGACGTACGCAACTGGTCTATTTGTAAGAGCCTGCAGAGCTCCTTCATCACCCTTGACATAAAGGGAGTCCCCTGGTCGGTGAGTATCTGTTTTGGAATTCCCACCCGACTAAACACTTGTACCAACTCTTTGGCGATCGTTTTGGTAGCAGTGTTATGCAAAGGGATGGCTTCGGGATAACGAGTGGCATAGTCCATGATGACGAGGATATGTTGATGCCCACGTGCGGACCGGGGAAGGGGCCCAACCAAATCCATCCCAATTCTCTCAAACGGGACCCCAATAATAGGGAGGGGTACCAAAGGGCTACAGAACCGAGGTTTAGGTGCCGAGATTTGGCACTCTGGACAGGACTCACAACAGTTACGCACATCATTGTGTATTCCGGGCCACACAAAACAATGCAATATCCTTTCTGTGGTTTTTTGTACCCACAGATGTCCCCCCATTATATGTCCGTGGGCCAGGTCCAGTACCTTCTGCCGATAAGGTTTGGGTACCACTAACTGTTGCACAGTGTCTTCCCCTTTTTTCTCTACCTGGTAGAGTAAACCATTCTCAAGAACCATGTACGGGTACGCTAGCCTAGTGTCAGGTTCTACGGGTACGCTATCTATCACTTTTACATTTTTCCTAGCCTGAGTCAGGGTAGGATTTTTCATTTGTTCGCTGTGGAAGTCATCCAACTGAACTCCCAAATCGGGTAGGCAGGGTGCTGGATGGCTGTCTGCCTCCGCCTCTCGCTGAGTTTCCTCAGTTTCCTCAGTTTCCCCCGCCATAACTGAGAAGGGGAACTGAAGGTTAGATTCAATAACCTCCCCAGCAACATCTTCCTGTGGGGTCTCGTCTAGGAACTCGGGACCTCCAGATGGCATGGGGGAAGATTCACGGTTACAGCTACCGTGAAGGAGCAACTGATTCTCCCACAACTGCCAGAAATGAGGAAAATCCCTGCCCAGGATTATATCATGTAACAATGCGGGAACAAGTCCCACTTTGTGTTGCACAGACCCATAGGGAGTGGAGATACATATGACCGCTGTAGGATATGAGCAGGTGTCACCATGCACACACGTTACAGAAAATTTATCAGACGGACCAGATGGAAGTGCCACCAGACTGGCTTTCACCAGAGTCACCACACTTCCAGAGTCTAGCAATGCCACAACATTTTTCCCATCTACAGACAATTCACGCAGGTGTTTCGCTGTATCATTTTGACCTGCATTCACACTTACTAGCCGTGTAACCAAAGACATGCGTTTCTTAGAGTCCGTAACGTCGCACTGCATGGGTTCAGTGGTAACAGGACAGTTCGCAGAAACATGGCCCTTCTCATGGCAACAGAAACACCTAACAGGCCCCCTATTGAAACCAGAGTCCGACACCCTTGATCTCGGGGTGCGAGCAGTCCCGTGTTCCTCCCCCACAGTTTTTGGCAATTTTCCTTCCCCCGCAGTCCCTGGAACAGTCTTACCGGTTCCACGAGGAGGAGGTACAGTTCGGGTAGTAGCGGTATCATCAGGAAGTCCTTCCGCCACGGAATAACGCTCCACCAAGTCCACTGTCATGAATCCCAATGGCTAGGGATAGCACAGGACAAGCAAAGTACAAATATATTACGGACGAGCTCTAGGGTGATGGAACCTGGGCTGACCGCTGCCCTATGCCTGACAAACGCAACTAGAGATAGCCAGGGAGCGTGCCTACGTTGGTTCTAGACGCCACGCACCAGCCTAAGAGCTAACTAGCACTGCAGAGAAAATAAAGACCTCACTTGCCTCCAGCGGAATGAACCCCAAAAGATATAGTTGCCCCCCACATGTATTGACGGTGAAATGAGAGGAAGGCACACACATAGAGATGATATATATAGTTTTAGCAAATTGAGGCCCGCTGTAAACTAGAAAGCAGAACGATACAAAAGGGGACTGAGCGGTCAGCAAAAAACCCTAATCAAAAAAACCATCCTGAGATTACAAGAACCCATGTGCCAACTCATGGCACATGGGGAGAACCTCAGTCCACTAGAGCTACCAGCTAGCATAGAGACATAATAAGCAAGCTGGACAAAAAAACCAAACAACTGAAAATCAGCACTTAGCTTATCCTGAAAGATCTGGGAGCAGGTAGGCAGGAACCAAACAGAGCACATCTGAATACATTGATAGCCGGCAAGGGAAATGACAGAAAGGCCAGGTAAAATAGGAAACACTCAGCCACTGATGGACAGGTGGAAACCAAAGGCCGCAACCCACCAAAGTCACCCAGTACCAGCAGCAACCACCAGAGGGAGCCCACAAACAGAATCCACAACAGTCCACCAATTGATCCGCTGTCGCGGGATTTCCTTGGCTCACCCACTTTTTCAGCGCCGGTGGTAGTACTCTCAGGTACTTGTCCAGAACGATCCGCTGGATTATCTCCGGAGTTGTCAGTACCTCGGGTTGCAGCCATTTCTTTATCAAGTAGATCAGGTCGAACATCTGCGATCGCGGCGGTTTATCTGGCTGATAGGTCCACTGATGTACCCTCTGTGCACGGACAGCCGTCGTCCCCGTGGACTGTACTAGGGCTTTCACCACGTCTTCCATACTGTCGCCTGTGCCACGGAGTGCCCGCATTCTCCACCACAATGTAACAAAACACTCCGGGATCGCCTTTGCTGGGGTCAAAGGTCACGTGGTTTGTGCATTAAACTCTGAGGCGACAGCAGGTTTCCAAGTAGACTGACCTCAGGTCAGGTTTATTAAAGTGAAAGCAAATACAGAAAACAAAACATAAAAATAAATCCTTGCCTGTCCGGCGCTAACTATACAAATACGTTCCTATCTAACAACTGGGGGGGCTTCTCCCACCCAGCTAACATTACACAGGTCACGAGCACAGCTCCCACTCACGGTTGTCTCACACAGACAGGCATTCTGTGTGCCCCAGGCTGACACCTGAAACCTCCAGCTGGTCAGCCTTTATTCCTGCACTTATTAACCCCTCGGTATCCTGAAGATACTGAGCGGCCTAATTCACATAGGACAAATACCTGGGCGAGATATACCTGCCCCCGACTACCAGACCGACATGACTCTTACAGTACATAGTAACATATGTTGAATGAAGACTTAGATTCATCAAGTTCAACATTTCTCCAAGCCAATACATCGTCTTATCACAATTATTTATAATTGACAATACTATTATTTGTGAGAAAAGCATCTAGTCCTTTTTAAATGCTGATATTGAGTCTTCCAGTACCACCTCTTGTGATAGGACATTCTACAGTCTCACTGCTCTAAGAGTAAAGAACCTTTTCCTATTTCCTATAGCTGCCGAATTCGCCGTTCCTCCATATTTAATAAATGTCCCATGATCCTTTGTAAGGTCAGTAGAAGGAATAAATCATGTGCCAGTCCTTTGTACTGACAACACATGTGTTTATACATATAATTGAGATCTCCTCTGAGTTATCTTTTTCTCTACCAGCTGGGGAGCTCTCATTGTAGGGGAAGCCTTCTGTGGTTTGTAATAATCTAGTTGCCCACCTTTGACTGACTGTAACCTCCCAATATTCTTTTTAAATATGGAGCCCAAAACTGGATTCCATATTCTAGATATGGCCTTACAAAGGATTTATAGAGGGGTAATATTACATGAGAGAGAGCTCATGAGCTCAAGTGTATGTAATGTGCACCCACCATGTTAGCGCACCCACCATGTTAGCGCACCCATTGACTGCGATTATGTAGCGCATCGCTAACGCATGTCATAATCGGCATGCGTTAGCGATGTGCCGTCAGTCTGTGATGGACCCTCAGACGCAGTCTGCAGCGTTTCCAGGTCCGTCACAGATAGCGTAGGTGGAGCATCTGCGCTATCGCGATCGCATAACGCGATCTTTAAAAGGCACTAGTGTTGGTGCAGTCCGTTTAACGCATTGAATGGACTGCACCAATGCAATGTGAACCCAGCCTAATAATAGCTGCAGCTTGTACTGAGCAGTGTGAGTTCTCTGCTGCAGGTGGGATTTTTATATCAGGCTAGGAAAACAAGTCGAAAATTTGTCTGTGATTCTGTTCCTTATGTTGATGTTTTGCTTACTTCTTCCCTTGTTTGTTTGTTTTTTCAGGCTAGCAGATCTTGGTTTAGAAACCTTTACTCTGACAGATCTATTCACTCGTATCTTTATCCCAACTTCATTTTTGTTGGTGTGTATATTACACCTACATTACTTTCATGACCATTTCCTGCAGCTCACGGACCTTAAGGCTGTAACCAGCAAACAAGACAACACAATTTACAGGTAGGTAAAAAGATAGACAATAAAGCAGTAGGCAGAACTTAACGTGTTTAACTTCTGTTTAAATGTACACAAAGTACAGTATAAAAGTAGTACGTAACTGATATTTCTTTATGTGATTTATACAATTGATTTGATATGATTTTTTACAATTAAGGTAATTCTTTATATAGTATGAAGAGATTGTTTACCAATGTTAGATCTTAAATGTTGCACAAAATAGATAATTCTAGTCTAGAACAATTTTTACCTTTTTCCAATGAATCGATACAAAGACAAACACATGCAATGTTATCTATGCTGTGTTCTCTTGTCAATTATTAGGGATCTTTCTGAAATTCATGTAAGTAAATTAGATGTAGTTCATGGTAGTAATATTTGATCCCCTCTAATACACTATTTCATCAGTTTAAAGTGTAGTTCGTTTTTAAATAACTTTACTACAAATGTCTTAAAAATATGCTGATCAAAGATTGCCCTGAAATAAAGGGTCCTTGTGAGAGATTGATCAGAACATTTCTGGGAATGATTGCCGAATGATTGCTATGTGTAAACTTTGTCTGTAGCTTCATATTGTGTTTGATGAAGAGTGTTGCACTACCTGTCTATTCTACCTGTGAGACATACTTGCAGTCATTATTATCTTTGTTTCCCTCCATGTACATAGTCAGTCTTGAGTATTACTTTCTTTGTTACTTACCTGCCACTGTGTCATGCATCTCTTCATGCTTCATTGCATCTTATTTAACAGCTTTCCTTCTCTCTTTTAACTCATATTTCCATTGCATGCATTCTTGTGCCTTCATCTCCAACTCGTAGCCATGCCAAAGTTAATGGGCGTGTATACCTAATAATAAATAGGTAGGTACCTAAAGGCCATCTATCTGTGGCCAAATGTTACAACAGAAAGTGCTTGTATTTAAGAACCCAATTTATGATGAATATTATATTTTTAGAATGTAATATTCTCAGACAATAAAATATTTTGATGTTACTTTATCTCTGTAAATAGTATTGTTATTACAATGGTTTGTGATGATATTTGAAGCATAATCTAGTTCAGTTTCTTGCATCACCACTATTTAAAGGCAACCTGTCACCAGAAAAAATGCTCTAAACCTGTAGATATTGGGTTAACCTGCAAGTTAATAGTGTTTTTAATTTACCCGGTGCCCGCACTTAGCTGAACATTGCGGGGAGAAAATTAACTTTATTTCCCCCCATAATACTCTGTTTCGGTCATGGGGTGGTGCTCCCCCAGCCCTAACTCTGCATTGGGGCTGAAGGGTAATAGTGTTTTTTCTGGGGACATGTTCCCTTTAAAGAGAACCTGTCACCCCCAAAATCGATGGTGAGGTAAGCTCACCATCATCAGGGGCTTATCTACAGCATTCTGTAATGCTGTAGATAAGCCGCCGATGTTACCTAAAAGAGGAGAAAAAGACGTTGGATTATACTCACCCAGGGGTGGTCCCACTCCGATGGGCGTCTCAGGTCCGGTACAGCGCCTCCCATCTTCATTCCATGACGTCCTCTTCTGGTCTTCACGCCGGAAAGGTCAGAGAGGCCTGGCGCCTGCGCACTACAGTACTTTGCTCTGCCCACAACAGGGAAGACAAAGTATGCCGGAGCCGCGGCGTGAAGACCAGAAGAGGACGTCATGGAATGAAGATGGAAGGCACCGGAACGGACCTGAGACACCCATCGGACCGGACCGCAGCGGGACCGCCCCTGGGTGAGTATAATCTAACCTCTTTTTCTCCTCTTTCAGGTAACATCGGGGGCTTATCTACAGCATTACCGAATGCTGTAGATAAGCCCCTGATGACGGTGAGCTTACCTCATCATCGATTTTGGGGGTGACAGGTTCCCTTTAAACATGTGTTGTGTAAATGTATTCTCTCTTTTGCAGAATGAGGTTTTACCTGTTGACCGCTGTTATGCAAGACCAAGGCTTTTTTTCCTCTAATATACCGTACATGGATATTGTAAAGTAAATAGTAATTTGCAGAAGGGACACACATACTAGATGTACAGCAGTTAGTACCTCCACTGTCACATCACACAGAATAATAAATGTTTGAATGATTTATATTTTGTGCATTCCCATTACTTAGATCCAGACTGGCTGTGAGTGTATATAAAATATGATTTTTTAGTATAGGCACATATTTACCGTAAGTACTTTTTTAGCCATTTTGGGCTATAATTTTTACGTTTCGGCATGCTTTACATATGGCACAATTTAGACATTTAGACATTTTTCACATTCATTTCTAATATATAAAAATGTAAAATAAAAAAAAGTTATGTACTGTTTTACATGTTTTACATGTACTCTATAAATGAAAAAGAGGCTCTGCAATAACACAATAAAACACAGATTGAAAAAAAATAAATAAATTCACTCTGTACAGTTGAGTGCATTTTTTAATGGTTTATTTTGGCTAAAGCCAAGAGTGGATTCTAAAGGAAGAAAAAGCAGAGAGAACTTGCAACTTAAACTTTGGCTGCATGATTACATTAAGAAGAAAAATTAAAGTGATCCTGTGACTATTTCTAACAATTATAGTGTAACACTCAGGAACCTCTTGGCTAGAGACAATGAGTAACCTGAACAGAAGTCCGGTAACAAGTCTGTATTTACACAAATAAACACAGGTACAGCAAGTGAGCAACAGTTCAAGAAAACACAGCAAACAAGGACATAGGGAAGTAGTTCATATGCAGCAGTGCTGTAGGCAAAGTCTTTTGGACAAGGCATACACTAGGTAAAGTCGTTCAGAAGACACAGTTCACAACAAGGTTGGCAGTCTCTGAATAAGAGTCCCGAAAACACTGCAGGGCCGTGAGTATCTTAGGAAGTCCATAACAGTCACAAATACTGCCACTGCACACCAACTAGGTTAACTGAAGCAAGCCGAGCTTACGTGTTGAAAGCAGGCAGGTGGAGACAGATGCAGATGCGGAGGAACTCACACACAGCTTGCTGCTGAATACTGGAGAAGGTTTGCTGGAAGGGCTGAACCGGATCAATTGAAGAGGAGCAGTCTCTTGCAGCACAGAGCCAGGGATTAAATCAGAATACACAAGCATGGACTGGAAGGCAAACCAGGGTTATAAAGACAGGCAAGGCAGTTCACATGAGCTGAAGCAAGGTAGCAGACGCCATCTTGAAAAAGGGCAATAAAGCACCACAGATGAACAGAGAATCCAGAGTGCTGACACTATTATTGTAATATAAAAGCATATACACCAAGCTAATGCCCACAGATAGTTTCACTAATCACATGGTAAGTATAAAGGGGTGCAAGGATGTGAATAGCAACAGTTCAGTGCAACAATGGAGAAATCAAATCATGAAAAAGCACCAAAAGAACCAAAGTACTAAAAGTACAAATCTTTATTAATGTGATAATAAATACATAGTGTCAAATCAGAAAAATTGGCAGGGAATGACAATGGAACACCAAAAACAAGAGTGGAGTCACGTTTAAGTAATGAGGCAAACAGAACCACAGGTATAGTTAATAAAAATACATTGGTCAGCTCAAAAGTGCAAATGCATAGTGCAATAAGGAGTACCCAAGATGAAGAATCATATAGAGCAAAAACTGTGAGCCAAAAGATGTATGGAAGCCTGGGACTATTACCTGTAAAGGACTGTGGTGCCACCCACCCCAGCGCGCGTGTCGGCGGCAGTGCCGGGGGCCCCTGGAAGAAGGCACTGCCGCCGAAAACGCGCGTTGGGGTGGGTGGCACCACGGTCCTTTACAGGTAATAGTCCCAGGCTTCCATACATCTTTTGGCTCACAGTTTTTGCTCTATATGATTCTTCATCTTGGGTATTCCTTATTGCACTATGCATTTGCACTTTTGAGCTGACCAATGTATTTTTATTAACTATGCCTGTGGTTCTGTTTGCCTCATTACTTAAACGTGACTCCACTCTTGTTTTTGGTGTTCCATTGTCATTCCCTGTCAATTCTTCTGATTTTATACTATGTATTTATTATCACATTAGTAAAGATTTGTACTTTTAGTACTTTGGTTCTTTTGGTTCTTTTTTTAATCTAATTTCACTATATTGTAATAGTACAAGGACACTTGAGATTTTTTTCCCTAAAGCAAACAATTGAAGTTGGCTCCTTACTACCTTTTAGCATGATTCACACAAGACTTCCATTTGCCATGGAGCCCAAGCTAATAAGTCTGTTCTTTTTTTGTATCTATTCCTTGTTCTTGCTTAAAAAAAAAACAGTAAAAAACATAAAAAACTGCCCCATGTACCATAGACCTGGTCTAACTGGAATTTACAGTACAGGTGGTAGTTTAATACATTTCTCAACCACGCCGTAAATGCACTGTAGACCCTTCTTATGTATGCACAGCCTCAAAATCTAATTTCATTGGTATGTGGGACTCAGGAAGAATATCTGTTGGCCAAAAGAGTATTGCAATGACAGCTATGAGCACCTTTAGTCCAACTGTATAGAAAATCCAAAAAGAAGTGGATTATAATACTCTTACCTAAGAAATAATAAAATGTAATCTTTCCTTCACACTATTTAAAAATATCTGCATAAAATATGTTGTTCTAACATAAGAAAACTGGACTGTATATTTAGTTTAGAGGGATGCTTAGCAGGATAGAGTCAACAGCACATGTCTAAAATTCTCTCTCTATAGATACAGTGGGGCAAAAAAGTATTTAGTCATTCAGCAATAGTTCAAGTTCCACCACTTAAAAAGATGAGAGGCGTCTGTAATTTACATCATAGGTAGACCTCAACTATGGGAGACAAACTGAGAAAAAAAATCCAGAAAATCACATTGTCTGTTTTTTTATCATTTTATTTGCATATTATGGTGGAAAATAAGTATTTGGTCAGAAAGAAAATTTCATCTCAATACTTTGTAATATATCCTTTGTTGGCAATGACAGAGGTCAAACGTTTTCTGTAAGTCTTCACAAGGTTGCCACACACTGTTGTTGGTATGTTGGCCCATTCCTCCATGCAGATGTCCTCTAGAGCAGTGATGTTTTTGGCTTTTCGCTTGGCAACACGGACTTTCAACTCCCTCCAAAGGTTTTCTATAGGGGTGAGATCTGGAGACTGGCTAGGCCACTCCAGGACCTTGAAATGCTTCTTACGAAGCCACTCCTTCGTTGCCCTGGCGGTGTGCTTTGGATCATTGTCATGTTGAAAGACCCAGCCACGTTTCATCTTCAATGCCCTTGCTGATGGAAGGAGGTTTGCACTCAAAATCTCACGATACATGGCCCCATTCATTCTTTCATGTACCCGGATCAGTCGTCCTGGCCCCTTTGCAGAGAAACAGCCCCAAAGCATGATGTTTCCACCACCATGCTTTACAGTAGGTATGGTGTTTGATGGATGCAACTCAGTATTCTTTTTCCTCCAAACACAACAAGTTGTGTTTCTACCAAACAGTTCCAGTTTGGTTTCATCAGACCATAGGACATTCTCCCAAAACTCCTCTGGATCATCCAAATGCTCTCTAGCAAACTTCAGACGGGACCGGACATGTACTGGCTTAAGCAGTGGGACACATCTGGCACTGCAGGATCTGAGTCCATGGTGGCGTAGTGTGTTACTTATGGTAGGCCTTGTTACATTGGTCCCAGCTCTCTGCAGTTCATTCACTAGGTCCCCCCGCGTGGTTCTGGGATTTTTGCTCACCGTTCTTGTGATCATTCTGACCCCACGGGGTGGGATTTTGCGTGGAGCCCCAGATCGAGGGAGATTATCAGTGGTCTTAAATGTCTTCCATTTTCTAATTATTGCTCCCACTGTTGATTTCTTCACTCCAAGCTGGTTGGCTATTGCAGATTCAGTCTTCCCAGCCTGGTGCAGGGCTACAATTTTGTTTCTGGTGTCCTTTGACAGCTCTTTGGTCTTCACCATAGTGGAGTTTGGAGTCAGACTGTTTGAGGGTGTGCACAGGTGTCTTTTTATACTGATAACAAGTTTAAACAGGTGCCATTACTACAGGTAATGAGTGGGGGAAAGAGGAGACTCTTAAAGAAGAAGTTACAGGTCTGTAAGAGCCAGAAATCTTGATTGTTTGTTTCTGACCAAATACTTATTTTCCACCATAATATGCAAATAAAATGATAAAAAAACAGACAATGTGATTTTCTGGATTTTTTATTCTCAGTTTGTCTCCCATAGTTGAGGTCTACCTATGATGTAAATTACAGACGCCTCTCATCTTTTTAAGTGGTGGAACTTGCACTATTGCTGAATGACTAAATACTTTTTTGCCCCACTGTATTCAATGAAAGATGTTATTTACATGTCAGTGATTTTTCACAGTTGCAAAAATTGTTTTTTTATTAGTGTACTGTGTCTATTTTTCATCTTTCATCTATATGTTTTTGTCCCATATGTCCATTTCCACCATCCATGTGTCAATCTTTTTTTTTGTATGCAACAAAAAACAAACAAACAAAAACCTGATGTCTTCTCAAGTTTTTTGTAACAACCTGTCAGTGAAAAACAGACTGTTCACAGTTGCAACACTGATGACGTGTGTGCTGACCGTTTTTCTTGCGGACTCACTTGAATAGGTGTGCTTGGGCCGTAAATCATACTAAAGTAAGACTTAGATAATTTAGTAACAAAAGATGTATAATTGGTGGTGAAAGGTTGAACTTTATGGACCTTGGTCTTTTTTTAAACCTATGTAACTATGTCCCTATTTTTTGTGTAGACAGTGGTCAGCAAAAATGCACTAATAATAGTCTAATAGAAATATAAAGTATAATGTTACTGACAATATGCTGTCAGTAAAAAAAAATAAATCTTACTACCAACTACCCGCCCACATGTCTATTTTGCCAATGGCTTTGACTGGAGATCTATTACTGGAAGATATAAATGCTAGGTACAAAATCTCTAGCAAAGGGATAAAAAAAAGTTTCTGTTTTGGCAACTCGTATTGCTTTATAATGAAATATTCTGTGTACAGTGGCATCATCTCATTGATATCAAAGACTCGGACTTGGACAAGGCTGGACATTAAAAACATTAGACATTAGACCAATAATGGAAAAATATTAAACAATTGTCATTGGTATTGTGATTGTGCATGAAATACATATTGGATGAGTTATGCAATTAATAGAATATCTGTGGTGTACACATAGGATGTCTGGTGTACACATAGGATGTGTTATACTATAATGAGAGAACATGTATAAGCAGTGCTGCACATCCATATCCTGCTTGTAACAGTCTGCAAATTCTGTAGTCAGTTGAGTATAATTATAGACGTTAGCTAATAAACATTGTATACATCTACAGCATGGGTATACTGAAGATGCATGTTCTAATCATATCTAATCATAATCTCCTAATTGGAGACATCATTAAATATTGTCATGATGCATGCACTAACTTAAAAAGTATCACTTTTCCTCTCCAACTCTCATATTCCTTTTCTCTTTCTGTTTTAATTGCTTTTGAGCAGCATCAAGAAAAAAATTCCATTTCACCAAAATGAGTAAGTGCTATGAAGCTATGAAATGCGCTAAATGCCATGCTGTCATTTCATGCTTCTGTCTCTTAAACTCTGACTATTTTCTCCCATGAGGGGGAAATATCAAGTTTAAGTGTTACAACCACATTGAGAACCTTGCAAATAAGCACCGTCCACGTATGAGCCATAGTTTTCCTTGCTTTCTCCTGTATTAGGAATGATGACGCGTAAATTTACAGTATATATTCCAGTTTTGCAGCATCTGTTTTGTTTGGCCAAGATGTTTTCTTGCAAGATGCTTCAAAAATTGGAAACTAACACCTAAGTGTAATCCACAGATTGGTACACCCAGAAGGAAGTTTAGCCGATATAACAATGATGAACTTAACTACAGAGGCTGAAATGTTGGAAGAGAAAGAGGAAAAGCAGTTGGAGGTGTATGGACGTCAAAAAGATCAGGATCCGGATTCAGAAGATGAGTGGGAAAAAGGGGATGACAAAGGTGGAGGAGGAACTGATGATGAAGAGGAGGAGGAGCAGGAGGAAGAACAATCAGAAGAGGAGGAAACATCAGGTATTGTTATTATTATTGCACCCCCAGGAGCTATTCCCATAGATGTAAACAACCTTTCTCATGTCTTAAGCCTCTGTTGGAAGCCAGATTCTAGCACTGTTTTCTTCCTAATAAGTGTGTGTAAATAAGATCTCTCATACAACAAAAGAATCTGTCTTCCAAAGATCATCGAGGAGGAGCAACTATCTTGTAAGTCAATGTCCACGTCCCTTTAATAAGCATTGCCACAAGGCTCAATGCAGTCAAGTCAATGACATTGACTTAAATGGTAGCTATTTCTCTTTTCCTTGGTACTTTCCAGATAACACTTTTACAGAACAAGAGAAGTTAATTTGCATACTTTTCTCCCATGGAACATTGCCTCAACAGAGCCCATGATATGTATGAAAAAAGGGGGAAAGGCCCTAATTGCCTAATCGGTCAACAATCATGAGTAGACTGAACACTCCAATCATGGAGTCCCACTCAATGACCTGTTTCCAGGTGACTCATTCTCCCTGTCCTTATAGTAATGTGTTGACCCCATACCTTCATACTTGAGTCTTTTTTTTACCAATTATCTTGTCTATATATATATATATATATATATATATATATATATATATATATATATATACACTCACCGGCCACTTTATTAGGTACACCATGCTAGTAACGGGTTGGACCCCCTTTTGCCTTCAGAACTGCCTCAATTCTTCGTGGCATAGATTCAACAAGATGCTGGAAGCATTCCTCAGAGATTTTGGTCCATATTGACATGATGGCATCACACAGTTGCCGCAGATTTGTCAGCTGCACATCCCAAAGATGCTCCATACAAGGCAGGATGGATCCATGCTTTCATGTTGTTTATGCCAAATTCTGACCCTACCATCCGAATGTCGCAGCAGAAATCGAGACTCAGCAGACCAAGCAACGTTTTTCCAATCTTCTACTGTCCAATTTCGATGAGCTTGTACAAATTGTAGCCTCAGTTTCCTGTTCTTAGCTGAAAGGAGTGGTACCCGGTGTGGTCTTCTGCTGCTGTAGCCCATCTGCCTCAAAGTTCGACGCACTGTGCGTTCAGAGATGCTCTTAGGCCTACCTTGGTTGTAACGGGTGGCGATTTGAGTCACTGTTGCCTTTCTATCAGCTCGAACCAGTCTGCCCATTCTCCTCTGACCTCTGGCATCAACAAGGCATTTCCGCCCACAGAACTGCCGCTCACTGGATTTTTTTTCTTTTTCGGACCATTCTCTGTAAACCCTAGAGATGGTTGTGCGTGAAAATCCCAGTAGATCAGCAGTTTCTGAAATACTCAGACCAGCCCTTCTGGCACCAACAACCATGCCACGTTCAAAGGCACTCAAATCACCTTTCTTCCCCATACTGATGCTCGGTTTGAACTGCAGGAGATTGTCTTGACCATGTCTACATGCCTAAATGCACTGAGTTGCCGCCATGTGATTGGCTGATTAGAAATTAAGTGTTAACAAGAAGTTGGACAGGTGTACCTAATAAAGTGGCCGGTGAGTGTATGTACTTCATGTTATTACCTTGTATGTAATTGAGAGTTAATAAAAATGTATCTACTTTTTACTCATGGACTATTTGACTTCCCGTTTTTATTATTAGACTCAGCTGGTATCTTTAAAGCGAATCAGTACTTGGGCCAAGTTGCTCCAATGTTGTCACCCTAATCCAGCTAGTCTCTACCCTACATTGGTGAGAAATAAAACATGCTGAAATAGGCCATCTGAAGATGAGTTTCTGGGCTTGGCATTTATTCCTTGTCATGTTGTACAGTTCGCTAAAGGTCTGACATTGACTTGTAAGATAGATATTTCACCTAGATGCTATTTTCTTGTACAATGTAGCTACTCTGTATAATTTCTCCCATGGATCATTGACTGGAAGACTCTGTATACAGCTGTTTTCTTTAAGGAGAGCCAGTACTGCCTCCACTTTAGAAACTGTATGTGAAAGCTTTATATACAGGGTGGACCATTTATATGGATACACCTAAATGAAAAGGGAATGGTTGGTGATATCAAATTCCTGTTTGTGGCACATTAGTAAAACTTTTCAAGATGGGTGGTGATCATGGCGACCATTTTGGATCCAACTTTATTTTTTTCAATGGGAAGAAGGTCATGTGACACATCAAACTTATTGAGAATTTCATAAGAAAAACAATGGTGTGCTTGGTTTTAACTTAACTTTATTCTTTCATGAGTTATTTACAAGTTTATGACCTTTTATAAAATATGTTCAAAGTGCTGCCCATTGTGTTGGATTGTCAATGCAACCCTCTTCTCCCACTCTCGACACACTGATAGCAACACCGCAGAAGAAATGTTAACCCAGGCTTCCAGTATCCGTTGTTTCAGATGCTGCACATCTCGTATCTTCACAGCTTAGAAGATGTGAAGCATGTGAAAATAAGAGATGTGCAGCATCTGAAGCAATGGATACTGGAAGCCTGTGCTAGCATTTCTTCTGCGGTATTGCTATCAGTGTGTCAAGAGTGGGAGAAGAGGGTTGCATTGACAATCCAACACAATAGGCAGCCCTTTGAACACATTTTATAAGTGGTCATAAACTTGTAAATAACTAGTGATGAGCGAATATACTCGTTACTCGAGATTTCTCGAGCACGCTCAGGTGTCCTCCGAGTATTTTTTAGTGCTCGCAGATTTTGTTTTTCTTGCCGCAGCTGAATGATTTACATCTGTTAGCCAGCATAAGTACATGTGGGGATTCCCTAGCAACCAGGCAACCCCCACATGTACTTATGCTGGCTAACAGATGTAAATCATTCAGCTGCAGCAAGAAAAACTAAATCTCCGAGCACTAAAAAATACTCGGCGGACCCCTGAGCATGCTCGAGAAATCTCAAGTAACGAGTATATTCGCTCATCACTATAAATAACGCATGAAAGAATAAAGTTACGTTAAAAACAAGCACACCATTGTTTTTCTTGTGAAATTCTCAATAAGTTTGATGTTTCATAACCCTCTTCCCATTGAAAAAAATAAATTTGGATCCAAAATGGCCGACTTCAAAATGGCCCCCATGGTCACCACCCATCTTGAAAAGTTTTCCCCCTCCCATATACTAATGTGCCACAAACAGGAAGTTGATATCACCAACCATTCCCATTTTATTTAGGTGTATCCATATAAATGGCCCACAGTGTAGAATGAAGAACTAATAGTACCTGAAAAATGTTGGAAATAATGTATTTAAATAATCTATAATGGTCAGATTCTTGTAAACTCAGGGACCATACTGGGTATATGGCAATCCTAAAACATAGTTAAATAAACCAGTGGTTGGTAACAGATCAGACAGGATCATGAAAGTTGTGTCAGTATCACATTATTTTGCCTAACATTAGAAGTAACAAAGGAAAGCAGCATCATATTTGGTGCGTTTTTACTTGTTTTTGTAGCACGCGTGCAGCCAAAAATTCATAGATTGTTTTTCATAAACAAACTGTAATAAAATATTTTATCAAAATACATTTTAAAAGATGTTTTTTTTTTTCCAGATTCCAGAAATAAATGGCATCTAGTTATTGATCGCTTGACAGTTCTCTTCCTAAAGTTTTTGGAATATTTCCATAAGTTGCAAGTGTTTGCCTGGTGGATTCTTGAACTCCATATAATAAAAATAGTTACTTCGTATATCATATGGGTGACTTTAAAAGAGGTACGGCATTTATTGATTTTGTGTGATACATAATAGACTTTTTGTGTGTTGAATTTCACTTTTTGCATTGTTTTAATAACTTTTCTTTACCTTAGTCATTTTATGGGGAATATGACCTCTTGTTTGTATAAATTGTAACATTTAAAGGGGTTCCTCCCTTTTAGCCTCCTGCACACCATCATAGTGCTTGTGTTAAAAGTAATACAAACAGCCGTTACTCACTCTCCCCAAGTTCGGCGCTGCGTCTCCACCGCTGATTTAATGTAAACAGTGCCGCACTCAAGCCCTGGACTTAACATCTGAAATGGCAAGACTGCTGAATCTAGTCATTGGCTGTAGCGCTGTATTATTTTTAACACACATGTGCCGATAGCATGCAGAATTCTGATAGGGGAAAACCCCTTTAAATATTTTCTAGAAGTTGTATGTTAGGCCTGTTATAGTCCAAATGATAATAGTGCATGTGTAATAATACATTTGTAGTATTTCATGTGGCATGTTTCTCTTCAGTCTGCCTCATGGCTGGTGTACATATTCATCAATATTTTGTGCCAAGTCAAAGTGGCACATTTTGCAAATCCTGTTAGCCAGACTCCTGTTTTCCCAGCACCTTGCCCCCTCTGTGATCACCTCTCAGCGCCACCTTCCTCTGGTTGATTGATAGTCCACTGATATAGGCGCCGCATACACATCGCAAAACACTGCAAAGACGCAATAGGAAAACTGAGTGTGGAGCATAAGTGAAGTCTCTTCCACAGAGACACGACATAACAGAACCAATGACCTGTCAATTAACCAGAGCAGGATGTCTAGATGGGGAAAACAGAGCAGGACCACGGTGCTGGACGTGCATTGCACTTTAGGCCTCATATGCTTATTCTTCCAAAATACCATTTCTAACTGTGGAAGCCACATAAAGGTAATAATGATTTTAGATTCTTATGGAGCTACATGTTCATATAAAAAAAATCATGCAATGTGCAAACAGGTTTAGACTTGTTCATTTGTCTAGGTGTCCTAGGCCAAACCGTGACTTGGTCACAGGGGTGGACACAGACAGAAGAGGGCCCCTGTGCCAGAACAGTATATGGACCCTTTGAAGTCCAATAGCTCATCATAATGCACAATTCACCTGCAGTAGAGGTAGATGTTGCCTCCTTCCATCTTCAGCCTCTGTGTAGGTGTGTAGGATTCACCAATGACATGTCTGCCTCTGCTTAGTTATGACTACCTGGTTCAGGACATATTCACTCATCCACATAGCCAGGACCAGACATAAGCATGGCAGGGCAACCAGGGAAAGTTGTGTTTTTGCTCACACATTAATTGATATAGATAGGCATGACTCACTCAGACAGGAATATATTCATATAGACAGTCATGAACAGGCCGTTTCTACCACCAAACACATATATCACTTACTTGTGGTTAGCCCACACTTCTCCCCCCATCCTGTGAATTGAAAAAGAGGGGCAGGCACAAAGGGGGTCAAAAAGTATTTACCGCATTTTCCTTTTGATGGTTACTGAAGCAGTACTATTGGTGTAATATTTCATTTTATTTGTATGCAGGTATCTTTGCTCAATTATGTCTTCTTGACTGCCTGGGCTTTTGCCCTTCCATATTCCCAGTTACGGCCTTTGGCATCTAGTGTCTGCACTGTTTGGACTTGTGTGATTATTGTATGCAAAATGTTGTATCAACTGGCAACAATTGAACCCCTGAACTTTTCCAGCAACTGTATCATGGTAAGTTATATCACGCAAACCGCAGTGGTCAGACTATTTCCACTATGGCCTATGAAGCCTGCAATCTTCTATATCCTATAGACAGCAAAAATGAAATATAAAGTCAGATGTTAGGTTTATTTAAGTATAAATGCAGAATGCAGGAACAAAAGTGCAAATCATATGTGTTGTTTCTAAAATATCTTGTGATGCTAAGGAATTTGTTGCATTATCATTGGGCATACCGTACTCATTTATACATTAAAAATCATGTAATTCTGTAGTGAAAAACGTTATTGGTCTTCTAAAGTATATGGTATATATTTCAGTATTACTCTGCTGTATAACTTGTACCTTTATGTTATAGCCTTTACCCAATCAGACAAATATTGTCAAAACTGAGGACCTCGAGAAGTCACTCCTCTACAGCGGTCCAATTGATCCATCGGGATGGGTAGGGCTAAAAAAGTCTGTACCTCTGCTTTCATACTTACGGGTAATTTGCTTTTCTTTTATACAAATTAAAAATTGATAATTTTCCTAATAATAGATATGACACACAAAAGGTCTGTATTACTTCATAACAGTACTTTGTATGAAATCCATTATTACAAGGCACAATAGTTTATATTAGGGAATCCATGTTGGAAAGATAAGGATAAGGTTATGCTTCTACTTATGGTGAAGGCTCAGATTAGAGCCTTCATTTACAAATCTCTGAACAAATCTCTAAACTATGACACCAAGAATAGCACAGCGTGCACTTCTACTTTTGTTGTAAAAATGAGAGAAGTCCAAGGGACTTTAATATTAAGCCAAAAGGTTCTGTCAGGCAACCTTTGGGCAGAGCTACGCAACACACGTGCTCAGCATTGTAGGTCCTATTATGAACAGATGTCATGACATATGTGAACAAAGCCTGAGAGTTGGTTGCTAGCTGCTTTCAATCACTTCTTTGCCTCTCCACGTCCTAATGAAATATACCATTCTCTATTAGGAGGTGAAAAGGCATCTGTGGCTTCCGCCATGTGATCATCATGTACAGGTTTCTCCTCTCCCATCCTGCCCAATCCCCACTGCAGGTAACCACAGAGGAATGTGTAGGTGCTTTGCAGCGCTGGGGTCCTGGGTTCAAATCTCACCAAGGACAACATCTGCAAGGAGTTTGCATGTTCTCCCCATGTTTGCGTGGGTGTCCTTCGCGTTATCCAGTTTCCTCCCACACTCCAAAGATATACTGATAGGAATCTAGATTGTGAGCCCCAATGCAGTGCTGATAATGTCTGTAAAGCACTGCAAACTACAGTATCATTGTGCTATATGAAAGTGTACTAATAATAATGAACACTGTGGGTGGTCCTGATCAACATATTTAACTTCTTACATGCCGTGTTCATTAGCAATAATGGCATCTAAATAATTAGACCAAAAAGGAGGATTCCCTCTGTTTGGCTATCAGCACCAAGAAATTCAATCTTTTTAGGAACCTAGGCCTAACTATGGCCCTTGGACTAATTCTTCCGTGGTACCAGCCTAATGGGCCATGGCATAGGTGTGGCATAATAGTTAACCTGTCAGCTTTATACTAACAGATAATAATGCTTTGGAATACTCTGTAATACTCTGCAAGAGATCAAAGGATCTCTTATTTTAGTCTCCTGTAGGGACAGAAGAAAAGGTATATTAACCCCTTCACCCCCGGAGCTTTTTCCGTTTTTTTTTCGTTTTCCGCTCCCCTCCTTCCCAGAGCCATAACTTTTTTATTTTTCTGTCAATATGGCCATGTGAGGGCTTATTTTTTGCGGGACGAGATGTACTTTTGAACGATACCATTGGTTTTACCATGCCGTGTAACAGAAAACGGGGAAAAAATTCCAAGTGTGATGAAATTGCAAAAAAAGTGCAATCTCACACTTGTTTTTTGTGTGACTTTTTTGCTAGGTTCACCAAATGCTAAAACTAACCTGCCATTATGATTCTCCAGGTCATTACGAGTTCATAGACACCTAACGTGTCTAGGTTATTTTTTATCTACAGTGGGGCAAAAAAGTATTTAGTCATTCAGCAATAGTGCAAGTTCCACCACTTAAAAAGATGAGAGGCGTCTGTAATTTACATCATAGGTAGACCTCAACTATGGGAGACAAACTGAGAAAAAAAAATCCAGAAAATCACATTGTCTGTTTTTTTATCATTTTATTTGCATATTATGGTGGAAAATAAGTATTTGGTCAGAAACAAACAATCAAGATTTCTGGCTCTCACAGACCTGTAACTTCTTCTTTAAGAGTCTCCTCTTTCCTCCACTCATTACCTGTAGTAATGGCACCTGTGTAAACTTGTTATCAGTATAAAAAGACACCTGTGCACACCCTCAAACAGTCTGACTCCAAACTCCACTATGGTGAAGACCAAAGAGCTGTCAAAGGACACCAGAAACAAAATTGTAGCCCTGCACCAGGCTGGGAAGACTGAATCTGCAATAGCCAACCAGCTTGGAGTGAAGAAATCAACAGTGGGAGCAATAATTAGAAAATGGAAGACATTCAAGACCACTGATAATCTCCCTCGATCTGGGGCTCCACGCAAAATCCCACCCCGTGGGGTCAGAATGATCACAAGAACGGTGAGCAAAAATCCCAGAACCACGCGGGGGGACCTAGTGAATGAACTGCAGAGAGCTGGGACCAATGTAACAAGGCCTACCATAAGTAACACACTACGCCACCATGGACTCAGATCCTGCAGTGCCAGACGTGTCCCACTGCTTAAGCCAGTACAAGTCCGGGCCCGTCTGAAGTTTGCTAGAGAGCATTTGGATGATCCAGAGGAGTTTTGGGAGAATGTCCTATGGTCTGATGAAACCAAACTGGAACTGTTTGGTAGAAACACAACTTGTCGTGTTTGGAGGAAAAAGAATACTGAGTTGCATCCATCAAACACCATACCTACTGTAAAGCATGGTGGTGGAAACATCATGCTTTGGGGCGGTTTCTCTGCAAAGGGGCCAGGATGACTGATCCGGGTACATGAAAGATTGAATGGGGCCATGTATCGTGAGATTTTGAGTGCAAACCTCCTTCCATCAGCAAGGGCATTGAAGATGAAACGTGGCTGGGTCTTTCAACATGACAATGATCCAAAGCACACTGCCAGGGCAACGAAGGAGTGGCTTCGTAAGAAGCATTTCAAGGTCCTGGAGTGGCCTAGCCAGTCTCCAGATCTCAACCCTATAGAAAACCTTTGGAGGGAGTTGAAAGTCCGTGTTGCCAAGCGAACAGCCAAAAACATCACTGCTCTAGAGGAGATCTGCATGGAGGAATGGGCCAACATACCAACAACAGTGTGTGGCAACCTTGTGAAGACTTACAGAAAACGTTTGACCTCTGTCATTGCCAACAAAGGATATATTACAAAGTATTGAGATGAAATTTTGTTTCTGACCAAATACTTATTTTCCACCATAACATGCAAATAAAATGATAAAAAAACAGACAATGTGACTTTCTGGATTTTTTTGTCTCAGTTTGTCTCCCATAGTTGAGGTCTACCTATGATGTAAATTACAGACGCCTCTCATCTTTTTAAGTGGTGGAACTTGCACTATTGCTGAATGACTAAATACTTTTTTGCCCCACTGTAAGTGGTGAAAAAAAAATCCAAAGTTTGCTAAAAAAAAAAAAAAAAAATTGCGCGATTTTCCGATACCCGTAGCGTCTCCAATTTTCATGATCTGCGGTCGGGTGAGGGCTTATTTTTTGCGTGCCGAGCTGGCGTTTTTAATGATACCATTTTGGTGTAGATACATTCTTTTGATCGCCCGTTATTGCATTTTAATGCAATGTCGTGGCGACCAAAAAAACGTTATTTTGGCGTTTTGATTTTTTTTCTCGCTACGCCATTTAGCGGTCAGGTTAATACTTTGTTTTTATTGATAGATCGGGCGATTCTGAACGCGGCGATACCAAATATGTGTATGTTTAATTTTTTTTTAATTGTTTTATTTTGATTGGGGCGAAAGGGGGGTGATTTGAACTTTTATATATTTTTTATTTTTTTAATATTTTTAAACAGTTTTTTTTCTTAATTTTGGCATGCTTCAATAGCCTCCATAGGAGGCTAGAAGCATGCACAACTCAATCGGCTCTGCTACATAGAGGTGAAATACAGATCACCTCTATGTAGCAGAAAGGCAGACCTCTGGTTGTTATGGCAATGCACCGCTGACCCCCGATGATGTGACGGGGGTCAGCGGTGCGAGCACTTCCGGCCGCGCGGCCGGGAGCGCTAGTTAAATGCCGCTGTCAGCGTTTGACGGCGGCATTTAACTAGTTAATGGGCGCGGGCGGATCGCGATTCCGCTCGCGCTCATTTCGCGCACATGTCAGCTATACAAAACAGCTGACATGTCGCGGCTTTAAGGTGGGCTCACCGCCGGAGCCCACCTTAAAGCAGGGGATCTGCCAGCTGACGTACTATTCCGTCAGCTGGCAGAAAGGGGTTAAGTTCAATAATTTCTATTCGAATAGAAAAAGCCTTCCTTTCCTCCTTAAAAAAATTACATTTAAACAAAATGGTAAATAAAATATAAAACCTATGTACAGTATATTTTATGGCTGCAATCGTACTAACCTGTTAAAAAAAAGACACTATTCAAACAGAGGTCCAAAGAACGCTAATGCTGCAATGCTGAAATGTTGATATTTTTAAACTGGTAATTCACTTGTAGCCTCGTATTGATTCTATGGAACCTAATTTTGTTGATTGCTTAGTGACATACAATAATACAGAAAACATGTGGATATGTAATTTTCTCTTTTTTCTTCCTTACAGAATAATTTACTCATGTTGTTCATATTAGCTTTTGAAGTGACCATCTACCGGCATCAGGAATATTACAGGTGTAGAAACAATCTGACAGCACCAGTCACAAAAACAATATTTCATGAAATTACAAGGCTGCACTTGGATGATGGACTCATAAATTGTGCCAAGTATTTCATAAATTATTTTTTCTACAAATTTGGTATGGAGGTAAGCCTTTTAATAAAGCATTTAAAAGTGAAATCTGCTATTTAAAACATTTGAAAAACTACTTAATAAAGGGGTAAATAATGAATTATATAAAAAAAAATCTTAAGACATTTTTATTATCATGATTTATATCCTATAAATATTATTTGTGCATTAAATCACATTCACACAGCTTGTATGTTGCAAATATTTTAAGTGCAAAATCTGCTACAATACAGTGACATGTAAAAGTTTAGCTACCCCTGGTAAGAATTACGGTTATTGTGCACAGTTAAGCAACTTGAAGATGAAATGATCTCTAAATGACCTAAAGTTAAAAACAACACATTTCATTTGTATTTTAGGCCAGAAAAAAAAATTGTAATTTTTTACATTTTACAAATTACAAAAATGAAAATGAGCCGATGCAAAAATTTGCTCACCCTGCATGGTTAGTACCTAGTAGCACCCCCTTTTGCAAGTATCACAGCTTTTAAATGCTTTTTGTAGACAGCCTAGACTCTTTTAATTCAAGTTTGAGGGATTTTCATTCATTCTTCCTTGGAAAATTCTTCCAGTTCTGTGAGATTCCTGGGTCGTCTTGCATGCACTTGTAAGGAGGTGAAACACCAGAAGAGTCTGGGGACGGTTACCTTCTCGGCTCTGTGCCTGGAACCATTGAGCTGTGCTGCAGGTTCCCCAGGGGGCAGACTTAGAGACTGGGACAGGAAGGAAGCGGGCAGGGAGCGGGAAAGGCACGGGCGCAAGGGACAGAGCAGCGTGAGCAGCGGTCAGAGCAGGGTGCAGCTGCGCTCCGGGAGAGAGAGCGCTCCCGGTCTGAGGACAAATACAGGGAGACTGCCCAGAAAGACTGCATCTTGTGAGTACTTGAAAGCGGACTCTGCTGTGACTAGAGAGGGGCGCTTTGAGACCTGTGTAGAGACATTGGCCCGTGCAGAGACTTCGAACCCCTGGTTCCCACGGTATCAGTACAGAGACTGTGATTCCTGGTACAGAGACTTAACGGTGCAGAGCCCCTGATTCCTGGTACAGAGACTTAACAGTGCAGAGCCCCTGATTCCCGGTACAGAGACTTAACAGTGCAGAGCCCCTGATTCCTGGCTGTACTGTAAAAGCTAAAGACTCAGAGCCTGTGCATACCACATTAACTCCCGAAACCCCAGGCAGCAGGCTCCTAGAGACTACTCAGCCCACGGACAACAGAGGGACTACAAGTGCCGCTGTTTCTCAGCACCTACGTTGGAGAGGACGACCCTTCAAGCAAGTCCTCATCAGACTGATAAGTGTTCTTTTCTCAAGAAATCTTGCTTACTCCTTTTACATTGTTTGACTCCCATATTTTTGCACTGTTTTATTGCTAGTTATTTCCCATAGCTTCCTCCCTGCGAGGAGAACCTGATTCCTGTTATTAAACCCCTCAACTGTTGGTCTGTCTGTTCCGTGGTGACATACTCAGTAATTGCATACTATTACATTTGGCGTAGTCGTCAGGATGTCACACGGTAGTGCGGACAGGGCAGACCAAGCAGCTGGGGAAGTTCCCAGGTCTAGCATTTCCCTGGGAGCCATGTTGAATAATTTGCCAAGGTTCACTGGGAACGATGTAATGCTGTGGAGTTGGACGGAGCGTATCCGGGGAATGATGCGGATGCATCCCATGACACCAGCCCTGGAGGCAGAAATTGCATTGATGGCCCTGGAGGGGGAGGCGCGGGATTCTGTCATGCATAGGTCCCCCCGGGAGAGAGATACCCTGGACAAAGTGCTGCGCATACTTGAGGAGATGCATGGGAACCCCACTGACGTAGGGGAACTTCGCATGCGACTATTTCACCGGGTACAATGGGAGGGGGAGACCGTGACCCAATTCATGAACGCCCTACAAGAGCTTCACACTGCTATCAGACAAAAGTACGGTGTAGGGGTTGGGTCAGTTGATGTGGTGCTCAGAGATCAGCTGGTGATGGAACTGCGTGACGCAATGATGAAACAGGCACTGCGAGAGCGCATGCGAGTAAAGCCAGACATGACTTTCTCTGAGGTTGGCAGTGAGGCGTGTGTGCGAGAAAAAGAACAGGTAGTGACGGGGCTGGTGGGAAAGGTGCAGAGCGGGGAGGTAACCACCACTGCAGGAAATATCCCCCAGTGGGTGGAGGACCTGAGAATGGAGATTAGACAGGTCCGTGAAGAAATGGCGACCTCCAGAAGAACTCTGGCAGAAGGGCCCGGCCCTCTGGTGCAAGACTGAGAAGCTGCCGCCCGAAAGGAGGGTGAAACTACCAGGAGGAGAAGCCCTCTTACATGCTACACTTGTGGAGAATCCGGCCACATTGTTCGATGGTGTCCCCGGCGGAGTCGACCATCCCCGCGCCCTCCTTTAAACTAGGAGGCTCTGAGCTTGAGGGGCACCGCTCAGAGCGTGAAGAACAGAGGAGGAGTAGTAAAAGTCCCCACAGCCTTGTTTCCACGTGCCCTCTGGGCAGAAATCAATGGAAGAGCAGTGTGGTGCTTGATAGACACCGGCTCACAAGTGACCACCATGCCTGAGAGATATTTCCGCCGTCATTTCACAGAGGTGCTAAGGCCCGAATGGGGCCCTGTGATCAAACTTATGGCGGCCAATCACTTGCCCATCCCGGTCGCAGGGGTGGTATGGATGAACATAGAGGTCTGCGGAAAAGATCTTGGGAGAAGAGGAGTGGTACTGGTGGATGGAGAGGTAGCTAAAGACCATACCGTGACTCTAGGCATGAATGTGTTAAAAGACCTCGGAAGCCTGGTTTTCAATGAGTCCCCGGAACAGTTTCTGCAACAATGGAGCGACCAAACCCCCCAGAGAGAAGAGTCTTTCAACAACTGATACGGACCGCCCAGGTCCGGAAAGCATACAGCAATGGAAAGGAACTCGGCAAAGTCGTCGACCCTGCCTCAGTCAATTGAGTGTTGCCCCCTGGGCAGACGGTGCTTCCCCTGCCTATACGAGCTGGCATCCCGCTGGAAGGGGTCGAAGTCCAAATTGAGCCCAGCCGACCAGCTGCCGTCAGGAATATTGGTCGCATGGTCCCTGGCTACCGTGCGGGATGGAACTGTCCTTGTGTGCTGCATAAATTTGGGGGGAGACAGATACAACTTTGCCCCCTAGAAGCGAAGTCACTCAAGTCCTGGACCTCCCAGACGAGTTGGTCCCCACTGAGTTGGTACAGCTGACAGCAAGGCCTGAAGATCCGTGGCTGGTGACCGTCAAAGCGGAGGCAGCTCCGGACCCCAGATTACTGCAAGAAGGGCGCCAGATACTGGAACACATGAGGGCGTAGCTCTCAGAACTTACTCCGCAGCAGGTACTTCAGGTGGAAGCCGTATTGGGGAAATTTCAGGATGCGTTCGCCAAAGATGAAGATGACTTTGGACGTACCACGGCCATCACCCACGAGATACCCACCGGGGATTCGGCACCAATCCGGGAACGGTACCGCCAAATACCCCCACAGATGTGCCAGGAGGTGAAGGGAATGCTGTCACACATGCTGAAGAAGGGAGTTATACGCGAGAGTCAGAGCCCGTGGGCTGCCCCTATAGTCTTGGTGAGAAAGAAAGACGGGTCCTTGCGGTTCTGCGTGGACTATCGCCGGCTCAACGCTTGCACAGTGCGGGACTTCTACCCACTGCCCAGGATAGAGGAGTCCCTGACGGCACTAGGGAATGCCAGATATTTGTCCACGTTAGACTTGGCCAGCGGCTACTGGCAGGTGCCCATGTCTGAGCAAGACTGAGCCAAGACGGCTTTCATCCTTCCGATGAGACTGTATGAGTTCGACCGGATGCCCTTCGGCCTAGTAAACACCCCAGGAACATTTCAGCGACTCATGGAGAGATGTCTGGGAGATCTGAACTTAGAAGCCACTTTGATCTACTTGGATGATATCATCGTCTTTGTCCCCAACTTTGAGGAGCATCTGCAGAGACTAGAGCAAGTTCTGAGTCAGCTACAGAAGTATGGCTTGAAAGTGAAACCCCAGAAATGTCACCTTTTCTGTGCCGAGATTGAATACTTGGGACACGTTGTCTCCGCTGAGGGGGTGAGGCCTTCCCAGGAGAAGATCGCTGCGGTACAAGAGTGGCCAACTCCAAAAACTGTGAAAGATGTGCGTGCGTTCCTGGGACTCACAGGATACTTCAGACGCTTCGTAAAAGACTTTACCCGCCTTGCTAATCCACTCCAGGAGTTGTTGAGGGGAGTGCCCTCTTGCGCCAAAAACAGGAACATACAGTGGGGGAAGCGTCAGGAGGAAGCATTCTTGGCTTTGAAGAAGGCATTGACGGAGGCCCCCGTGCTGGCCTACGCTGACTTCACACAACCATTCATCTTCCACACTGATGGGAGCATGCAGGGCCTCGGGGCCGTACTATCACAGATGCAGGACGGGAAAGAGCGCCTCATCGCATACGCCAGTCGGTCTTTGCATGACTCGGAAAGGAATCCAGAAAACTACAGTTCATTTAAGCTGGAGTTGTTGGCGCTGGTGTGGGCAATGACTGAGAAGTTTGCGGAATATCTGGCTCTCTCAGAAGTTCATGTACGCACCGATAACAATCCGTTGGCCCATCTCGAGAATGCCAAGTTAGGTGCCCTAGAACAATGTTGGGTAGCCCAGAATTTCAAACAAAAGAGGAGCTGAGAATGTTCATGCGGATGCCCTATCCCAAGTAAACTATCGCAAACCAGCACCCAGCCAGGATGAAGAACTGGAAGATGTGGAGGTTCCAGGTTTTGGAGAAACTGCCAGGACGGTGGCAGCGGCGCGGGAAATTGAACAGGAAGAGGCCTGTGTGAATTTGCTGGAGCAGCCCCGCGATGAGTGGGTCCGAGTGCAGCAGGAGGATCCGGAGCTAGCTCAGTTGAGAAGGTGGGTCATGTCTGAACAAATGCCCAATCGGCACGAGAGGAGGTCCATGTCACCTGAAGTACTGAAGATGATACGCCAGTGGGAGAGGCTCCAGTTGCGAGATGGTATCCTGTACCGGAAGGTATTCCTGCAAACAGAACTCAGTCTTGTATGGCAGACGGTGATTCCCTCATCCTTGATAGACCAGGTGGCTAAGGAAGCACATGAGAAAGGAGCACACTTTGGGCCAGAAAAAACTTTCCAGTGGTTACAGCACCTACTTTATCATTCCCACTTAAGGAACATTGTGGAGAAAGTATGTCAGCAATGCAGAAGTTGTGAGCTGGTCAAACCACCAGAACGAGCTCCCACAGAGACGGTGAGGTCTTCTGGCCCCATGGACCTACTGGCAATAGATTACTTGACAATTGGACCAGCACACCAAGGCTATGAGCAGTGTTTAGTGATGATAGACCACTTTACTAAATTTGCCGTAGTGATGCCCACGCGGGACCAGACTGCCGAGCCTGCTGCTCACGCAATCTGCAAACACTTCATACAGGTGTATGGGTGTCCCAAGCGCATCCATTCTGATCAAGGGGTCTGCTTCCTCGGAAGAGTGATGGAGGAGCTGCACCAGCTGTACAAAATCGATAAGTCCCGGACCACCCCTTATCATCCACAGGGGAATGGGGCTTGTGAAAGATTTAACCGCACTCTGATTCAAATGCTGAGGACCCTGGAAGAGGACCAGAAGGCGAAGTGGACTGAGTCCGTCCCTGAATTGGTTTGGGCGTATAACAATTGGAAACACTGCACCACTGGATTCACCCCCTACTCTTTGTTCTTTGGCAGACCCGGGAAGGGGCTGGAGAGCTGGCGCTGGAACCCGAGGATGACTACCCACGGACGGGGGTGTACTCCTGGGTTCAAGAACATCGTCGTCGGCTGCGGACAATTCAACGTGTAGTGCAGAACCGGCTGCAAGAATTGGAGCATTCCCAGGTAGCTCCTCAAAAGGGGACAGCCCTGCGGCCTGGAGACAGAGTCTTAGTGCGGGAAAAGCGCCCACAAAACAAACTAGAGTACCGGTGTGAGAAAATGCCGTACCGAGTGAAGCGGCGGCTCGGCAACGGGGGTCCCGTTTATGAGGTCCAGCCCGAAACAGAAGAGGGGACTCCCACCCGCACACAGCACAGGAATATGTTGCGTCCATGTTTGTCTCGAGATCCTGAATCAGTCCAATTGGCTCCAGCGCACCCAGTGCGCCAGTGATCAACGTAGATGTGGAAGACGAGGAAGACTCCCAATCTCTCCCAGGGAGCCCAGGAACAGGGCTGGTGCCTGAAACTACCAACATATCGGAGGAAGCCTTGACTCCTCCCACAGCAGTTGACACCACCGCCCCTGCTGATTTGAGATGCTCTGAACGTTCAACGGCTGGTGTACCCCCTGTTCGCTACAATCAGGATGAGTTCATCTGACAGCAGATTGTGCAAGGACTGGAAGATTGCCAACAGGAATTCCTTAAAATCTCGCCCGTGGAATGGCGAGCAGAAAGAGGGGGGGAATGTAAGGAGGGTGAAACACCAGAAGAGTCTGGGGGCGGTTACCTTCTCGGCTCTGTGCCTGGAACCATTGAGCTGTGCTGCAGGTTCCCCAGGGGGCAGACTTAGAGACTGGGACAGGAAGGAAGCGGGCAGGGAGCGGGAAAGGCACGGGCGCAAGGGACAGAGCAGCGTGAGCAGCGGTCAGAGCAGGGTGCAGCTGCGCTCCGGGAGAGAGAGAGCTCCCGGTCTGAGGACAAATACAGGGAGACTGCCCAGAAAGACTGCATCTTGTGAGTACTTGAAAGCGGACTCTGCTGTGACTAGAGAGGGGCGATTTGAGACCTGTGTAGAGACATTGGCCAGTGCAGAGACTTCGACCCCGTGGTCCCCACGGTATCAGTACAGAGACTGTGATTCCTGGTACAGAGACTTAACGGTGCAGAGCCCCATGATTCCTGGTACAGAGACTTAACAGTGCAGAGCCCCTGATTCCTGGCTGTACTGTAAAAGCTAAAGATTCAGAGCCTGTGCATACCACATTAACTCCTGAAACCCCAGGCAGCAGGCTCCTAGAGACTACTCAGCCCACGGACAACAGAGGGACGACAAGTGCCGCTGTTTCTCGGCGCCTACGTTGGAGATGACAACCCTTCAAGCAAGTCCTCATCAGACTGATAAGTGTACTTTTCTCAAATTTTGCTTACTCCTGTTACATTGTTTTACTCCCATATTTTTGCACTGTTTTATTGCTAGTTATTTCCCATTGCTTCCTCCCTGCGAGGAGAACCTGATTCCTGTTATTAAACCCCTCAACTGTTGGTCTGTCTGTTCCGTGGTGACATACTCAGTACCTGCATACTATTACACACTGCTATATGTTCAGAACAGGAGACTGTGAGGGACATTGTAAAATATTCAGCTTGAGCCTTTTAAGGTAGACTATTGTGGATTTTGATGTGTGTTTAGGATCATTATCCATTTATAGAAGCTATCCTCTTTTCAACTTCATCTTTTTTACAGATGGTTTTATGTTTGCATCAAGAATTTATTTAATTGAATACATTGTTCTCTCTACCCGTGAAATGTTCCCTGTGCCATTGGCTGCAACACAAAGCCTGATTCATCCACCCCCATGCTTCATGGTTGGTGAGATGTTCTTTTCCTGAAATTCTGTTCCCTTTTTTTGCCACCCATACCTCTAATCATTGTGACCAAAGAGTTCTATTTTAACCTCATGGGTCCACAGGACTTGTTTCCAAAATGCATCAGGCTTGTTTAGATGTTCTTTTGCATACTTCTGAAGCTGAATGCTATGTTGAGGACTCAGGAGAGGTTTTCTTCTGATGATGCTTCCATGAAGGCCATATTTGTGCAGGTGTCTCTGAACAGTAGGACAACGTACCACAGCTGCGGAGTCTGCTGCATCTTTGTGAAGGTCTTTTGCAGTCAAGCAGGGATTCTCCTACGAGAAGCTCTCACTGAAATTTTGTTTGGTCTTCTAGACCTTATCTTGACCTCCACTGTTCCTGTTAACTGCCATTTCTGAATTACATTTCGAACTGACGAAGGGGCAACTTGAAAAGCTTTGCTATCTTCTTATAGCCTTCTCCTGCTTTGTGGACCGCCACCATTTTCATTTTCAGAGTGCTAGACATCTGCTTAGGAGAACCCATGACAGCTGTTTTTTACCACAAGGTTAGACAAGGATGGGTTTTTATAAAGCCGTGAAATTTGCATCACCTGGCCTTTCCTAACAATGGTAGTGAACAAGCCATGACCCCAACAGGCTAATTAATTCTGAAACTTCAGTCAAAGTTATCTGACCACATAAATCTCCAAAGGTGCCCAAACTTTTGCAGCATCCCATTTTCCTTTTTGTAATTTTTAAAAATGTTTTTAAAATGCTACAAATTACAATATATGTATATTTTTTTTGCTAAAATGCAAAGGAAATGTGTCATCCTTAGATTTAAGCCTTTTAGAGATCACTTCATCTTCAACTTGCTTAAATGTTCACAATAACAGTAACTTTGACTGGGGGGGGGGGGGGGACTTTTACATGCCACTATAACTACATGTTTTAGGCAGAAAATATGGAAAGGTTGCCCATTGAAGTAGCTACTAAAACAGCTTCAAGTGATGTACAAAATTAAAATAGTGTACTCTTCTAAGCCCACTGCTCTCCTACTGGCTTCCATTTTCTGCAGTGATGAGGAGGCCCAGAGGCATTGGTACATGAGAAGTGGATGGTTGGTGAGTGTACCTTTTTCATTTTTCTACAGCATTCTGCTTTAAAAAAAAAAAAAAAAGAAACCTTTTCTTTGCAAGGCAACATTAAAGAGAGTGTGTCCTTTAAGAAAAAAAACAACAACCTGTATTTACCTGCAGCCATAGTGTTAATCTGAAGGTAAATACCTTTAATTATATATGGATCTCTTAATGGAAGTATGGCTGCATGGAGAAAATGAAGTTATATTCTCCCTGCAGCCACTTCCTTCCAGTCAAATATGCAGTTTGGGGGCTATAAGCAGTCAGTGCTCTGTACACAGTTAGTGCTCTGTACACAGTGATTGTTCTGTACACAGTGATTGTTCTGTACACAGTGAGTCATCTGTACACAGTGAGCATGCTGTACACAGGGAGTGCCCTGTACACAGTGATTTCTCTGTACACAGTGATACACAGTGAGTGCTCTGTACACAGTGAGTGCCCTGTACACAGTGATACACAGTGAGTGCTCTGTACACAGTGATTTCTCTGTACACAGTGATACACAGTGAGTGCTCTGTACACAGTGATTGCTCTGTACACAGTGAGTGCGCTGTACACAGTGATTTCTCTGTACACAGTGAGTGCTCTGTACACAGTGATTGCTCTGTACACCGTGAAAGTTTTGTAGTGACTTTGCCATACCATTTGACTAAAATCCTACTATACAGCAGGTGTAACTATAACACTAAACCCATACCAAATCTCAAGGGCCTAAAAAACTAAATATTATATCAACCAAAAGAAGAGAAAAAAACCGTATAAAGTGCCAATATATCAAAGATTTTATTAAATACTTATTAAAAAACTTTTTTTAAGCCAAAAAAGTATATACAAGGTAAACTGCTTAGAAAGCAGGGACAGCTACTACAAATATATATACTAGTTTTCTACCACAACCATGTCTGCATATAAATAATTAATCATAATCAAAAATAGACTCACAAGTACATCAACTACATAGTGTAGGGGCTTACCACCCTGTCAAAATCAATGATGGCAATGTGATAAAAAATATTAATAAGCAGCACTTACATGGAGAGTGTCCTTATGTGTGGCGTCCCTGCCGCCCCAACGCACGTTTCGCTTCTTCGTCAGGATTGTGAGTCTATTTTTGATTATGATTAATTATTTATATGCAGACATGGTTGTGGTAGAAAACTAGTATATATATTTGTAGTAGCTGTCCCTGCTTTCTAAGCAGTTTACCTTGTATATACTTTTTTGGCTTAAAAAAAGTTTTTTAATAAGTATTTAATAAAATCTTTGATATATTGGCACTTTATACTGTTTTTTCTCTTCTTTTGGTTGATATACAGCAGGTGTGTTGAGTGGGATTTTAGTCCACGGGCATGGGGAGTGATATCAGCACACTCCCTGTGTAAAGAACGCTCCATGCTCAGATCCCCCACACTATTTGACTGGAAGTGAGTGGCTGCAGGGAGATTATAATTTAATTTTCTCCCTGTAGGCGAACTTCCAGTTAGACAGTCACATATAATTAAAATGATATTTACCTGCAGGTTTACACTATGGCTGCAGGTACTGTAAATATAATTTATTCTATGACAGGCTCCTTTTAAACTTTCAAGAATAATATTTGTGGAACAAAGACAAGGTATAAATCCCTGTTCATCTGACTTCCAATGTAAACACTTAACACTCAAAGTTGTAACTTTACACTAAATGCAGTATTATACAAAATTGTCATTTTCCTTTTCTTCTGCAGACTTGCTTCTTACTGTCTGTTAATGTAATTGGTCAGAGGATGGATTTCTTTGCCATGATCCATGCATTTTGGCTGTTTGCCGTACTGTACAGACGCAGAAGAAAAGCAATTGCAGAAGTCTGGCATAAATATTGCTGCTTTCTCGCTTGTATTATTACATTCCAGTACTTCATATGTATTGGCATTCCTCCGGCTCCATGTAAAGGTAAAATATCATCTTTCATCCATAACTATTTGTTAGCACAGATTTTTTTTGCCAAGGTACTCTTATGCCAAGGAGTAATTGTTTTTAAATATGTTATCTCTTTTTTTAGATTATCCTTGGAGACACCATGGAGCCAAATTTAATTCTAATATAATTAAATGGTTGTACTTTCCAGACTTTATTGTGAGACCTAACCCTCTATTTCTCATTTGTAAGTATGCAAGGTTGCATATATAGCAAATTGCTGTATTGTCTAATGCATATTGGTACCTTTAGTACTTTATACAAGACTATGATCCTATAGATGGGCAAAATACTACAGTAAATCAATTGAATTACTTTAAAGTGGTTGATTCATCAGAAAAGCAAAGCAGAAGCCAAAGAAGCCTCGCTTGTTTTTTGCGGGGTGACTTGTGCATTTGAATGACACCATTCATTTTACAACATAATGTACTGTAAAGCAGGAATAAAATTCCAAGTGTGGTGAATTTGTGAAATAAAACACAGTTCTTACACTACTTTTTTTTAATAGTTTTTATGGAGTACATTTTGTAGTAAAAATGACCTTCTGGTATTATTTTGCACTCATTAGTACAGTTCTGGTAATACCATACATGTCAAGTATTTTATTATTTTAGTGGTGAAGAAAAATCTGAAGGTTTTTTTTTTTTTTAAATTGGGGTGTTGTCACCATTTTCCAAGACCCATAGCGTTTTCCTTATTGCGGCCGATGGAGCTGTGTGACGGCTTATTTTTCATTGGCCAAGACAAGGTTTTTATTGATACCTTTTTGGGATAGACATGACATTTTGATCTATTATTACAGCATTTTTTGACATAATGCACCAACCAAAAAAATGTAATTTTGACGTTCTTGAATTTTTTCTGTTTATGCTGTTTACTGCTTGGGCTGTTTTTATATTTTGATAGATCAGACGTTTTTGAACGCAGCAATACCACATATGTGTATTTTCGATCAATTTTTATTATCTTTCTTGTTAATGGGGAAAAAGGGATGATTGAAACTTTTATGTTTTTTAAAATAGGATCTTCATAATGACAAGCACTAAGGTCTTCAATAGACCTCCTGCTGTCATAGCTACCCCCCGGCGAGATCACGTCACGGGCTTGCCAATGGGCGTATTGTTAGTTTGACAGTCGCATTTAAGAGCACAACAATCGAGGGCGGCGCTACCCACAATTGTTATAGGTTTGTCCTGGCTATAACACTTGTAAAAACATGTAAAACATGTTATAGCAGCCGTACTATTTTGTTTTTAGTGATGTTGACGTGTCAGGCCTTATTTTAGTCATGAGAATTTGTATTATTTTTAAGCACCGTTAAGTGGTACATTTATTTTTCGCTCTAATTGTTAAGGGGCCACTGTCACCCCCTCCAGCCGTTATAAACTAAAAGAGCCACCTTGTGCAGCAGTAATGCTGCAGTCTAACAAGGTGGCTCTTTTAGTTTTTGATTCCGTTATTCCCTCAATAAAGCGTTTTAAAATTTGCCCTAACTACCTGTCTGCAGACCTGGAGGCGGTCCGAAGCCTCCTCTGTGAATCTCCCAACGGCCGTCACTCTTCTCTTCTGGGGATGTGGTCGTTGCCCCCTTCGCGCTGTTTCTTCTTAAATCCGGCGCCTGCGCTGTGCGTGCCTGCCTGTGACAGGTGCAGTCTTCATTGTCCGTCATAGGTCAGATGCAGGGTGCCTGACTGCGCCTGTGCGGGCAGTGCGGCCACCCTGTTGCTGAATCCCCGCCCCGCACTGTGTTATTCATTATGCACAGTGCGGGGCTGGGGTTCCTGGGCATGCGCACTGCGCTGTTCAGACGCTCCCCCAGCTCCCCCGCCTTCCAGTGTTGTTATTTGCGGCTGCTTCATTCCAAACGTTGGCAAGGAAACCTGTATATTACGGCAACGCTGGAAGGCGGGGGAGCTGGGGGAGCGTCTGAACAGCGCAGTGCGCATGCCCAGGAACCCCAGCCCCGCACTGTGCATAATGAATAACACAGTGCGGGGCGGGGATTCAGCAACAGGGTGGCCGCACTGCCCGCACAGGCGCAGTCAGGCACCCTGCATCTGACCTATGACGGACAATGAAGACTGCGCCTGTCACAGGCAGGCACGCACAGCGCAGGCGCCGGATTTAAGAAGAAACAGCACGAAGGGGGCGGCGACCACATCCCTAGAAGAGAAGAGTGACGGCCGTTGGGAGATTCACAGAGGAGGTTTCGGACCGCCTCCAGGTCTGCAGACAGGTAGTTAGGGCAAATTTTAAAACGCTTTATTGAGGGAATAACGGAATCAAAAACTAAAAGAGCCACCTTGTTAGACTGCAGCATTACTGCTGCACAAGGTGGCTCTTTTAGTTTATAACGGCTGGAGGGGGTGACAGTGGCCCTTTAAACACTAAATAAGGTGTTAATTTAATTCTTCAGTGTATTCTGGTCATATTTATATCTAACTTGTGGACTTCTTTTTGTTTAATGTAGTCTATGTAGAATAATATTGACTTTTACTAAATAATTGTCTTTTTCAAATTTTTTGAGGGGGTACTTTAAATTTTAGGGATATTTTCTTAAAGGGGTTGTCCACTACTAGGTCAACCCCTTCTTGAACTAAATGTTTTGCCCCAATATAATAAAAAACTTAGACTCAAATCATGTGCTTGCGCCTTTCCAGCGGTGTCAGTGCTCACAGTCCCTGAGCTCTCATGCTGTGTTGTGACATGTGGTGCCCAATCAGCGCTGGCATCACTGTCTCTGATTTCGTATGGATTGAAAACGCACGAGAACTCTGGGACTGCAAGTGCTGACACCAGTGCCAGCATGGGAGTTTAGTCTAGGATTTTTTATTTTATTGGGGCAAAACATTTAGTTCAAGTGGGGGAAGTCCTACTAGTGGACAACCCCTTTAACTTTATATTAATTTTAATTTTCTACATTATATGGCCCCCAATATATCATGTAAGTAGTAGTAGAAGGGATTTTTTTGTAATTATGTAGTTTTTCACTGTAGCTGGGTAACAGCCCTAGTTACAGATTAAAGTTCCCTACCATGGCACAACTCACCAGCAATGTTGTTCTATCCATTCTAAGCCCGTTCAGCACTGTGAAACTGGCAAAAGAGAAGACAAACGTGATGAAAAATACACTGTTCTCTTCATACTCCTTGGCTGTCATTCATCAGCTGTAGACCGATCTTGCTCTTGCTAAATTTCAGGTGCAGGAGACTTACTGCAGCGACATCAAAATACATCACTGCAGATTGGGGACCCACACCAGACACCTCAAAAGGATACAGCAGTTAAGAATAAGTTAATAGCACTAAGTTCAGCTATTTTTTCTTCTTCTGCTAGACCTCAAATTGACCTAGAAATTGTGCGCATTCAAGCTGTGTCATGTAGGCCAGTGACAAATGGGCCAGCTTTAATATTTTTATGTCTGTTCCTTAGTCTGCAATTTGTTCTTTGTCTTCAGATATCAGACAGTGGAGCATAGGAAGACCAACTCCAGTGACAGAATTTGTAGGCATAAAACATTTTCACCATGCAAGGCATTGAACAAAGAACAGAAAATATGGAAAAAAATGAGTATAATTCTGTCCAATATCATTCTGAATAGATAGAAGTTTTCTTTGTTGTCATTGAGAAAAATGCACAAAATTATAAGACATTTTCTAATTTTTCTATTTTACTATGCAATATGCTATAGCTGTAGAAAAAAAGACATGGACGGCACATCCAAATCTTATACATTGGTCTATTGTGGCTATGTAAAACTTACAAAACTTAACACAAGGTTCTTAGTTAAAGAAATAATCTAGGACTAAGCACTAACAGGCATCAATCTACCTGAGTGTTGTGCCTGGTGCGGTAGATTCGGTTGCTCCCTGTCAACAGAGCAGCAGTTTCTTTTCCTGTTGACAGGGAGGGACAACTGGTGTCATGCAGATTGACAATTGGCTTTCCCCAATTAGGCAGTGGGGAGCAGGCTGTCAATCACCATGACATTAGTAGTCCCACCCTGTCAACAGGAAAAGAAACAGTTGCTCTGTTGATGTGACATCAGCGGAAGTCTGTGACCGCTCTGTGCTGGCGGAGAACAGTGCCCGGCACAACAGGCGGGTGGGTAGAAGCCTCCTGCCTGTTAGTACTAAGGCACATTTTTTTTTAAAGTCCTGTATTATCCCCTTTAACGTTGTCATAAGAATGTATGAAGCCCAATGCCAATTAAACCTCTTAGTGGTCCCTAACTTTGTCAGATGTAGTGCCACAGGACAATCACCATCATTTCCAACCAGCAGCGGGTGCGGCTTAGATGCCCAACAGCACCCATGCTGCAAGACAAATAATAATAATAATCTTTATTTTTATATAGCACTTACATATTTCGCAGCACTTTAGAGTTTACACACATTATCATCACTGTCCCCATGGGACTCACAATTTAGATTCCCTATCAGTATGTCTTTGGGGTTCAAGTGTTTTTATTAAACTTTTAAACATAACAACAAACTTTATACATTAATTTTGCATTAATATATGCTTCATCTATAGATACATATAAGGGAACATGGGGAACGGGAGTGGTGAAATGGGGGAAGGGGGAGAAAGGGTGAGGAAAGGTAAAGAAATAACCGTAGTGTAGACAGACTATTATTGCTTGTAAAGATTTGTCTCCTAATCTGTCTTGTTGTCACCAGCTTCAGTTTTCCTATATTAAAGGTATACTTATATACATGTAAGGAATGCATCAGCATTCCGTAACTCCACGATTAACAATTAACTTTGGTATATGGTGTTCCAAATATTCCACTTCTTTTCATATTTATGTATACAGTCGTTCATTATAGCAAATTTAAGATCAAGCGCATTATGTGTTTGTAGCCTGTCCACAACGTCAGGGAGCCTTGGGGGTTCAGGTCTTTTCCAGAATGCCGCAATCAGATTTTTTGCAATCAACAGGATATGGATGATGACATGTCTTGTGGAAGGGTGGATGTCTTCCAAGTTCAATGAGAACAGTAGGCCCAGCGAAGAGAGAACAAAGTCTCTGCTAATCAGTTTGCTGATGTATTCCGAAATTTCTCTCCACAAACCCCCAAGTTTCGGGCACGACCAAAAGACATGCATCATGTCACCTTTTCCTCCACAACCTCTCCAACATAATGGGGACTCGTCCTCCCTGAAATGTGCAACTCTGGAAGGTGTGAGGTACCACCTGGTTAGAATCTTGAGATAGGACTCATGCAGGGGAATCGAAATTGTTGACGCATAGGTGTAGTTAATGGCAATCTCCCACTTTTTCCTAGACACCCTAAACTGTAATTCCTTTTCCCATTTTTGTATGTACCAATTTTTCCCAAACTCACTGTCCTTATTAAAAAACCTGTATATGAATCATGTACTCCAGAAAATCTTATGTGTAGTATTTTTGAGGAGGAGGTGGGAAATCTCTGATTTAATAGTAGCTCTACCCAAGAATTTTTTTATTAAATCCTTTATGATAAAGAACTGCATGATTTCCTCCGATGGGATGTTAAATTTTTTCTTTATTTCTGAAAAAGTCTTGATCTTATTATCACAGACCAGATCACCCATCTTGTCTATACCCCCCTTTATCCAGTTTTCTGGGAAAGTGGTCCCGAAGGCAGTAGCTATTAAAGTCAATGGAAGTTTGTCTCCAGGGTTCCCCTCTGTTTTGTCTTTTTGGTTGGTCAGGGATCTCCAAGCACCTACTATTGCCGACAAGATAGGGTGTTTTGATCCATGATCAACCAGACCAAATATATGTTCAAGGAGGATTCTCTTTATGGGTTTGGTATCATGAATCTGTGCCTCCAAATCCATCCATGCAGGTGTTATACCCTCCATTAACCAAAATTGGCTCTGTTTGATTAGATTTGTTAAGTAATAGGCATGTATGCTTGGGACTCCCAATCCTCCACTTCATACTTTTGTGCATGATGTCCCTGGAGACTCTATCTCTCTTCCCCTTCCAGATGTATTCAAAGATTTTTTTATTGCAGTCTCTGAAGAAGGTTGCTGGAAAGTTCAAGGGTAAAGTTCTAAATAAATATAACAGCTTAGGTAGAATTATTGTTTTGATTGCCAAAACTTTTCCGAACCAAGATAATCCCACATTCTCCCATGCCAGTAAATCCTTTGTAATAGTGGACAATAATGATCTGCAATTCGCGCTGACAGTATCCGCCATATTCCTCCTAAATGCAACCCCCAAGTAGCTGATTTCCTCCCTCTCCCAGCAGAAGTCTGATACCTTCTTAACAGACTCTATCAAATCGTCAGTCATGTGGAACTGCAAAATTTTAGATTTATGATTGTTGATTTTAAAGTCAGAAATCAGGGAAAATTCTCTGAGCGTTTCCATTAAAGCCTTGGTAGAGTTAATTGGGTCAGTGAGAGTCAACAACATGTCGTCTGCAAACAGACTAACCTTGAACTGTCTGAGTGTGGATTCAATTCCCGTGATATTCATATTTTGTCTCACTGCTTCCGCCAAAGGCTCAATTGCCAGTGCAAAGAGCAGGGGTGATAAAGGGCATCCCTGTCTTGTTCCGTTTCCTATCCCAAAAGACCCAGAAAGGCTACTGTTAATGTAGACTTTAGCACTTGGGCTGGAGTAGAGGGAAAAGACCGAATCCACCCATGAGTTATCAAAGCCAAATTTCAGAAGGACTCTTTTTAGATAATTAATTCGGTCGAAAGCCTTCTCAGCATCCAAGGCTACCAGTATTGACGGGGTATGAGTAGAGTTAATTTTATGAATAATATTTATAAGCCTTCTAGTCCCATCGGATGTTTGCCTGTCTTTTATGAAACCTGTTTGGTCATTGTTGATTAACTTGGGGAGTATATCTCTCAACCTTGTGGCTATGATTTTGGAGTAAATCTTGATATCCGTGTTGATGAGAGATATTGGCCTGAAATTTCTGACCTCCTCCGCATCACTCTGAGACTTCGGGATCATTATAAGAGTAGCTTCTAGCATCTCCCCTGGGAACTGTCCGGATTGTGAAGCCCGATTAAAGACTCTAGTTAAACATGGGACAAGAGCTTCCGTAAATTTCTGATAATACTCATTAATCAGACCGTCCGGGCCTGGGGATTTCTGGGATTTTAATGATTTGATTGTTTCCCTAATCTCTGATTCATTAAAGGGTTGGTTAAGAGTGAGCAAGTCTGTTTTGTCAATTTGAGGGAGACTTAATCTGTCCAGGAATTCTATTGTTTGTTGGGTTCTTGTTGGAAAATCTGACTTTATATTGTACAATTCCCTATAAAAATTAGCAAATTCCTCCGCAATATCCTGCGGATGGTATTTTATGGCCCCATTGGGAGTTCTGATTTTGAGCACCCTGTTTTTTATTCTTTCTTTCTTCATTTTTGCCATCATGAATTTAGTGGGCCTATTTGTTTCAGCATATGTTTTAAATTTCAATTTATTTGAAATTTTTTCAAAGTCTTCCATGATCACCCCATTCAAATCCTGTTTTAATCTAAGAGTGTCAGTGTATATCTGTTGGGAGTTGGGGTCTTTGTTATTGATAAGGGTTTCATTTGTCCTAATCTGTGTCTGAATGGTTTTAATCCTTTCCCTCCTCTTTGAATTATTTTGTACTGTCAATTGGATCATCTTTCCCCTCACCACCGCTTTGTGGGCGCACCATATTGTAAGGGGGCTCATTCCCTCGGTTTCGTTCTCCTTAAAATATAATTTCAGAGAGGACTCAATCTCTTTTCTGCACTCTGGCGTGTTCAACAAATAATTGCTGCACTTCCAAAGAGCGCTGTTTTTGAAAATAGGTCCAACCACAACATCCGTTATGATGGGAGAATGATCTGAGAACGTCTTGTCTATAATGACTGATTTTTTTATGTTGGTGAGGGAGAAAATGTCTGTGAGAAAAAGGTCTATCCTTGATGAGGTTTTGTGTACAGAGGAGAAATGTGTGTGTATTCTTTTGATGATGCATTCAGACATCTAAACGTGTCGTATAACTCATTGTTCAATAGCCAATTTCCTAGGTCTCCATATAGGTGTCTAGTCAGTGATGAAGAATCTATTTTACCATCAGGCACCATATTGAAGTCTCCCATTATGTATAATTTCCCTTTTCTGTTTTTTTGAATTTTTTTGGCAATCTTATTAAGGAAGTTCATTTGCTTTTTATTAGGGCCGTATATATTGACAATCGTGCACGTAGTTGAATTTAACTCGCAAACCAAAATGTGATATCTACCCCCTGGGTCAGTGTGTTCCTCAATGAATTTGAAGGGGACTGTGTTTTTTATTAAGGTGATCACCCCTGCCTTTTTCTTTGAGGCTGACGACCTGAATGAGTGTGCAAAGTCTCTGCTGGAGAGGTGTGGATAGTTATCATTCTGAAATTTCGTCTCCTGTAAACATGCGATATCGACCTGAAGCTGTTTCAATTCCCTCAAAAGCGTATATCTCTTCCAGGGACTATTAAGCCCCCTGACGTTGTAGGACACGAACCTGATCATTACCCCGCGGAGATACAAAACCTATTGGAACACTTAAACTTAGAACAATGAAGTTAGTGAACAAGAAATTGAACAAATAATACAATACAATCAACTGTAAAATATTAACTCTAACTGTTCAGTTTCAGATCTAGATCCTATCCAAATAAGGATCCTGACCTATGGGGAAAGTTCGTGTGTGTTTCAACTCTCCCATTTCTCCCACTTCTTGTGTGTGGACTAAATTTATTCAACAGCCTTCTTCTTTAGAAAATAAAGTCCCGGGGAAGAAGGAGAAAAAAGAATCACATTGCCTGACATGAACGCAAATTCTCAAACATTAGATGTAAAGAATGATCTTCCCTCCTCAACAGAATTAAGCACTATGAGTTTTTCTTTATGATAAAATAGGAGCTTGGTCGGGAAACCCCACTTATATCTGATGTGTTTCTCCCTTAGGATATCCGTGATAGGTTTGAAGGACCTGCGCAGGTCCAATGTGTGCTTAGATAAATCCGTGTAGATTTTAAGCTGATGGTAAGGATCTGGTAGTGCGCCATTGTCTCTGACGTAGTTCTGAATTTTTTCTTTGGTACTAAAGAAGTGGAGCCTCATAATTGTATCCCTAGGCTTATCGACATGAATTCCCTTTGGTTTAGGAAGCCTGTGAATCCTGTCAATACATAGATCCATGCTGGTAGCCTTTGGAAGAGTCTTCTTAAAGATAGTTTTAACGAAGTCCGCCAAATCCTCCTGCCTGACCTCCTCTGGAATACCCCTGATCTTGGTGTTATTACGACGGCTTCTGTCCTCTATATCCGCCACTTTGGATCTGAGCTCATTGATTTCCTGCTTAAGAATAGTGTTTTGAGAAGCCAAAGCGCCAGTCTTTTGCGTTAGTTCTTCAATCTTTTTTTCATTTATCTCTAGTTTTTGTACTATGCCTGCACAAACTTCCTCAATTTTGGTATTAAATTTTGTAATTCCCTCCTCCATTTTGGTATCTATCAGAGTGATAACCTTCTGAAAAAATTCCTCCTCAGGGGTCTTTTTTATCCTTATTTGTTCTACATCGGAACACTCTCTTTTGAGTTTAGGATCCAATTCTTCGGTTGACCTATGCTCTGGGGCACCCCTTTTAGCAGAAATGGATGAGTCCATTGCTGGTTCCTCTGATGAGTCTTTCTCAGTTAATGAGAGAGAGTCTTTGTTTATTGTGTCAGGTTTAGTTTTTCCACCAGAACGTTGTACGGGGATAGTCCTTTGGGGAAGCATTATTGATGGTTTGTTAACTTTAGCTGTGTTCCCCTTTTGAGGTGATGTGGATTTGACCGGGCTTGATAAAGTAGGAGTATCTACGTGAGATTTAGATGCTAATTTCCTGGATGAGCTCATTGGTGCATTCTGTTGGTATAATCACTTTATTTAGGATTCTATGGGAGTATCTATGCAGACTCCTGATACTTGTCTCAAAATGGGTTAATAATTGAGCTTGAACTAGGACTCAGTCTCTGTGACTCAGTACAATGTTACAGCTTTGGCTCCTATCTCTCTCCAGCAACAAAGTTCTTCCCCTTCACACAGTTTCTCTTCTCCTTTTAATATGGGGAAATAACCCTTAATCAACTGCTGTTCTTCTGCCCGGGAGTTATAGGAAAGAATGAATGAATCAGTATGTCTTTGGAATGTGGGAGGAAACCCACACAAACACGGGAAGAACATATAAACTCCTTGCAGATGTTGTCCTTGGTGGGATTTGAACCCACAGCTATCCACTGAGCTACCGTTCTGCCCAATGGAATTCAGGATATAGCCGATTCCACTGGGCAAACCCCATTCCTCCTTAAGTACAACCAGCATCCTTGGATTCCCGTGCCCATGCCTGTGTCTTCCACTGACTCTAGGGTGGCAGACTGGGCGGTGGAGGCACGTGACATGTGGGACCGCACACAGGATGCCATCCGGGCCTCCAAGGAGAGAATGAGGGTTTCCGCCGATGCACACGGGCGCCCCGCACCGACCTTTGCTCTTGGGGACTTAGTGTGGCTCACCGCTCGTAATATCAGGCTGCGAGTTGAGTCCACTAAGTTTGCGCCATAGGTCCCTTCAAGGTCCTGGAACAAGTTAACCCTGTGATTGTCTGGCCCTTCCTCCACGCCTAGGTATCACCTACACCTTTCATGTGTCCATTCTAAAACCTGTTCACATGTCCCGATTTTCTGAGTCATCTGCCGGGACATCGGGCTCATCTAAGAACGGTTATGAGGCGAACACTATTGTTGGGTGCAAGGTGGTACATGGCAAAAAATACTATGGTGAACTGAAAGGGTCATGGCCCAGAGGACAGGACCTGGGAACCTTATGAGCACATTTGGGCTCCTCAGTTCACCACAGCTTTTGAATGTAGCAAGGCCCAAGGAGGGGGGACCCTGGGAGTGGGGTAATGTTAGGTGTCAAGTTCCCACCGCTGCACAGGGGGAATCTCGAACCATGTCCTCTGCGGTCTCCCATTCTTCCCCAGCCGCAGAGGAGCCTGCTCAGCTGAGACGACGGTCCCAGCGTCTTGCTCAGGCTGATGCTGAGCAGCTGGTTACTGCTGCTGTCCCAGGTTCAGCTATTGTAACCAGCATTAATCAGCAGCGAGCAGACCCTCCAGGGACTAAGTCCTGCTTTTTGCCAACTGAGCATGCCGTGGGATGACCTCTCATTGGAGGTCGGGGGTCACATGCTCAGGTCCTGAAGCAGTCCCAATTGGACTATGGGGAAGGTCCCGGAAGGACGCAGCTATAAAAGGTTTGCATGGCTCGGCCATGCACTAGTATAAATCCAGAATCGTGTGTGTGTGGATTTGTGTGTGCGATCTGATGAAAGCTCCTAATGATCCCCTTCCCTAGCGTTGTTGACTGAGTGTGGGTGATTGGAGCTAACTAGTGCCAGACTCCGTCTACAGCAGTGTCCGTCAGAGCGGCGCCGTGCGCAAATAGTGCACTTTCCTGTCCCAAGCTTAGTGTGGTTAGTGGCGTCTTGTCAGAGCGGCGCTGTACGCACATAGTGCGGTATATCTTTACTTAGTTTTTCCTGGCACCGCAGTGCTAGTGGGTCTAGAGGGACTCTAACCTCATGTCCTTGGGTCAGAGTCCTGTGACCAAAACACTAGCGTTCACTCTGTGATATTGCGGCCCTGTGACACAGCAGGGTTCGCCACCTACATACCTGATGAAGTTAACCCACGAGTGTTTGTTATACTGCCATATACTGTCCGTCATTACTTAACAGCAGGTTCTATCTCTGCATGGTGGACCCCAGGCTGCGAACGCACCTTATATCTCCCTTAATATTATTTGGCGCGTTCCACCAGCCCTAACACCCTCTTACTGCCTCTTGTAAATTTAAAATTACCTGGGCCAAATGGGAGGAGTGCTATGCAATATGCTATAGCTGTAGAAAAATATGACATGGACCACGAATCCAAATCCTACACACTGATCTATTGCAGCTTTGCAAAGTTTAGGAAACTGAACACAGGGTTCTGAGTTAATGTTATGCTCAGAGTGTCTGAAGCCCACTACCACATCATGGTGAACCTCTTAGGCTATGTTCACATTAGCGTTGTGCGGCGTAGCGTCAGGCGCAGCCGCGGCGACGCGTGCGTCATGCGCCCGGGCCCCTATATTTAACATGGGGGGGCGCATGGACATGCGTTGTCTTGCATTTTGTGATGCATGCGTCATTTTGGTTGCAACTGTCAAGGCGCAGAGGACGCTGCATGATGCAGTTTTTTCTGCGCCAAAAATCATGCAAAAAATGAACGCATGCGTCACAAAAAGCTGCGTTGTTATTGCGTTTTGCATGCGTTGTGCGTTGCGTCGCCGATACTGCGCCTCACAACGCAAATGTGAACGTAGCCTTAGTGGGTTCTTAACTTGTCAGGTGTAACATTGCAAGGCTTTCTACAATGATACTGTATGGCACCATGTTATATTTTATGAAAGAATAAGGTATTTGGCAGTAAACATTTTCTTATGTTACTGTATAAAACTCAGAGTGCAATTATAGTAGGTCACCTTATCCTTTCATTGGTACCATATAATATTACAGCAGATTGTGCTAGATGACAAATGGGTATTATAGTCTTATATATTTATGGCATATCCAAGGAATGTATAGCAGTTGTGAGTCTCACTAATGAGACCTGCATCTGTCTTGAGAACAGGGCCCTGAAGATCCTTGTGGTCAGTGGAGACGTGGTCTGTTTTCCATACAAGTGAATATCAATTCCACCCACTTCTCAATTAACAACAGTGCTCATCAGGGCCCCATTTTGGAGTTAGATGCAGGTACCAGTTGTTACGGTAGATTCCCCCAGTGACCCAAAAATATTTAATAGGGAGCCTGCAACTCTCTTAACTTCTTAACGACCGCTAAGGGTACTTAAACCACATCGCCGTTAATTAACGGCACTGTGGAAAAAGTGAATAGCGCCCCCAGAGTCGGATTTTCTCTGGGGTCTCGGTTGCCGAGGGTAGCCGAGACCCCATAGAACATGATTCGGTGGGTTTTTACCGACCCCCGAGTTGCGATCGCCGGTAATTAACCGTTTACCGGCGGTCACAAAAAAAAAAAAAAAAAAAACGCGATTTGCCATTTAATTTTTCTGTCCTCCGAAGTGATCGCACATCGGAGGACAGAGAAATAGTGTCCCCGATGGCCCCCAATAGCCCCCCAATACTCACCTATCTCCCCCGGTGCTCCTCGTGGCTCCCGATGGGCGCCGCCATTTTTTTTCCGGGAAGAAATGGCGGGCGCATGCGCAGAGCGCCCACCGCCCGGCACCCGGAAGATCTTTGGGGTCTCGGCTGCCGGGGGTAGCCGAGACCCCAAACAACATGATCGGGGTTGGTTTTTACCGACCCCTGTTTTGCGATCGCCGGTAATTAACTGTTTACCGGCGACCGCAAAAAAAAAAAAAAGCGATCTGTAATTCTCTGTCCTCTGATGTGATCACACATCAGAGGACAGAGAAATAGGGGGATTCTGGGACCCTATCATACTCACCCGGTGTCCCTGGGTCCTCCTGCGTCTCCTCTTGCCGGCCGGCTTCTTCCTCGGGAAAGAAAATGGCGGGCGCATGCGCAGTGCGCCTGCCATCTGCTGCCATCTGCCGGCCGGCAGGAGAGACGAGTTGGGGCTAAAATTAGGGTTAGGGCTAGGGTTAGGGCTAGGGTTAGGGTTGGGGCTAAATTTAGGGTTAGGGTTGGGGCTAAATTTAGGGTTAGGGCTAGGGTTAGGGTTAGGCTACTTTCACACTAGTGTTTTTTGGCTTCCGTCGCAATGCGTCATTGGAGACGTCATTTTTCTCCATTGACTTGCATTAGCGACACATTGCGACGGATTGCCACACGTCGCATCCGTCATACGACGGATGCGTCGTGCTTTGGCGGACCGTCAGCACAAAAAAAGCTACATGTAACTTTTTTTGTGCGACGTGTCCGCCATTTCCGACCACGCATGCGCGGCCGGAACTCCGCCCCCGCCTCCCCGCACCTCACAATGGGGCAGTGGATGCGTTGAAAAAACAGCATCCGCTGCACCCGTTGTGCGGCGCTTACAACGCTAGCGTCGGTACGTCGGCCCGACACACTGCGATGGGCCGAATACGACGCTAGGCTTCTTTCACACTTGCGTCAGTACGGGGCGGTCGCAATGCGTTGGCCCAACGTACCGACGCACGTTGTGAAAATTGTGCACAACGTGGGCAGCGGATGCAGTTTTTCAACGCATCCGCTGCCCAGTCTATGTCCTGGGGAGGAGGGGGCAGAGTTACGGCCACGCATGCGTGGAAATGGCGGACGCAGGTTACATTGAACTTTTTTTGTGACGACGGTCCGCCAAAACACAACGGATCCAGTGCACGATGGACGCGACGTGTGGCCATCCGTCGGTAATACAAGTCTATGGGCAAAAAAGGCATCCTGTGGGCACATTTGCAGGATCCGTTTTTTGTCCAAAACGACAGATTGCGACGGATGCCACACGATGCAAGTGTGAAAGTAGCCTTAGGGTTAGGGTTGGGGCTAAAGTTAGGGCTAGGGTTAGGGTTAAATTTAGGGTTAGGGTTGGGGCTAAAGTTAGGGTTAGGGCTAGGGTTGGGGCTAAAATTAGGGTTAGGGTTAGGGTTGGGGCTAAAGTTATGGTTAGGGTTGGGGCTAAAGTTAGGGTTAGAGTTGGGATTAGGGTTAGGGTTTGGATTAGGGTTGGTATTAGGGTTACGTTTGGAATTAAGGTTGGGATTAGGGTTACGTTTGGGATTAGGGTTGGGATTAGGATTATGGTTGGGATTAGGGTTAGGGTTGGGATTAGGGTTAAGTTTAGGGTTGGGATTAGGGTTAGGGGTGTATTGAGATTAGGGTTAGGTTTGAGGTTAGGGTTGAGATTAGGGTTAGGGGTGTGTTGGATTTAGGGTTTTGATTAGGGTTATGGTTAGGGTTGAGATTAGGGCTGTTTTGGGGTTAGGGTTGTGATTATCGTTAGGGTTGTGATTAGGATTATGGATCATGTTGAGATTAGGGTTAGGGGTGTGTTGGAGTTAGGGTTGGAGTTAGAATTGGGGGGTTTCCACTGTTTAGGTACATCAGGGGGTCTCCAAACACGACAGCCAATTTTGCGCTAAAAAAGTCAAATGGTGCTCCCTCCCTTCTGAACTCTGCCGTGCGCCCAATCAGTGGTTTACCCCCACATATGGGGCATCAGCATACTCGGGATAAATTGGACAACAACTTTTGGGGTCCAATTTCTCCTGTTACCCTTGTGAAAATAAAAACTTGGGGGCTAAAAATCTTTTTTGTGTGAAAAAAAAATATTTTTTTATTTTCACTACTCTGCATTATAAACTTCTGTGAAGCACTTGAGCATTCAAAGTTCTCACCACATATCTAGATAAATTCCTTAGGGGGTCTAGTTTCCAAAATGGGGTCACTTGTGGGGGGTTTCTACTGTTTAGGTACATCAGGTGCTCTGCAAACGCAACATAACACCCACAGACAATTCTATCAAAGTCTGAATTCCAAAATGGCGCTCCTTCTCTTCCGAGCTCTGCCGTGTGCCCAAACAGTGGTTTACCCCCACATATGGGGTACCAGCATACTCAGGACAAATTGGAGAACAAATATTGGCGTCCAATTTCTCTTGTTACCCTTGTGAAAATAAAAACTTGGGGGCTAAAAAATCTTTTTTGTGGAAAAAAAAAATATTTTCTATTTTCACTACTCTGCATTATAAACTTCTGTGAAGCACCTGGGCATTCAAAGTTCTCACCACATATCTAGATAAGTTCCTTGGGGGGTCTAGTTTCCAAAATGGGGTCACTTGTGGGGGGTTTCTACTGTATAGGTACATCAGTGGCTCTACAAACGCAACATAACGCCCGCAGACCATTCTATCAAAAGCCTGCATTCCAAAATGGCGCTCCTTCCCTTCCGAGCTCTGCCGTGCGCCCAAACAGTGGTTTACCCCCACATATTGGGTACCAGCATACTCAGGACAAATTGCACAACAACTTTTGGGGTCCAATTTCTCTTGTTACCCTTGTGAAAATAAAAATTTGGGGGCTAAAAAATCTTTTTTGTGGGAAAAAAATATATTTTTTATTTTCACTACTCTGCATTATATACTTCTGTGAAGCACTTGGGCATTCAAAGTTCTCACCACATATCTAGATAAGTTCCTTGGGGGTCTATTTTCCAAAATGGGGTCACTTGTTGGGGGTTTCTACTGTTTAGGTACATTAGGGGTCTGCAAACGCAACATAACGCCCGCAGACAATTCTATCAAAGTCTGCATTCCAAAACGGCGCTCCTTCCCTTCCAAGCTCAGCCATGCGCCCAAACAGTGGTTTACCCCCACATATGGGGCACCAGCATACTCAGGACAAATTGGACAACAACTTTTGGGGTCCAATTTCTCTTGTTACCCTTGTGAAAATAAAAATTTGGGGGCTAAAATATCTTTTTTGTTAAAAAAAAAATATTTTTTATTTTCACGACTCTGCATTATAAACTTCTGTGATGCACTTGGGCATTCAAAGTTCTCACTACACATCTAGATAAGTTCCATGGGGGGTCTAGTTTCCAAAATGGGGTCACTTTTGGGGGGTTTCTACTGTTTAGGCACATCAGGGGCTCTCCAAACACGACATGGCGTCCGATCTCAATTCCAGTCAATTTTGCATTGAAAAGTCAAATGGCACTCCTTTGCTTCCAAGCTCAGCCATGCGCCCAAACTGGTTTACCCCCACATGTGGGGTGTCGGCGTACTCAGGACAAATTGTACAACAACTTATGGGGTCCATTTTCTCCTGTTACCCTTGGTAAAATAAAAATTTGGAGGCAAAAAGATCATTTTTGTAGAAAAAATTTGATTTTTTTATTTTCACGGCTCTACGTTATAAACTTCTGTGAAGCACCTGGGGGTTTAAAGTGCTCACCACACATCTAGATAAGTTCCATAAGGGGTCTAGTTTCCAAAATGGTGTCATTTGTTGGGGGTTTCCACTGTTTAGGCACAACAGGGGCTCTCCAAACGTGACATGGCGTCCGATCTCAATTCCAGCCAATTCTACATTGAAAAAGTAAAACGACACTCCTTCTCTTCCAAGCTCTGCGGTGTGCCCAAACAGTGGTTTACCCCCACATATGGGGTATCGACGTACTCAGGAGAAATTGCACAACAACTTTTGTGGTCTAATTTCTCCTGTTACCCTTGTGAAAATAAAAAATTGGGGGCAAAAAGATCATTTTTGTAGAAAAAATGCGATTTTTTATTTTCACGGCTCTACGTTATAAACTTCTGTGAAGCACTTGGGGGTTCAAAGTGCTCACCACACATCTATATAAGTTCCTTAAGGGGTCTAGTTTCCAAAATGGTATCAATTGTGGGGGGTTTCCACTGTTTAGGCACATCAGGGGCTCTCCAAACGCGACATGGCATCCGATCTCAATTCCAGCCAATTCTGCATTCAAAAAGTCAAACGGTGCTCCTTCACTTCCAAGCTCTGCGGTGCGCCCAAACAGTGGTTTACCTCCACATATGGGGTATCGACGTACTCAGGAGAAATTGCACAACAACTTTTGTGGTCGAATTTCTCCTGTTACCCTTTTGAAAATAAGAATTTGTGGGCGAAAAAATCATTTTTGTGAAAACAAATGCGATTTTTTATTTTCACGGCTCTACGTTATAAACTTCTGTGAAGCACTTGGGGGTTCAAAGTGCTCACCACACATCTAGATAAGTTCCTTAAGGGGTCTAGTTTCCAAAATGGTGTCACTTGTGGGGGGTTTCCACTGTTTAGGCACATCAGGGGCTCTCCAAACGCGACATGGCGTCCGATCTCAATTCCAGCCAATTCTGCATTGAAACAGTCAAACGGCACTCCTTCTCTTCCAAGCTCTGCGGTGCACCCAAACAGTGGTTTACCTCCACATATGGGGTATCGGCGTACTCAGGAGAAATTGCACAACAAAATTTGTGGTTAAATTTCTGTCTTTACACTTGTGAAAATTAAAAAAATGGTTCTGAAGTAAAATGTTTGCAAAAAAAAGTTAAATGTTCATTTTTTTCTTCCACATTGTTTCAGTTCCTGTGAAGTACGTAAAGGGTTAATAAACTTCTTGAATGTGGTTTTCAGCAGCTTGAGGGGTGCAGTTTTTAGAATGGTGTCACACTTGGTTATTTTCTATCATATAGACCCTTCAAAATGACTTCAAAGGTGATGTGGTCCCTAAAAAAACCATGGTGTTGTAAAAATGAGAAATTGCTGGTCAACTTTTAACCCTTATAACTCCCTAACAAAAAAAAATCTTGTTTCCAAAATTGTGCTGATGTAAAGTAGACATATGGGAAATGTTATTTATTAACTATTTTTCATGACATATCTCTCTGATTTAAGGGCATAAAAATACAAAGTTTGAAAATTGCAAAATTTTAAAAATTTTCGCCATATTTCCATTTTTTTCATAAATAATCGCAAGTAATATCGAAGAAATGTTACCACTAACTTGAAGTACAATATGTCACAAAAAAACAGTCTCAGAATCAGCGGGATCCGATAAAGCGTTCCAGAGTTATAACCTCTTAAAGTGACAGTGGTCAGAATTGTAAAAATTGGCTCGGTCATTAAGTACCAAATTGGCTCTGTCACTAAGGGGTTAATAAATTATTACAGTGGGCAGTTTCCAGCATATTTAGAAATTCATTGTATTTACCAGTATCTTAATAAGATTCCGCTTTCACACTCATGAAGATTTAATTTGACTTTTAGTCACTTTTCTTATTTTATTTCTAAATATTACAATTGTTCTGGTTATTGAAATGTAAGTATTAATATATTAGTAATATATGTTATCTCTTTGTTTTCCATTTTTCCATTTATCTTTCAGATGACTTCATGCTATTGCTTTGTGCATCTTTTCAAAAGCAAGTGTTTGATGATGAAAATAAGGCAGCAGTACGGATCATGGCAGGGGATAATGTGGAAATATGTATGAATCTTGAGGCAGCATCATTTAGTCAGCACAATCCAGTCCCTGACTTTATACACTGCAGGTATGCTCACAGTGCCCAGTACATGCAGTATCTACCAGGCTATACACATGTCATAGTGCTTAGCTCTCCACAAAACTAGTAGAGTCTGCATTGTACATCTATCATTTATAAGTCAGAAACTTTTGTGTTCAATGTAAATTAGAAAGCTAACGGACAATGAAAAAATGTATAGCAACGATGATGATATTTTAGTTTAAGTGGTTGGAAGCCTAGTTTACTTTTTTCTTATGATATGATGATGCACTGAACTATAATAATTTTCAATGAACATCCATGTTTAACATTGTTTTACAGGTCTTATCTGGATATGTGCAAAGTAATTATATTCAGTTACCTCTTCTGGTTTGTCCTCACCATTATATTCATTACGGGAACAACAAGAATCAGTATATTCTGCATGGGCTATTTGGTGGCCTGCTTCTACTTTCTACTATTTGGGGGAGACCTGCTGTTAAAGCCTATACGAAGTATCTTACGCTACTGGGATTGGTTGATAGCATACAATGTTTTTGTTATAACCATGAAAAACATATTGTCAGTAAGTATTTCCATGTTTTAAATTATATCAGTTTTATTGATGCATTAGCGAAAACATTGCAATAAGATAATATTTTTCAGTGTGGTTTTAGATTACACGAACATTACTTATACAACCCCTGGCAAAAATTATGGAATCACCGGCCTTGGAGGATGTTCATTCAGTTTTTTAATTTTGTAGAAAAAAAGCAGATCACAGACATGGCACAAAACTAAAGTGATTTCAAATGGCAACTTTCTGGCTTTAAGAAACACTAAAAGAAATCAGGAAAAAAAGTGTGGTAGTCAGTAATGGTTACTTTTTTTAACCAAGCATAGGGGAAAAATTATGGAATCAGTCAACTCTGAGGAAAAAATTACGGAATCATGAAAAACAAACAAAAAAACACTCCAACACATCACTAGTATTTTGTTGCACGACCTCTGGCTTTTATAGCAGCTTGCAGTCTCTGAGGCATGGACTTAATGAGTGTCAAACAGTACTCTTCATCAATCTGGCTCCAACTTTCTCTGATTGCTGTTGCCAGATCAGCTTTGTAGGTTGGAGCCTTGTCATGGACCATTTTCTTCAACTTCCACCAAAGATTTTCAATTGGATTGAGATCCAGACTATTTGCAGGCCATGACATTGACCTTATGTGTCTTTATTGAAGATGTAATGACAGCCATCTCCCCAGTGCCTTTACCTGACATGCAGCCCCATATCATCAATGACTGTGGAAATTTGCATGTTCTCTTCAGGCAGTCATCTTTATAAATCTCGTTGGAACGGCACCAAACAAAAGTTCCAGCATCATCTCCTTGCCCAATGCAGATTTGCGATTAATCACGAAATATGACTTTCATCCAGTCATCCACAGTCCACGATTGCTTTTCCTTAGCCTGTTGTAACCTTGTTTTTTTCTGTTTAGGTGTTAATGATGGCTTTTGTTTAGCTTTTCTGTATGTAAATCCCATTTCCTTTAGGCGGTTTCTTACAGTTCGGTCACAGACGTTGACTCCAGTTTCCACCCATTCGTTCCTCATTTGTTTTGTTGTGCATTTCCTATTTTGGAGACATATTGCTTTAAGTTTTCGGTCTTGAAGCTTTGATGTCTTCCTTGGTCTACCAGTATGTTTGCCTTTAACAACCTTCCCATGTTGTTTGTATTTGGTCCAGATTTTAGACACAGCTGACTGTGAACAACCAACATCTTTTGCAACATTGCATGATGATTTACCCTTTTTTTAAGAGTTTGATAATCCTCTCCTATGTTTCAATTGACATCTCTCGTGTTGGAGCCATAATTCATGTCAGTCCACTTAGTGCAACTACTCTCCAAGGTGTAATCACTCCTTTTTAGATGCAGACTAACGAGCAGATCTAATTTGATGCAGGTGTTATTTTTGGGTATGAAAATTTACAGAGTGATTCCATAATTTTTTCCTTAGAATTGAGTGATTCCATAATTTTTTCCCTATGATTGGTTAAACAAGTAACCATTACTGACTACCACATTTTTTGTTCTTGATTTCTTTCAGTGTTTCTTAAAGCCAGAAAATGACTTTAGTTTTGTGCCATGTCTGTGATCTGCTTTTTTCCTACAAAATTAAACAACCGAATAAACATCCTCCAAGGCCGGTGATTCCATAATTTTTGCCAGGGGTTGTAAATGAACATTGGTTATAAAAAGCCTAGTATGCACCTATGTTAAAATTTCAGGTTTTTGTCATGTAAAAAAATTACAGTATACTAAGAAGAATAACTTCTGAGCGCCTTAGACTTTTACTATTTCCCATTATCTGTACAAATCCATTGAGAAACAAACTGAAATCATTTTAAGGAAGAAAATAAAATAAACAAAACTGAAATAACGAGGTTGCATAAGTGTGAATACCCTCTTATAATTGGGGATTTGGTTGTGTTCAGAATTAGCAAATCATATTAAATTGTACTCAGTTCACAGATGCCATCATTTGCAGTGATTTTGATTAACTCCATGTGAAGTTTAGCTGTACCGGTTGTGTATCACATGTCACAAAAATCTCCTGTGTTCTTCATGGCAAGATGTAAGCCTTTTCTTACAAAGAAAAACATCCAAGCCCGGTTATGTTTCCACACAATTTACATTAAGTCCTTCAAAAGCATGTGAGAAAAAGTGTTATGGTCTATCAAGTGAAACTTTTTTCCATAGTTCCAAAAAAGTATGTTTGATGTAAAGCCAGCACTTTGCATCATCAAAAGAACAACATACCCACAGTAAAGTATGGCGGAGGCAGCATTATGCTTTGTAGCTGTTTTTTGGCAGCTGGAATTGAGGCTTTAGTCAAGGTAAAAATAATTATAAATAGTTCTAAATATCGCTAAATTTTGCAACAAAAAGTTTCTGCTAAAAAGCTGAAGATGAAGGGGAATTTTTAATTTAAAGGGAACCTGTCACCCCCAAAATTGAGGGTGAGCTAAGCCCACCGGCATCAGGGGCTTATCTACAGCATTCTGTAATGCTGTAGATAAGCCCCCGATGTATCCTAAAAGATGAGAAAAAGAGGTTATATTATACTCACCTGGGCGGGCTCTCCGATCCGGTGGGCGTCATGGTCCGGTCCGGAGCCTCCCATCTTCATAGGATGACGTCCTCTTCTGGTCTTAACGCTGCGGCTTTGGCGCAGGCGTACTTTGTCTGCCCTGTTGAGGGCAGAGCAAAGTACTGCAGTGCGCAGGCGCCAGGCCTCTCTGACATTTCCCGCAACATGAAGACCAGAAGAGAATGTCATCTGATGAAGATGGGAGGTGCCGGACCGGACCGCGACACCCATCGGACCGGACCGCGACACCCATCGGACCGGACCGGGACCAGGACCTCCCCTGGGTGAGTATAATCTAACCTCTTTATCTTATATCTTTTAGGATACATCGGGGGCTTATCTACAGCATTCAAGAATGCTGTAGATAAGCCCCTGATGCTGGTGGGCTTAGCTCACCCTCGATTTTGGAGGTGACAGGTTCCCTTTAAGTATGACAACGACCCTAAGCATACCTCCAAGTCAAGAAAAGAATGGCTTTGCCAGCAGAAGAACAATGGCGCAGCCAAAGCCCATACCTGAATCCAAAAAATCGGTGCGCGAATTGTAGTGGGCTGTACACAGGAGATGTCCTCACAATATGAAAGATTTGGAGCATTACTGCAAAGAAGAGTGGGTAAAGATTGCCAATTCTAGCCATGCAGATAGACTCCTACCTAAAAAGATTGAATTCTATCGCAAACTGGAACAGTACTTCAACAAAGTATTAGTTTAGGGGTGTGCATATTTATGCAAATACTGGGTGACATTAGCGTCATGGCCATGGTCGGGTAGGGGTTCCTGACCTTTGAAGTATTGGTACGTCACGGCGATTGTGCTCGGCACAGGAGCTGTGCCACCACAATCGCCGCCCGGAGCTCGATTTAAGTGACAGCTGAGACACGGCTATCACTGTCAGGAGCAGTGCCCGCACCTCCCCCAGCTGTTTAACTCCCTAAATGCTGCAATCAATATTGATTGAAGCATTTGGGAGGCTAGGAGAGGTAGTGGTCTCCCTCTCCCTTCGGATGTCGTTGCCCTCGCAACGTCATAGCAAGGGCTCGATCGCTGTCATGGTAACCCATGGTTATCATGACGACCTCCGAGCCTGCCAGTGATGGTGGCCAGCTTAGACCATGCCATGAGCACAGTATAATGTATTGCAATACATGGTACTCAGGAGAAATCATACAACAGATTTTGGGGTCCATTTTCCCCCTTTACAATTCTGAATGGGAAAAATTGGGGGCTAAGGCAACAATTTTTCTGGAAATGTATTTGTTCATTTTCACCGCTCAATATTATAAAATTCTGTGAAGGACCAGTGCTTTCAAAGTGCTCCCCACACATCTAGATGAATTCCTTGAGGTGTATAGTTTCCAAAACGGGGTAACTTGTGGAAGGTTTCTACTGCTATATATTCCAGACAGTTTTGTGCTCAAATGTCAATAGTGCTTTTTCCCTTCCAAGCCCTTCCTTGCGCCCAGACATTAGTTTTCCATCAGATACAGGATATTGGCATACTCAGCAGAAATTGCACAACAAATTGTATGGTCTGATTTCTCCTGCTACCCCTTTTGGAAATGGAAAAAGTTTAGGGCTAAAGCAACATTTTTGTGGGAATTTTTTTTTTCATTTTCACAGCTCAACGTTGTAAAATTCTGTGAAGCACCTGCGGGTTCAAGGTGCTCAGCGCACCTCACCATATCTAGGGCTAAAGTAATATTTTTGTGGGAAAAGTAACATTTTCATTTTTTCCTTCCACGTTGCTTTAATTCCAGTGAAGCCTTTAAAGGGTTAATAAACTTCTTGACTGTGGTTTTGAGCACTTTGAGGAGTGCAGTTTTAAAATGGTGTTATTTTGGGATATTTTCTGTCATATATGCACCACAAAGTCACTTCAAATGGGATGTGGTACTTAAAAAAATTGTTTTTGTAAATTTGTGTAGAAAAATTAGAAATTGCTGATAAACGTTTAACCCTTCTAACTTTCTTAAAAAAAAAGTGTTACATTAATGATGCTGATGTGAAGTAGACATGTGATAAATGTTATTTACTAACTATTTAGCGGGATATAAGTATCTGGTTTAAAGACATAAAAATTAGAAGTTTGAAAATTGCTAATTTTTTTATTTTTTGGTCAGATTTTCATAAAATAACGCTAATCATATCAAATTAAAATATACCACTGACATGAAGTGCAACGTGTGATTGAAAAAAACTGTCTCAGAATCACTGGAAGATGTTGAATAATCCCAATGTTATTGCCTCATAAAGTGACACTGATCAGAATTATAAAAATTGGCCTGGTCCGGAAGGTGAAAACAAGCTGGAGGGAGGGGGGATTAAACGTGAAAAAAGATCTGAAATTATTCTCCTTGGTATGCTTTCTTTTACATGATTCAAACCTGCCATTTTAACAAGGGTGAGTAGAGTTTTCACAATCTACAGTATGTAGTCATTTTATGATTAAAGTGACTAGCCTAGGTACAGGCAATTCTAATTAGCACTTCAGTTCTTCCTCCCAATCAGTGTTCACAAGTTGCTGAACTGTAGATCATGCGTGGATTTAAGGCTTCTTGAGTGTGGCAATATTGGCCGAATGTGCAGTGCTTTTTTCTATTTGTTGCCTGTACTGTGGCTTACAGTGAAACTGTCAGCAGGATTTTGCTAAGTAAACATCAGACATTGTCATGTTGCCGTTGTTATACTGATTAAAATGATACCTGGGGTGAAGGAATCCATTGTGTGGTTCTTGTGTATCAGTGTTAGAATTTTTCAGGTAAAGATGTGCACGTGCTTCAGAGGGGCCTGTAGGCAGAGTCTTATCTTCCTGCTCTAAGCCAGAGAAGCCAAGGAGTCTGCACACAGGCCACCCCGAAGCACAAGCATGTTCCTCATCAAAGAGACAGACTGTTTGTGTTTTGGGGTGGTCTGTGGGTAGGTCTCTGCCAGGTTTTTCTGGGTTAGGGCAGGAAGATAAGATTCTGCCTACAGTGATGCCCCGGAGCACGAGCATCTCATTGGGTGAAAACGTCTAACACTGATTACACAAGAACCACAAGACAGATTTCTTTACCCCAGGTATCATTTTAATCAGTATAACAGTGGCAACCTGACAGTCTGTAGTTTACTTAGAAAAATCCTGCTGACAGGTTCACTTTAAAACCTCCTGTTGTGTTTGAATGTAACTATCAAGTTAAAAATGATTAGGCATTTTTTGCACATCATCCCTTGTCTGATCTCTGTTAAAGAAGCACTCCCATCATAGTTTTTTCCTCTTAATATATTGCAGTCATCATATTATATAGCACTGTGTACTTATAATTGCTCGTTTTGACTTTCTACCCAGCTAAACATTTTCGTTTCCGTTATATTTATGACATCATGAGATTGAGAACAGACTAGCTGAATCCTTCTAAGCTCTATGCAGAAACGGCAGGTTAATTTTCCCTGCATGAGTCATAATTTACTGCAAAAGTCCTTTTGGAAGGAGAAGCTTGGTCAGGTGTTGAAGAGAGGTATGATTTTTGCAGGGAAAATAAATTTCCTGTGTCTACATAGATCAGAGAAAAGAAAATAATTTACTGGGTAGAAAGGCAAAATTAGCAATTATAAGTACACAGTGCCACGTATGATGATTACAATATATTAAGAAGCTAAAAACTTTGAAGGTAGTGCTTCTTTAAGAGAAGAATTCAATTAGTTTTTACATATTCACACAGTTTGTATGATATTAATCTACACCTATAAAATGTGTTTTATCTTACAGATAGGGGCATGTGGCTACATAGACTCACTAATTGAAAACTGTTGCTGGCTAATTCAGGCGCTCAGCCTGGCTTGCACGGTAAAAGGGTATGATATCCGTAAGTGATTACATTTAATATTAACACAATTTGTTAACTTAATTCAATGCATTATTATCTTTAAAGTGGAAAATGAAGTTGTAATATATTGAATGTGAGACATGCATTAATTTTAATGAGTTGTTGTTAACCACCTAACACCGTGGCTATTTCCCTTTTTTTTTTTACTCTATTTAATAGGACTCGTAAGGGACTTGAGGCTGTGGTCGTCTAATTACTTGTGCTATACATAGCAGTGCGCACTGCTATCTATAGTGAAAATTATGATCTATGAACGCTGGGCATGGGCTGGCTTTCAAAGGAGGATTGTCATGACATACACAGGGGTCTTTAACAGACCTTCGACTGTCATGGCAACCCATCACGTCACAGGAGCTCCGATGCACTTGTGAAATGACGCTCCACTCTCGCTCCCAGAAATTGACAGCGGCATTCAACAGGTTAACAACCGCGGGCGGATACCGGCTCTGCCCGCTGCTGTTAAATGCACATGGGGATGATGTTAAATACACCTGATGATGATTTACATCACAAGTCGTGTCCCCTGCCTTTAATGCGGCCTTGCACGCCGTGCCAGCATCTTTCCCAGTAGATGATAGCTAATTTAATCAGCCTTCATCTGCTGGGAAAGACTTGGGCTCAGCGTGCGAGACCGCATGAAAAGCAGGGACACGACAAATGATGTAAATGTACATCATATGTTGTGAAGGGTTTAAAGGCGTATGTTAGAAATACCATACTTCTTTAAAACCCTATCTGATAGTGGTAGGATGTGTGATAACTTACCTGTCAATATATATATATTTTTTTGTCTGTTGTGGCCCTGCATGTGTAATACTAAAACCTAACAGGGAATATGGCACCAGGGTTTTGCTACCTAGTCTGAGAGCAGCATGATGTAGGGTTGGAGACCCTGATTCCAGTGATGTGTCACTTACTGGGCTTTTTGCTGTATTTTTATAAACTGCTGTATTAACAGGAGATTATCATTATTATTTTGAATAAATAAATCTGCCATATAGTCCAACCACTCTTCCACCAATGATTGAGACCATGAGTAAGCCTCCTCACTGAAACGCTTTGGTTTAGTGTGCTCCACGAGATTACTCAGTTGCCCTGTTTTCTATGTTGTAAATAAATGTGAAGTTTTATACTTATCCTGCTGGAGAAACTTCTTTGTTTACTTCCACCAATGATTGGTGTCAATCGGTGGGTGGGGCTGTGTGGAGCTCAGCTTTCTGATAATTGGTAGATCTGCAGCAGATAAAACAGTTTTTAATAATAAAAAAAAACTTCTACATTAGTGATTTTTCATCGCTCAAAAAATTTTTATTATTTTTTCATTAGTGTACTGGACCTGTTTTTCATACACGTTGTGAGGCTTTTGGTACCTCCTTATTTTTCTGTTTATTTTGTCTTCCCTCCTCAGAAACTGATTTATTAAGCACTTTACAATGAATTAGTCAGTTTCAGTTACTTTTTTACTGCTGCTACTTTTTACCACTTTTCCCTCTCCTTGATTACCCTACCTTCTCTTCAACTTTCCTCCCTCTCTCTTTTTATATATGTCTCACAAGCCTAATCCTCATACATGTGTGCTGTCAATGCCTAAAATTGGCGAGACTTATATTGTAATTCTTGCATCTGGGAGGCTTGGACTGGCCCGCAGGGGGACAGGTGAATCCCCCGTGGGCCCCTGTGCAGGAGTAAGCCACTCACACCACAACATGAGCAGCTGTTGGCCCAATTCATTGGATTTACTACGTACAGGCAAAAGCAGCATCTCATCATTCACGCAACAAACGTCCTAGTTTATGATTATACAGAAGCAGGGGTAAATTTGTGAAAGATGTAATGTAGTATTTTCATGTAGCTGAACAGTGGGCCCTCAGTCAATGCTACTGATGGGGATCCTTGCCACCCCAAGCCAACACTTAATATGGGGGATTGAATTGCCCACAACCAGCTTTTCTGTGTGGACTCTTTTTAATACTTGATCAAAATTCATATTAATTGTGATTTTGTAATGTATATCTATCACAAAGAGTGTATTTTTTATCTGAAGTAATTTAGTCCAATACATGTGTTCTTGGTGGTATGTTAGCTGTCTGTATGTTTTTACAGCGAGGGAGGAAACTACTCTACCTAAAGCGAAACCATGACTGCATGGGTTAAAATTCATTCTTCTTGCGTAATAGTCTGTAAAAATATGAAAGAAATTACAAATATGTATATAGAATTACTTATATGGGATTTTTTTCCTTTTATTTGCTCCATTAGCAACTGACCATAAAACCTGTCAGTTACCAAGTGGTGAAGCTGGCATCATCTGGGACAGTATATGTTTTGCCTTCCTCTTATTGCAAAGAAGAGTGTTCATGAGCTATTACTTCCTACATGTAGTTGCTGATATCAAATCTTCCCAAATTCTTGCTTCAAGGTATGTGATAGATCATAAAAAATGTAACTTGAGTAGTTTTACACAACGTTTTGGGGAAGGAAACCAATAAATGCATTTGTCAGTACACAGTACACAAATGGTAAATGATTAGGAATGGAAGAGTTGTTATGGTGATAGTATTTTGTGCCGTACATTGCATGTGGCACATGGGTAGATTTTCTGACTAAAAACAGTAAAGATTGATGATATAACAAGTTGATCGATGTTGGTTTTGCTCTATTTACAATCATCTACTCTGTATGTGACTGAACGATTTGTAATGCCATGGTTCGTTCACATACAGTTTCATTATTGTCGGCTGAAAATTTCTGTTTGCATGGGGTAATTGTAATGTCTTCCATTAGATGTGATTGATGAAAATGTGTGCATAGACAAATTTTTGTCCTGTTTTTATACGTAGTTTCTGTAGAAGGGCCTTTAGATTTCCTGAAGGTTGTTGTCACGGGGATTCCGCAACAGAGAGGTCCAGAAGATCGTGGTGTCTGGTTACATAAACTCCTGCACTGATTAGAACTGCTTCACAATTCTATTAAATATTGCAGGTTTTCCTTGCTCTATCATTGTAAAGGCTAATCAGTTCAGTTGATCTCCTGCAGCCCTCCATCCTGGATTGTCTCAGCTGTTCTGTGTTGGCCATTCTTTTCTGGTATATGTGCTCGCCACTGGCACTTGGGAGTTGCCAGTGATAGTTTACCACTACCTGGTTTGGAGTTGAAGGAGAGATTTCAGTGTTTGGAGTTGTCGGTTGGAGAGTTTTTCAGGCGATTGCTGTTTGGAGATGGTTTGCTTGTTTATCCTTATCCACTCCCATATGATTTATTCCTTCCTATTCCTCCCCTACTTCCCACTTTTTGTGAGTGTAATTGTATAATTGTAGTTTTCTTTTATCCCTGTCTGTTAACCCCTGTCAGTCTGGTTAGTGTTTTCCAATACACTTTTGCCTCACACCTCCCTGGGTGGGGGCGGGAACAGATAAGGGTTAAGATAGAAGCATAGCAAGGTACGAGACCCTGACATCACCACCATCCAGAGCACTTGGAGGCAGGTACAGGAATAGCCAAGGGAGCCCCTAGTTTGAGGGATTGGGTAGGTGCCCCCACAATCCCTTGTCACTGCATGATAGTGTCACGGTTCCACCCCTCAGTTTGTCTGGGATGCAGTTACTGACAGCTCGGCCGTCCAATCCGGTACAGGGGCGTGCTGAAGCTGTCAGTACTTTGATGGACAGCATTGCCATCCAATCTGCTACAGGGGCATGCAGAGCTGTCAGTGTGTTGATTTGACAGCTTGACTATCAAATCTGTGACTGGGAGATGTCGGCTGTCTCCAGGTGTTCACTATCCCAGGTGATTACCATGCCTACTTACAGTAATTGAGCAGCTTCTCCCAGACCACTGCCAGATGTACATTCAGCCTGTGAGGTTTGTGTTTTCCTGTGCCTTGAGTTCTATATGCCTGATCTGTTGCCTGACCTTGGACTTCGTTCTGACCATCCGCCTGTTTAACTCCTTCAGCTCTGATCCGTTATCCTCCCAGTACTCTGACCTCGGAAGGTTACCTGACTACGCTTTTGTCTCTTCCTTCTGTTTATGACGTACCTTCCTGGCTTCTTACCTTGGACTCCTTGACTCTTCTGACTCATGACTTGACCGTGAGAAGTGACTAGTGTCACAGATAGTTGTGGCATCAAAATGGGTAAACTACCCAGTGCCATTTTTTAGGAGAAACAACCTGATACAGGAGATTGGATCCACAAGAAATAGTATTAATCACAGCAAATTTCATGGAAAAGTGCAAACTCTTTAACTTTCCTTTATCTCTCTTCAGAGGGGCGGAACTTTTTCAGGCAACTATTGTCAAAGCTGTAAAGGCAAGACTTGAAGAGGAAAAAAAATCTATGGATCAACTGAAAAGACAGTATGTGGATATATATCTTTTTTAGTTTATGAAATAGCATTTAAATAAATTAATTCTCAAACAAAAAGTCAGAAGATTACATTATGTGAATAAAAAGTCAGAATTCTGATTTATAACAAAGTTAAATTAGGAATTTTCTGTTAAGAATTAAAATACTCATGTACATTCTCAGAATACTCCAAGATCTTACTTTTTATTACAGAATTGTAACCCCTTCACAACATGTGACACTACATGTCTGATCCTCCATGTATGGAGTGAGCCAGGTGCTAAGCTTACAGCATAGTGAGGAGATGCTGGCTGTATACACAGCCAATATTTTCTTGTAACATTAGCATTCAGAGTGAGCTTTGATCGTTGCTGTTTAACTGTATAAATGCCACTGCCATTCTTTGATAGCTACATTTAAATAGTGCAATCACCGGTACGCATGCCCTAGTCCCATTAGATTCCTCACTTCAATAACGGAGGGAAATGATGGGTTGTCATGGTATGTTGTTATCTGCTATTATTGTCCTCCTGTGCACTCTGTACTTGAGTTTCATAAGAGAATGTAATTTTTATTTTTTGCTGCAAAACAATTCCAGGTTCAAATCCCTTAATACTTTAATCCCGGAGGTATTTTCGTTTTTGCATTTTTGTTTTTGCTCCCCTTCTTCCCAGAGCCATAACTTTTTAATTTTTCAGTCAATATGGCCATGTGATGGCTTGTTTTTTGTGGGACGAGTTGTACTTTTGAACGATACCATTCGTTTTAATGTATTGTGTACTGGAAAACTGGAAAAAAATTCCAACTGTTTGGTGAGAGCTTATTTTTTTGCACGCTGAGCTGACTTGTTAATAATGCCATTTTGGTGCAGATACGATCTTTTGATAGCCAGTTATTGCATTTTAATGCAATGTTGCGGCGAACAAAAAAACTTAATTCTGGCATTTTGACTTTTTCTCTCATTACGCCGTTTAGCGATCTTAATTCTTTTTTTTTATGGGCAGCGCTCATAGAAATCTGGCAGTGACAACCATATTGGTCTGCTGGAGACCTCTGGTTGTCATACAATCCCATCGGCGACCCGCAGTCATGTGACACGGGCGCCTATGCGCGGGATTTCTTTTGCACTTGCCGGAAGCACGTGTTAAATGCCGCTGTCAGAGGTTGACAGCGGCATTTAACTAGTTAACAGCCTTGGGTGGATCACGATACCACCTGCGGCTGTTAGAGGCACATGTCAGCTGTTCAAAACAGCTGACATATGCTGGAAAAGATGTGGTCTCAACGCCGGAGCCCACATCAAAGGGAGGGAGTCCATCATTGGCGTACTATTCCGCCCGATGTCGGAAAGGGGTTAAAGAAACTAAAAAATAAAGTAAAAATATTACAAAAAAAGTTTTAAAAAATATATTAACCCCTTCATAACCCAGCCTATTTTGACCTTAATGACCTGGCCGTTTTTTGCAATTCTGACCAGTGTCCCTTTATGAGGTAATAACTCAGGAAAGCTTCAACGGATCCTAGAGGTTCTGAGACTGTTTTTTCGTGACATATTGGGCTTTACTTTAGTGGTGAATTTAGGACGATAATTTTTGCGTTTATTTGTGAAAAAAATGGAAATTTGGCCAAAATGCTTCACAAATTGATCTGTAAAAATGAGAAAGTACGTTTTTTTTCACAAAAAAGGTTTTTTAGCCTCAATTTGTTCATTTCCACATGGGCAAAAGGATAAAATGGATCCTAAAATGTGTTGGGCAATTTGTCCTGAGTACACCGATACCTCACATGTGGGGGTAAACCACTATTTGTGCACACGGCAGGGCTCGGAAGGGAAGGAGCGCCATTTGACTTTTGAATGAAAAATTAGCTCCAATCGTTAGCGGACACCATATCGCGTTTGGAGAGCCCCTGTGTGCCTGTTGTGAATTCTGCTTTTGGGCTCCCTCCGGTGGTTGTAGGTGGTAATGCAGTTGCCCCTGAGTTGCAGCCCTGGTCAGGTGTATCTGCTGATTGCAGTTCTGACTGGGGTATTTAGGCGTGCAGGATTCATTTGTCCTTGCCAGATGTCAATTGTTCTTGGGAAGTTATGGACCTCTGCCTGGTTCCTCCTGCCTTCCTGCCAAATCAGCAAAGATAAGTGTCTGGGTTTTTTTTCCTGTGGCACACATGCAGTGTGCTTCACAATTCAGTGCTATTCTTTGTGTTTTCTTGTCCAGCTTCGATTGTGTCAGTATTTTCTCAGTCTTGTTGGATTCTCTGGAGTGGCAGATATACACTCCATGTCTTTAGTTAGATTGTGGAACTTTTTGTATTATCTGCTGTGGATATTTTTGGAAGGGTTTTAATACTGACCGCCTAGTAATCTGTCCTATCCTTTCCTATTTAGCTAGAGTGGCCTCTTTTGCTAAATCCTGTTTCTACCTGCGTGTGTCTATTCTTCTCCTACTCGCAGTCATTATTCGTGGGGGGCTGCCTATCCTTTGGGGGTCTACTCTGAGGCAAGGTAGCATTCCTATTTCCCTCTATAGGGATATTTAGTCCTCCGGCTGTGTCGAGGTGTCTAGGTTCGTGTTAGGCACACCCCACGGCTACTTCTAGTTGCGGTGTTAGTTCAGGATTGCGGTCAGTACAGGTTCCACCAACTCCAGACAAAGTTTCATGCGGCTCCAAGGTCACCGGATCATAACAGTACAACTGGCCAATAATGAGTTAAATGCATCTCAGAAGAAGGGAAGAAAGGGGTTGAGCCATTTTTTTTTCTGCAGTCTGTTTTGTCTTTTTTTTCCCTCTTTATCTATGGGTGGCTGAGGAGTCTTGTGCCAGCATGGATGTTCAGGAACTAGCTTCTCGTGTAGATCAGCTTGCTGCTAGGGTACAGGGTATTTCTGATTATATTGTTTAGACTCCTGCTTTAGAGCCGAAGATTCCTACCCCTGATTTGTTTTTTGGTGATAGGTCCAAATTTGGGGGTTTTAAAAACAATTGTAAACTGTTTTTTGCTCTGAGACCGCGATCCTCCGGTGATTCTATTCAGCAGGTTAAAATTGTCATCTCCCTGCTGCGTGGCGATCCTCAGGATTGGGCATTTTCCCTGGAATCTGGGAATCCTGCCTTGCTTAATGTAGATTCCTTTTTTCAGGCTTTAGGATTATTATATGATGAACCGAATTCTGTGGATCAAGCGGAGAAAACCTTGTTGGCCCTGTCTCAGGGTCAAGAGGTGGCAGAATTGTATTGTCAGAAATTTAGAAAATGGTCTGTGTTGACTAAATGGAATGATGATGCTTTGGCGGCAATTTTCAGAAAGGGTCTTTCTGAATCCGTTAAAGATGTTATGGTGGGGTTTCCCACGCCTTCCGGTCTGAGTGATTCTATGTCTCTGGCCATTCAGATTGATCGGTGCTTGCGGGAGCGTCAAACTGTGCACGCTGTGGCGTCGTCCTTAGAGCAAGGTCCTGAGCCAATGCAGTGTGATAGGATTTTGTCTAGAACGGAACGACAAGGATTCAGACGTCAGAATAGGTTGTGTTATTATTGTGGCGACGCTTCTCATGTCATTTCAGTCTGCCCTAAGCGGACAAAAAGGATCGCTAGTTCATTTACTATCAGTACTGTACAACCTAAATTTCTGTTATCGGTATCCTTGATCTGCTCATTGTCATCATTTTCTGTCATGGCGTTTGTGGATTCAGGCGCCGCCTTGAACTTAATGGATTTTGAGTTTGCCAGGCAGCAGGTTAAAATTGTCATCTCCCTGCTGCGTGGCGATCCTCAGGATTGGGCATTTTCCCTGGAATCTGGGAATCCTGCCTTGCCTTGCTTTAACCTGCTGAAATGTGGTTTTCCCTTGCAGCCTTTGCAGAACCCTATCCCTTTAAGGGGGATTGATGCTGAACCTTTGGCTAAAAATAAGCCCCAGTTTTGGACACAGGTGACCATGCACATGGCACCAGCCCATCAGGAAGATTGTCGATTTCTGGTGTTGCATAATCTGCATGATGTTATCGTGCTGGGTTTTCCGTGGTTGCAAGTACATAATCCTGTGTTGGATTGGAAATCTATGTCTGTGACTAGTTGGGGTTGTCAGGGGGTTCATAATGATGTTCCTTTGATGTCAATCTCCTCTTCTTCCTCTTCTGAAATTCCAGAGTTTTTGTCTGAATTTCAGGATGTATTCGATGAGCCCATGTCCAGTTCCCTTCCACCGCACAGGGACTGTGATTGTGCTATAGACTTGATTCCAGGCAGTAAGTTTCCTAAGGGCCGACTTTTCAACCTGTCTGTGCCTGAACATACCGCCATGCGGAGTTATGTTAAGGAGTCTTTGGAGAAAGGGCATATTCGGCCATCTTCTTCACCGTTGGGAGCGGGTTTTTTCTTTGTTGCTAAGAAGGATGGCTCCTTGAGACCTTGTATTGATTATCGCCTCTTGAATAAGATCATGATCAAGTTTCAATACCCTTTACCTTTGATTTCCGATTTGTTTGCTAGGATTAAGGGGGCTAGTTGGTTTACGAAGATTGACCTTCGGGGGGCATATAATCTTGTTCGTATTAAGCAGGGTGATGAACGGAAAACTGCGTTTAATACGCCCAAAGGCCATTTTGAATACCTTGTGATGCCATTCGGGCTCACTAACGCTCCATCTGTTTTTCAATCCTTCATGCATGATATCTTCCGGACTTATATTGATAAATTCTTGATTGTATATTTGGACGATATTTTGATTTTTTCCGATGATTGGAAGTCTCATGTGGAACAGGTCAGGATGGTATTTCAGATCCTTCGTGACAATGCTTTGTTTGTGAAGGGGTCGAAGTGTCTCTTTGGGGTGCAGAAGGTTTCTTTTTTGGGCTTCATGTTTTCTCCCTCATCTATGGAGATGGATCCTGTTAAGGTTCAGGCCATTCATGATTGGATTCAACCTACATCCGTGAAGAGCCTTCAGAAATTTTTGGGTTTTGCAAATTTTTATCGCCGTTTCATTGCTAACTTCTCCAGCGTGGTTAAACTCTTGACTGATTTGACGAAAAAAGGCGCTGATGTGGCAAATTGGTCCTCTGCGGCTGTCTCTGCCTTTCAGGAGCTTAAACGCCGATTTACTTCTGCTCCGGTGTTGCGCCAACCAGATGTTTCTCTTCCGTTTCAGGTTGAGGTTGACGCTTCTGAGATTGGGGCAGGGGCCGTTTTGTCTCAGAGGGATTCTGTTGGTTCTTTGATGAAACCATGTGCCTTCTTTTCCCGCAAGTTTTCGCCTGCTGAACGCAATTATGATGTCGGCAATCGGGAGTTGTTGGCTATGAAGTGGGCGTTTCAGGAGTGGTGACATTGGCTTGAGGGAGCTAAGCACCGTATTGTGGTCCTGACCGATCATAAGAATTTGATTTACCTCGAGTCTGCCAAACGGCTGAGTCCTAGACAGGCTTGATGGTCCTTGTTTTTTTCCCGTTTTGATTTCGTGGTTTCATATCTTCCGGGTTCTAAGAATATTAAGGCTGATGCCCTTTCTAGGAGTTTTTTGCCTGATTCTCCTGAGTTCCTTGAACCGGTCGGCATTCTGAAAGAAGGGGTGGTCCTTTCTGCCATTTCCCCTGATTTACGGCGGGTTCTTCAGGAATTTCAGGCTGATAGACCTGACCGCTGTCCTGTGGGGAAATTGTTTGTTCCTGACAGATGGACTAGTAGAATGATTTCTGAGGTTCACTGTTCTATGTTGGCTGGTCATCCTGGTATTTTTGGTACCAGAGATTTGGTTGGTAGGTCCTTTTGGTGGCCTTCGTTGTCACGTGATGTGCGTTCTTTTGTGCAGTCCTGTGGGACTTGTGCGCGGGCCAAGCCTTGTTGTTCCCGTGCTAGTGGGTTACTTTTGCCATTGCCGGTCCCTGAGAGGCCCTGGACGCATATTTCTATGGATTTTGTTTCTGATCTTCCGGTTTCCCAGAGGATGTCGGTTATTTGGGTTGTTTGTGACCGGTTTTCTAAGATGGTTCATTTGGTGCCTTTGCCTAAATTGCCTTCCTCTTCAGAGTTGGTTCCGTTGTTTTTTCAGCATGTGGTTCGTTTGCATGGTATTCCGGAGAATATTGTGTCCGACAGAGGTTCCCAGTTTGTTTCTAGGTTTTGGTGGGCCTTTTGTGCTAGGCTGGGCATTGATTTGTCTTTTTCTTCTGCATTTCATCCTCAGACAAATGGCCAGACCGAGCGAACTAATCAGACTTTGGAGACTTATTTGAGAAGCTTTGTGTCTGCCGATCAGGATGACTGGGTGGCCTTTTTGCCATTGGCCGAGTTTGCCCTTAATAATCGGGCTAGTTCGGCTACTTTGGTTTCGCCTTTTTTTTGTAATTTTGGTTTTCATCCTCGTTTTTCTTCTGGGCAGATTGAGCCTTCCGACTGTCCTGGTGTGGATTCTGTGGTTGACAGGTTGCAGCAGATTTGGGCTCATGTGGTGGACAATTTGGTGTTGTCTCAGGAGGAGGCTCAACGTTTTGCTAATCGTCGTCGGTGTGTTGGTTCCCGGCTTCGGGTTGGGGATTTGGTTTGGTTTTCTTCCTGTCATGTTCCTATGAAGGTCTCTTCCCCTAAGTTTAAGCCTCGGTTTATTGGTCCTTATAGGATTTCTGAGATTATTAATCTGGTGTCTTTTCGATTGGTGCTTCCGGCCTCTTTTGCTATCCATAATGTCTTCCATAGATCTTTGTTGTGGAAATATGTGGTGCCCGTTGTTCCCTCTGTTAATCCTCCGGCCCCTGTTTTGGTTGATGGGGAGTTGGAGTATGTGGTTGAGAAGATTTTGGATTCTCGTTTTTCGAGGCGGAGGCTTCAGTACCTTGTCAAATGGAAGGGTTATGGCCAGGAGGATAATTCTTGGGTTTTTGCTTCTGATGTCCATGCTGCTGATTTGGTCCGTGCCTTTCATCTGGCTCGTCCTGATCGGCCGGGGGGCGCTGGTGAGGGTTCGGTGACCCCTCCTCAAGGGGGGGGGCACTGTTGTGAATTCTGCTTTTGGGCTCCCTCCGGTGGTTGTAGGTGGTAATGCAGTTGCCCCTGAGTTGCAGCCCTGATCAGGTGTATCTGCTGATTGCAGTTCTGACTGGGGTATTTAGGCGTGCAGGATTCATTTGTCCTTGCCAGTTGTCAATTGTTCTTGGGAGGTTATGGACCTCTGCCTGGTTCCTCCTGCCTTCCTGCCAAATCAGCAAAGATAAGTGTCTGGGTTTTTTTTTCCTGTGGCACACATGCAGTGTGCTTCACAATTCAGTGCTATTCTTTGTGTTTTCTTGTCCAGCTTCAATTGTGTCAGTATTTTCTCAGTCTTGTTAGATTCTCTGGAGTGGCAGATATACACTCCATGTCTTTAGTTAGATTGTGGAACTTTTTGTATTATCTGCTGTGGATATTTTTGGAAGGGTTTTAATACTGACCGCCTAGTAATCTGTCCTATCCTTTCCTATTTAGCTAGAGTGGCCTCTTTTGCTAAATCCTGTTTCTACCTGCGTGTGTCTATTCTTCTCCTACTCGCAGTCATTATTCGTGGGGGGCTGCCTATCATTTGGGGGTCTGCTCTGAGGCAAGGTAGCATTCCTATTTCCCTCTATAGGGGTATTTAGTCCTCCGGCTGTGTCGAGGTGTCTAGGTTCGTGTTAGGCACACCCCACGGCTACTTCTAGTTGCGGTGTTAGTTCAGGATTGCGGTCAGTACAGGTTCCACCAACTCCAGAGAAAGTTTCATGCGGCTCCAAGGTCACCGGATCATAACATGTGCCTAAACATTGGAGCTCCCCCACATGTGACCCCATTTTGGAAACTAGACCTCCCATGGAACTAATCTAGATGTGCGGTGACCACTTTAAACCCCCAAGTGCTTCACAGAAATTTATAACGCAGAGCCGTGAAAATAAAAAATCATTTTTCTTTCCTCAAAAATTATTTTTTAGTCTGCTATTTTTTATTTTCACAAGGGTAACTGGAGAAATTGGACCCCAAAAGTTGTTGCCCAGTTTGTCCTGAGTACGCTGATACCCTATATGTGGGGGGCAACCATTGTTTGGGCACACGTCGGGGCTCGGAAGGGAAGTAGTGACGTTTTGAAATGCAGACTTTGATGGAATGGTCTGCGGGCGTCACGTTGCATTTGCAGAGCCCCTGATGTGCCTAAACTGTAGAAACCCCCCACAAGTGACCCCATTTTGGAAACTAGAGCCCCCAAGGAACTTATCTAGATGTGTAATGAGCACTTTGAACCCCCACGTGCTTTACAGAAGTTTACAACGCAGAGCTGTGAAAATAAAAAATTATTTTTCTTTCCTCAAAAATGATGTTTCAGCAAGCAATTTTTTATTTTTGCAAGGGTAACAGGAGAAATTGGACCCCAACAGTTGTTGCCCAGTTTGTCCTGAGTACGCTGGTACCGCATATGTGGGGGTAAACCACTGTTTGGGCACACGTCGGGGCTCGGAAGGGAGGGAGTACCATTTGACTTTTTGAACGCAAGATTGGCTGGAATCAATGGTGGTGCCATGTTGCGTTTGGAGACCCCTGATGTGCCTAAACAGTGGAAACCCCTCAATTCTAACTCCAACACTAACCCAAACACACCCCTAACCCTAATCCCAACTCTAGCCATAACCCTAATCACAGCCCTAACCCCAACACACCCCTACAACCCTAACCCCAACACACCCCTAACCCTAATCCCAACCCTAACCCAACCCTAACCACAACACACCCTTAACCATAACCCTAACCACAAGCATAATGTTAACCCTATTTCCAACCCTAGCCCTAAATCCAACCCTAACTCTAATTCCAACCCTAAACCTAAGGCTATGTGCCCACGTTGCGGATTCTTGTGAGATTTTTCGCAGCATTTTTGAAAAATCCGCAGGTAAAAGGCACTGTGTTTTACCTGCGGATTTACCGCGGATTTCCAGTGTTTTTTGTGCGGATTTCACCTGTGGATTCCTATTGAGGAACAGGTGTAAAATGCTGCGGAGTCTGCACAAAGAATTGACATGCTGCGGAAAATACAACGCAGCGTTTCCGCGCAGTATTTTCCGCACCATGGGCACAGCGAATTTGGTTTTCCATAGGTTTACATGGTACTGTAAACCTGATGGAAAACTGCTACGAATCCGCAGCGGCCAATCCACTGCGGATCCGCAGCCAAATCCGCACCGTGTGCACATAGCCTAATTCTAAGGGTATGTGCACATGCTGCGGAAAACGCTGCGGATCAGCAGCGTTTCCGCAGCTTCAGCATTTTCCCATGAGTTTACAGTTCAATGTAAACCTATGGGAAACAAAAAACGCTGTGCACATGCTGCGGAAAAACTGCGCGGAAACGTAGTGGTTTACATTCTGCAGCATGTCACTTTCTGCGGATTCCGCAACGGTTTTACAGCTGCTCCTATAGAAAACCGCAGTTGTAAAACCGCAGTGAAATCCGCAGAAAAAACACTGTAAATCCGCAATGAATCCGCAGCGGTTTTGCACTGCGGATTTATCAAATCCACTGTGGAAAAATCCGCAGAGGACCAGAATACGTGTGCACATAGCCTTACCCAAACCCTAATTCTAACCCTAACCCTAGTTCTAACCATAGTTCTAACCCTAACCCTAGTGGAAAAGTAAATATATTTTCTTCATTTTATTATTGTCCCCACCTATGGGGGTGATAAAGGGGGGGGGTTCATTTACTTTTTTTTTTATTTTGATCACTGTGATCACAGTGTTTTATCACAGTGATCAAAATGTACATGGAACGAATCTGCCGGCCGGCAGATTCGGCGGGCGCACCGCGCATGCACCCGCCATTTTGGAAGATGGCGGCACCCATGGAACAGACGGACGGACACCTGGAGGCTCGGTAAGTATGAGGGGGGGATCGAAGCACAGGGGGGATCAGAGCACGGGGGGGGATCGGAGCACGGGGGAGCGGACAGGAGGACGGGGAAGGGGAGCGGAGCACAGGACGGAGGACTGGGGAGGAGATCGGTGGGGGGGGCAGATCAGGGTTTCCAGCCATGGCCGATGATATTGCAGCATCGGCCATGGCTGGATTGTAATGTTTCACCATTTTTCATAGGTGAAATATTACAAATTGCTCTGATTGGCTGTTGCACTTTCAACAGCCAATCAGAGCGATCGTAGCCACGTGGGGGCAAAGCCACCCCCCCCCCCCCCTGGCTAAAGTACCACTCCCCCTGTCCCTGCAGATCGGGTGAAATTGGAGTTAACCCTTTCACCCGATCTGCAGGGACGCGATCCCTTCATGACGCCACATAGGCGTCACAGGTCGGATGGGCACCGACTTTCATAACGCCTACATGGCGTCACAGGTCGGGAAGGGGTTAAATAATCTAATAATCTAATCTTCGGATAAAGTCCAATCTATCAAAATATAAATTTAATTAACGAGATCAGTAAGTGCTATAAAGAGAAAATAAATTTAAATACCAAATGTCAGTCACCGGCACGAAAAATGCAATAAGAAGTGATCAAAAGACATTGTATTAATAAAATTGTCAGCTCACCACACAAAAAAACAGATCGTAGCACAGCTCCATTGACAAAAACATTAAAACATTACAGATCTTGGAAAATGTTGGCACACTTTTTTTTTATTTTTTTTTTACAAATTTACTATTTTTTCATTGCTTAAAGAGGTGGTCCACTACTACTAGGAATTTTCCTCTATCAGTAGGAGGCTGATGTGCAGTACCCTGCCACTGCCACTATCAGAAGACAGAGCATCTCTACCACTGAGCAGTCCCGACCAGCGGATGCCACCACTGACACCGAGATCAGCTGATTGGCGGGGATGCCAAGTGTCAGACTCAGACAGATCAGATATTGATGTCCTAGAATAAGTCATCAATGATAAGGTAGTGGACAACCTCTTTCAGTTTAAAAAAAACAACATAAAGTTTGGTATTGTTCTGATCTGGAGAGTCATATTGCCAGGTAATTTTTACAGCACAATCTATGCTATACCAACCGAAAAGACAATTACAGAATTGGATTTTTTTTCACTGTTTCATTTCATCTAGAGTTTTTTTTCCTGTTTTTCACTGCATTGAATTGTAAAATCAATAGCATCATGTAAAACAACAACTTGTCCTGCATTAAACAAACCCTCATATAATTATGTCAGTAGAAAAATAAAAGAAAGTTATGGCTCGTGGAAGGAAAAAAAGTGCAGAAATGGAAAATATTCTGGTTTGGAAAAGGATAACGTAGCCCCTTCCATACTTCTTGAACAATGTCAGTGTTTGAAAAATATTTAAATAAATATGCAGTGAATACAGAATATTCATAGTCATCTCTGTGAGCATTTTATAGCACAGCTTAAATCCATTGGTATTGATTGATGTTAGATTGTGTTGCATGTGTACTGGGCATGTCAAAACACTGTTAATTTTGTTAGGATGGATCGAATTAAAGCAAGGCAAGAAAAATATAAAAAAGGTAAAGAAAGAATGTTGAGTCTTGCACAGGAGTCAGGAGAAGGCCATGAGATTCAGAAACCTGATGAGGATGATGATGAAGGTACGGTACTTTTATTTCGCAAGGTAATTGAACATTTAAGGATGAAATGCAAAATTGCAAATTTAGTACATGGAATTGCAAAACATTTGAATTAGGTGTAATTGATGTTTTCTTTTAAATTTTAATGTTTTGTTAACATTCATGCAGTTTATTGCATCAATACAAAAGGGGTTAAAAAGCTGTTATTTGAATATCTCCACACAAAATGAATTTGTGTAGAAATATAGTTTTGAAATTGATTACAAGACATTTTTAAATGGTATGTATAATCTACATCTTAAAGCATTGATGACAAATGCCACATTCTAGACCTGCATGCTTGAACAGACAATCTACCAATTTAGGAAAGACAAGAGACATGGCTGCAGATGTCATTTTTCTGGTAGCTCCAATAAACAAAATACAGTATAGATAAAAAAAAAAAGGTGACAGAATTAATAGCATATTGAATGCAGCTGGCCATTTCCTTTCTTCATGTCTAATGTTAAACAAAACTATGCATGAAAAGGACTTGCCTAGATCAGCCAATAGGTTTGCAGTATTTTTTCTCTAAAATGTTGTAATGAGAGCTGAAATTTGATTGTTTGGTAATAGGAGCACCCACACTTAATTCTACATTTCCTCTACTTAGCATGGATATCAACACTGTAAGACTTAATGATGTTTTAACTGATTGAACAATTAATCTTCCCTAAGGGTTGTCCAGGACTTAGATGATCAGCTCCCATTTATTTAATTAAAGCTTGAGCTACAGTGCCCAAAAACAGTCGCTACACAGTGTAGGGGAACTGGGGTGTCCCAGCTCTGTACTCTCCTTACATCCAGCCACGGTGGAACCTGCAAAACCACTGGTTGTGGGGGTGCTAGGTGTCATATCCCCACCAATCTGATATCGATGACCTATCCTAAGGATAAGTCATCAATATCAAAGTCTTGCGCAAATCTTTAAATCATATTTCTCAATGTATCCGAGGATTAAAGAGTACATATAATAAAACAGGCAAGTGTTGTCTGTATTACAAGCCACTGTAAAACATGTGAATGGATTGTCATCAGTATCTGACCTTTGTTTGGAAATGTTGAACATCTCATTAACATTAATGTATTAACGTATTTCATTATAGGAGAAGCAGCAAAAGAGAAAGTCAAGGGCAAAAAAAAGCAGTGGTGGCGTCCTTGGGTTGATCATGCTTCCAGTAGGTTTTCTTGATCATTTACCAAGTATATGGATTTGGGCCTTATATCCTTGACCAGAATAGTCTGTTTGTTTTAATGCATGGTTTAGACTTTGTGTCTCCACAGAAGGTTAAGTAAATTACTTCTAAGAATGAGGGACGTCTATTACAGGAAGAGGTCAGACTTGTTATATGCTAATGAGAGCTTAATATGGTCTTGGTCTAAGGGTACCGTCACACAGTGCCATTTTCATCGCTACGACGGCACGATTCGTGACGTTGCAGCGTCGTATGATTATCGCTCCAGCGTCGTAGACTGCGGTCACACGTGGCAATACACGGCGCTGGAGCGATAATTTCATGACGTATTTGCGATGTAGAAGCCGTTGGTTACTGTGCGCACATCGTATACAACCTGTGTCACACGATGCAATCATGCCGCCACAGCGGGACACTAGACGACGAAAGAAAGTTTCAAACGATCTGCTACGACGTACGATTCTCAGCGGGGTTCCGGATCGCAGTAGCGTGTCAGACACTACGATATCGTGTACGATATCGCTAGAACGTCACGAATCGTGCCGTCGTAGCGATGAAAATGGCACTGTGTGATGGTACCCTAAAGACGGTGCCAGTATCTGTTATGGCACATGATAAACAGGAACTCTAGTGACTAGTTTGCCAGACTAGTGGGCTTTACCGTAAGATAATAATTTTGATCAAAGTTTGTAGATTACACTATTGTTACTTACATTCAATATGTGTTTCCATCCAGTTGTTTTTTTTTTATCAGATGTGGATACAATAAGTGGCAGAGTTGGCCATACGCATCCCCTTGAGAGAGCTAAAAATTACATTTATCAGTTTTGTTTAGGATCCTTAAGTATATGACAGAGTATGTGGAGTCACAAATAAACTGTGCCAAGTGATTCTCTGTTCTGATTAACTCTACAAGACTATATTGTTAAAGAGACCGGTCTAATCTATAAATTGTGACATTGGCCTCTATTTTCTGATTCTAGAAATGTTTTCATTATTATCATATGTGCACATGACTCGGGTTTACTGACCCTACATTGTTCAATTAAATACAACCATTATCTTAAGTCTGACTCTTATCCCTGCATGCTCCTTGAGACAAGGAAATGTCAGGATATAGTTTTGTAAGACTTAAAGTGGTTGTACCAAGTTTGGATGTTTGGCTCTCCTCTCCACAGAATAGGAGACAACTTCTCAATCTCTGGGGATTCGACCACTTAGACCCATATGATCCTAAGAATCAAGGCTATGAAGAGCCCCATGTAAATGAAGTGGTGGTCAATCATGTGCACATACGCTTCATTCATTCTCTATTGATTCACTGGAGATAGCTGAGTGCTTTATTCGGTTGGTCTTTGCACTCCCATTAAGATTTAATGAAGTGGAGGTGCACACAATTGACCACTGCGCCAGTCTCTGGATTGATTGGGGTTTTCCAGAAAGTTAATATTAATTGCCTATATTAGATTAATGTGACACCAACGGGGGTATAATTTCTGGGACCCAGTCGATTAGCTGATTAAAGGGCCATGGCACTCCAACGAGTGCATAGCCTCGTTTATTTTGAGCTGGCTATGCCAGATTCCGTGCTCACTGAAACTTAGTCCAATTTATGTAAAATAGGACTGAGTAACAAAACACCATTACTAAAATGTACTGATCTGTGCCTGGTAAACAATGACGGACATACAGAACTCCCTAAAGCACATGCCACCCTCAATCAGTGTGGGTGCCTAAAGCTAGACCCTCTCTGATGACCTATCCTAAGGACATAGGAATAAAACCCTCTAAATTGCCCTCTTTTTTTACTGCCCGTTATCAAACTAGGCCATGCGAGGGTCTTGGCTTTTAGTAGTATTTCTTCTTTAATGACAAAAGAATGTCTAAAACTGTAGTCCTGGAGAATTTGAAAATAAAGGCCAGCCCATTGAAATTGTCTCCCTTGGCTGCCAGTAAAAACGTTATAGAATACATTGCTTTGTATATCAGTGTTTGACAGTCAATGGATTCTTGGAAACTGTGTGGTATAAACATGGCATAAAGTGTTGCAATTACAGTTTTTACAACATGGAAATGTGCATTCTGAAACAATCCAAAGTATAAATGAAAATATGCTATTACAATATTTTATCCCATATTTATACTCACACAGATTAGAAAACCAAAAGCCGTCTCCCATAAATGTATTTTTAAGAGCCCTATTCTAGAATATGCTACACATCAGAACCACTAACATGATGAATAGAACTCTTATTAATATAATGAATTTGTAGAATAAATAAAAAGCCTTTACTAAGTCTGCAATGAGTATGTATCACTAGCACTGAAATTTGGGTCTAGACTGTAAGGTTCAGTTCATTTGGGCAGCAGTGATTGGGGCTTTGGACATTTGGATACAATTGCTTTAGGGTCATTAAGCCTAGCATAGATGATTCTTCTGTCTGGTTTCTTTACCGTCCAGCATCCTAAAACCCTTACTTATTCTTTGGTTTAATTCAATTTCCAGTATCCATATTTATAATGTACTTTTTATCACACTTAAGTGTTCGTACTGATACCAGTGTCCTAAGAACCTAAAGACACTGGTGCCCAAATGATCCTGTGCTTCAATGTCATTGCCCAAATGAACTGCTTCCCTCTGCAACATTTCCCTCTCATTTTGCTCTTATTATTACATATTTAATATCTGCACAGAAACCTGCAGCCTTACAGTAAGAGTGACATCTAGTAGGACTGACTTCCATGTAAAACGTATCTAGTAACTTGATCCAGAATATTTAATCCACTGTAATAATTAGTGAGCAGTAACAGATCCATTCACAAGTAGAAAAAAAACACTAAAATGAAAGAGATGGTAAAATAGATACAAAGCTTTCCTATGGTCAAGTTTGTGTCCACAATCTTCAGTTGTGACTCAAGACATCTCATTCAGCCACATAGGAACATTTTTTTCCCTTAGCTGTGAACAACACAGCCAGAAAAGTAGTGGACCCAAATGTTATACATGAGACCACCCTAAGTGATCTTTTCAAAACTAAGCTTTATAGCTTGATGAAACATGACTAATACTTATAGTCGGTCAGCAAAACAAAATCAAGTACTGTTAATACATGCACATAAACAGTAAGAAGTGTGTGCAATATTTATTTTAGTGCTTACCAGAAACCTTACACATAGAACATGCCGTACATCACTTTATTTCTGAACTTTCAACATTAGTGTCTACTGTTGCATCTTGCTAGAAAAACTCCACTGCAAAATAAATAGTTATTTTATTTCACTTTTATCGCTGTGTAAGTCATTTAAAAAATGTACACAAGCCTTATTATATTCTAAAAGGAGACAGATACATACACACGTGTGACTTGCTGCAATTTCATGTATTGCTTAGTACCTGATGCGTTAATGACAAATAATAAGGGCAAAATGTTCATTTCTGAGAGTTTCTTTCAATGATTGTTACCTGAATGTTAAAGAGCAACGGTCGCTTTAATTTTCATTTTATAAATCAATATTACACATGAAAATAAGAAACTTTGTAGTATACAGTATCTTATCAAAAAAATCTTCTTCTTTCTCCTCCTGGAGTGATCTTTCACTCTCAATTCATGGGTGAAATCTGGACCATCTGTATTCAGCGAATGCAGATTTTTCCATTACTGAGATAGGAAGTAACAGTTGTTTTTTTTATAAGTTTTTATGTAGATGGGAGGACGGAGGAGCTTTGCCTATACATAGAACTATAGTATATCAGTAGTATCTGCCATCTCCTATCTCAGGAATGTAACTATCTGACTTCACTTGAATTCTGATTTTACCTGTGAATTGAGAGTTTTGAGATTGGAACATCAGTTTAGGAGGGGTAAGAAGCAAAATGCTCTTATACGATATATGACAAAGATATTTATTTTAATGTGTAATATTGATTTATAAAATAAAAATGAAAGTGACCGTTTTTCTTTGAGCTTAAAGCCACACATTACTTCAGTAGTTGTATCTATACATAGAAAGTAATGACGTGGCTGCTGTTGAATAATGCTCATCATCTCACCAGCTTTCATTTTGCTATCTTTGTGTTTTCTTAGGCTTGGTGAAACCATAGTCAATGCTGAAATAAAGGTTCTGCTCAAGGATATAAGACATAGGCTATTTAATATATTTACTAACATGGAGGCGAAAAGGTCTTTCTTAATTTACAGGCACTAATCCAACTTTTAAACATTCAGGTTTTAACACGCTGTATCCCGTTTTTTTCTTGTTCACAATTGACAAGTCGATGTTTTTTCTCTGGAGAGGGGTTGGTCAGTTGTAATGAAAGTTTTCACTTTAGTAAAGCCAAATGTTGATGTACTTGTGAATGTCTATGGTATTCTGTATGTGCTGAGCATTCATGTTAGTGGTAAGATCTTAGAAACAATAATATTGGTGGTAGTAAAATGCTTCACAGCTTTTCTACAAATGAGTAACTGCTTTATTTTACTTAGTGGTCAGAAGCGGTGATTATTATTTATTTGAGACGGACAGTGAAGAAGAGGAAGAAGATGAAACGAAGGATGAGGATGAGGTCAGAAGAAAATCTGCTTTTCAGGTAGGTATTTATGGAAAAGAAAGAGGTCTTGTGCACGGCAGACACAAAGGTTTTGCTGTCAAGACAAGCTTGATAATAAGTATGTTTTATTGTCTTCTATGTGTATAAAGACTGCAATGAACACGTGGTTTCATTCAGTTTCAATGCTGCTTGCTTATAGCATTGACAAAACCCTTTATTCTGGGAAAGGTGTTTTCCATTTATGTCTATCTTCACTTTTACTAGGAGACTCGTGAAAAATAAAGTTTTATCCAGAGCTTTTATTTTTCAATAACACAAGAAAGAGAAAAGTGAAGAAGCAAATCTTGGCATTGCTTACTGTTGCTTGAAAAGCTTTTGTTTAAATGAATTACAGTACTTTCATGTGACTTGATTTTTTTTTATCTTTATAATATGTATAGTATTGTCTTCTGTAGTAAAAGAATAAAACTCCCTTAACTAATGTGAAATGTACAGATGTTGTCAAAATTATCTCCTTTTCCACTGGTTATATACAATATTGTAAAATTTGTGCATTTTTTTTACTTACATTCTTCAATTCCTATTATTAGAATAATAACTAGTATTCGAAAGAAAAAAAAAGTAATTTGCACAACTTGATGGTACATTTAGCTGCGCTCTTGTCTGAGCATAGCCACTATAGGATGAAGCTGAAAGCGTGGCTTGCTGTAATTATAAATAATTATAAAGTTGGTGCTACAGTACATCTGTATATTTCTACACACAATATCATACCTAACATAGGTTGCATTTGTACAATAATTAAATGTTTTCATTGTATCAATCTTGCAAGAACTAAATACATCAAGACTCTTGTGTTGTAAATTTTAACAAACTAAGATCAATCGTGCATGAAGATGTTAAAGAAAATAAACCACAAATAACCTGTGTGTTCATTATAATGGTGTGTTGTTGTACAACATATTGAACTTCATGGCATCTGCTATTTATGCCTGCTCACTAACTAACCATTGACTGGCTTGATTCAGGCTCACATAGTAACATTGCTCATGTGCTTTAATGTATGATTACACTACAGTCATTGTATATTCACTGTTTTATACTAATTCCTATTGCTTTGTCCTTCTTTTAGAGAGCTATTGGAAAGTTTGCTTCAGCCATTTTAGCCTTGCCAAAGTCTGTCATTAAACTGCCTAAAACAATTCTTCAGTATTTAATCAGAGCTGCAAAGGTATTCATCAGGAAATAGTGTGTGCTAACTGTGTTGGTAGGGGTAGTGCGTTAATAAACTGTACCCTTCAAAATGCCTCCTCTGCATTTCTTCTTCTTTAATTGTATGGGCCCATGTGTAATCAATATTAAAATCAGAACATTGGTCACTTTTAATATATCAGTAATCCATCTGAAATAATAGCAAACTGTATAAGCCCAACACAAAATTCGATTTTGTTTTTGTAGAAATGCAAATGTAGGCATTGTTATCTTTCCATGACATTCCTATTACTGTTATTGAAAGGTAAAATCCAAGTGCATGTACCAATAGAGTTGGAAGTAGAATTAGAATTTCCCTTCTTTCATTTTTTATTTTCTCAGGAAGCTGGTAAGACTTTTTAATCACCAAATAATACAGAATTTGCAAATGTGCTACTTAGGTTATGTTAAAATCATTAGAACTTTTTTTTGCTTCTCGAGAAAGAAACATTTGTACTTTTGCAATCCAACCATTTGCCATCATTTTCGTTATTTGGCCTTATTGATAGAAAATGCTCAATACATTTTACCCTTTATCTCTTACATAGATTATTTAAGCTTAAACTGCTATTGCAGGCAGTTCTGTCAGTTATAAGTCAATGGTATTATATGACACTTTCAGAATGAATAGTGGCTTATGACACATGTACCCCGGAGCCCTTTATTAACCTGGTTACTAAGCTTCTAACAGAGTAGCTGTCCATTCTTGTCCAGACAGTGGTCCTGAATGGGGAACCCCATGTCTGTGTTGTCCACATGCCCTAACTGCTTATGAGCAGAGTTGGTTGTGCTAAGACAACCCCTCTAAGTATATCAAAATCTAGTGGCATTATAAAATAAAAGTAGAAACCAATTAAAAATGAGAGTCAACGTAAGTTCCTCTTTTCACAAGTCACTTCAAGTCACATGTCATGTCTGAGATTACTACAGTCCAGGAGGAACTGCTTTGTAATATTTTAGCCAGAATGAGAACTGTAATTTTGAAAAATCATATTTTTTGGACTATAAGGGTAATTTCACACAGGGCGTTTTTGCTGCTTTTTTTCTGCAGCAAAACCTGATCATCTTGACAGGAAAGAGGCTGCGTCAAAAATGCAGGTTTAGGTGCGTTTTTGGTGCATTTTTGTAGCGTATGTTGTGCGTTTTTTTGGTGCGTGTTTTTTTTTTCTCTTTATCCAGGCTAATGTCCTTGGATTTTCAGCAGCAAAAACGCAGCGTTTTTGCTGTGTTTTTTTCAACACCCATTCAAGTCAATGGGTGACAAAACGCAGCAAAAACGCTGAAAGAAGTGACATGCTCTATGCCAAAAAAACGCAGCAATGCACAAAATACTGATCAAACAAAAAACCGATGTGTGTTAGGGGTCGAGTTCCCCCCACTGCACAGGGAGAATCTCAAACTATCTCCGCTGCGGTCTCCCATTCTTCTCCAGCCGCAGTGGAGCCTGCTCAGCAGAGATGTCGGTCCCAGCGTCTGGCTCAGCCTGATACGGTGTGGATGGTTACTGCTGCCTTTCCAGGCTCAGCCATTGTAGCCAGTACTGGTCAGCGGCGAGCAGACGTCTCTGGGACTAAGTCCTGCTTTTTCCCTTCTGAGCATGCCCAAGGTAAGTCCTCTCATTGGAAGTCGGGGGTCACATGCTCAGGTACTACAGCAGGTCCCATTGGTCCTCTAGGAAGGTCCTGAAGTGGCTCAGGTACTGTAGCAGCTCCCATTGGTTCTCTAGGAAGGTCCTGCAGTTGCTGCAGCTATAAAAGGTTTGCATGGCCGCACGGCCATGCGCTAGTATCAACTAAGTTATGTGTTCTGCGCCAGTGTGGTCATATGTATGTGGATTCAGGGCCCGGCTGAAATAAGGCCCTAGAATACCGGCACCTCTGGTGAGGAGTTTTGTGTGTGCTATTCTGACTGCATGACCACAGTTCGCTCTATTTGGTAGCTGTGTTCCTCTGTGAGGTTAACAGGGCACAGCGTTTTCTTGTCTTAGTGACTCTGCGAAGTAACAGAGTTCACTTATACCGCCATATAGTACCGTCAGTTACTAGCAGCGGGTTTTACTCCTGCACGGTGGACCCCGGGTTGTGAACGCATCTATTACTCTATAAATATATATTTGGTGCGTTCCGCCAAACCCTAGCAATGTGTGTGCATGAGATTTCTGAAATCTCATAAGCTTTGCTGGTACTGTAAAAAGCAGTTGAAAATTAGCATAAAAGAACGCAGCAAAAATACGCAGCAAAAAAGTCCTGTGTGAACTTACCCTAAGACGCACCTAGGATTTAGAGAAGGAAATTAGAAAAAATATTGAAGCAAAAAATGTGGTCAATTCTGTTCTAATATCCCTTATCCTGGTATATATGGTCCCCTCATCCCCATCCTGGTATGCATGGTCCCCTCATCCCCATCCTGGTATGCATGGTCCCTTCATCCCTATCCTGGTATACATCGCCTCCTCATCCCTATCCTGGTATACATGACCCCCTCATCCCTATCCTAGTATGCATGGCCTCCTCATCCCTATCCTGGTATGCATGGCTCCTCCTCTATATCCTGGTATACATGTCCTTCCTATCCCCAAACTTGTATGCATGGCTCCTCATCCTTATCCTTGAATGCATGGCTCTTCAACGCTATCCTTGTATGCGTGCTCCCTCATCCTTATCCTGGTATGCATAGCCTTCTCATCCCTAACCTGGTACGCATGGCCCCCTTATCCCTAATCTGGTATGCATGGTCCCCTCATCCCCATCCTGGTATGTATGGCCCCCTCATCCCTATCCTGGTATGCATGGCCTCCTCATCCCTATCCTGGCATGCATGGCCCCCTCATCCTATGCCTAGTAAGCATGTCCTCCTTATCCCTAGCATGGTAGGTATGGCCCCTTCATCCATATCCTGGTAGGCATGGCCCCTTCATCCATATCCTGGTAGGCATGGTCCCCGTCATCACTATCCTGGTATGCATGACCCCTTCATCCCTATCTCGGTATGCATGTTTCCCATCAGAAAAAGATTAAAAAAAACACATAAACCATTATACTTTATCATCTTGTTCTGATGCCAGCAGCTGATTTATGCTTGTAAGCAGCGCATGGCAGGGACATGATGTGCTGCTTACATACAAGCTGAGGACAGCTGCCAGAATACTCACTGCTCTCCACGCCAGGACTATGTGCATGGAGAGCAGTGAATATTCATTGCTCTAATAGCAGGCACAGTGTTAGCTGCAGCAGCCGGCTTTCTGCAGCTGCCTGGCGTTCACGTGTGCCCGCTACAAAAGGGAATAATTATTCACTTCATTCCTTGCCTATGGGAGTGGAGAACAGTGAATATTGATTGTCTTAAGTAGCGGGCACACACAAACGCCGGACAGCTGCAGGAAGCTGGCTGCTGTGGCTAACAGCATGTCCGCTATTAAAGAAAAATGAATATTCACTGCCATGCAGTGAATATTCATTTCTCTTTAGCAGTAGGCATAGGAGTTAGCTGCAGCCGCAGGCTCCTGCCTCCTGTGACCCGTTGCTCCGCCGCTGCCACTCCCCCACCTCCCCACCACAGCCATAGCAGGTATATCCAGACTTCAAGACGCACCCCCCATTTTCCTCCACAGTTTTGGAGGAAATTAGTGCATCTTATAGTCCGAAAAATACAGTAAATGTCTTGTCTGTAAGCTTTTCTGCTAACTATAAGATGATCAGAGTCAACTTGGAAAACATTTTGTACTCCCAATAGTGAAGTATATTTTAAACTGCAATGGCACATGATTATCTCATATCTTCATGGCAGGGACATTTTACGTTCCTTTTTCAAAGGTAACCCATGTAGAGCATATAATAAGATTGGCAGAACGTTTTTTACTAAACTTTTACTTGTAAATGTGAAAGAAGTGCTAATCCCATTTTACTCTTCCCAAACTTATACTAGTGACTTACTTCTTTTCCGTTAAACATTAGGAGATACTATATGTACTATATCTTTGTCTTCTCAGCTTGTCTCAGTGCTCCACCCTTTTACTCTGCACTTAAAATCATGAGCTTCAGTAGTTAAAAACTTCAGGATAGGTCAAAGCAAATCAAGCAAAAAAAGATCCTGTTTGGCCAAATGATCGCCTGCGTCTGTTTGTTTGGCTTTTCTTTTGCCTCGATTGGACCAATAAACTTGAAATTTCGCCAACATCTGATCCGCAGCGCATTATCATACTTATTTCGACTGACAATGCAAAGAAGAAAACTTTTGGTCTATTTGTCAATCAAATGTTCTGGTTATTCATATGTAGGGGGATGCTTTCAATGCTCGTGTCTGGTAACCAATATTCTTTTGCAAAATCAGTTTAACATATTAACTGTGTAAACTCCAGCTTTCCTGAGAACCAGGTGTGTTTATGTTGTCATATGCATGTTTGCTAGCTGTTGCTTGGATTAATGCATGATTGGGACATTTAAGCATTAGGCTTAATGCATGTTGCTCCAAACTATGCAATGCCTCCTAACATGATTTTCATTTGTTATAACAAATGATAATCTTTTGTATTTTATATGATTTAAATGGTTAATAGTAAATGTAATATTGCCAAAATAAAGTCAAAGACAACTTGTTTTATATTTTTTGTGTTACAACTTTTCTCATCACAATTTGTGTATATATTACCATTCAGGAAGTTCATTGATTTAATACAATTTGCTGTAATTAGTTTTTAATTTTGAAAGGACACTAAGCTTGTGCATAAGGAAAGTCATAATTTGTTTTGTGTGATTAGAACCACCAAATGTATTCACACTTTTAAACCAATGCATTGTTTTTATTGGCTGATGGCGCAGTTTTTAGAGAGTTGTCCAAAATAAGAAAAAAAAAATATGGCTGCTTTCTTTCAAAAAGAGTGCCCCACATGTCCATGAGCTGTGTCTGGTATTGCTACTCAGATCAATAGGACTGAAATGCAATACCACACAAAACTTGAAGACAGATGCAGTTCCATTTTTTTAGGAAATAGTTTTTCCTGGATAATGCCTTTAAGTGTGTTTGCCTTATCTGCCTACCAGAAATCTAAAAAAAAAATTACAGCTGTTAATCTGAGAAATCGGGCCATGCCAGAAAAGATGTGACAACTGAAAGTAGAGCTTAAAAGGCAGTTATTTTAAATCTGAAAGTATGTCTTCTCCAACAGAAGTGATCCAGTCTCTATGAAATGTCCATTTATGCTTCTAAAACATTTTCACATAGATTGGATTTCTCTTAAGCAAATGCAAATCTAATGTGAATTTTCCACATCAGAAATCCAAGATTGAAACTCCTGAATATGCGCACATGGCCTAATGTAACAAATAAAAAATATATATAAGCACATTTGCCCTATTGATTCATCAATGCCAAATAAAAAAAATACACCACATGTGAACAGCTCGATAGACTATGATGCAAATGAGTTTCATCTGTGAAAAACAGAATTTGTGCATGAAAAACTAATGTCTGATTGAGCCCTTAAAGGGGTATTCTCAAGTTCTTGAATTGCTTTAATTAGTTACAAAGATTATAAATAAGCAAGTGTGCAATAGACTTGCTTTTTCTGTCTGCTGGAATTCTACAATTACAGCTTTTATCTTTTATAGTGTACAGCTCATTTCCATGGAGCCTGACCTCTAGGGCCTGGCCAAGAGTGAGCAGTAGCTAAATTCTAGGCGAGAGATTGATTATTGACATCCCAGTCAGCTCTCTCCAGCCTATTGATTTCTATACAGCAGCTAGCTGCTCACCTCCCTTTCATCTCTTGAAGAAATGGTGTTATAAATCACCAGCTTCCCCTCAGCTTTCACAGCAGGTTTCCTAATTGTGGCTCCCTGCTCTTGCTGTCCAAGCTATCTGCTTGTTCAAATCCTGTTATCTCTGTATAAATATACAGTGATACAGTGCCTTGAAAAGGTATTCATAACCCATGAACTTTTCCACATTTTTCACATTGCACCCACAAACTTAAATGTTTTTTATTTGGATTATATGTGATATGCCAACACAAAGTTGCAAGTATTTGTGAAGTATAAAGGAAATGATACATGATTTTCTAAATATTTTCAAAATATAAATCTGAAAATGTAAATACTTTGTAGGACCACCTTTCGCTGCAATTACTTCTGCATGTTTTTTGGGGTATGTCTCTATTAGCTTTGCACATATAAAGGCTGACATTTTTGCCTGTTTTACCTCGCAAACTAGTTCTAGTTCAGTGAGATTGGATGGAGAACATCTGTGAACAGCAATTCTCAAGTCTTGTCACAGATTCTCAATGAGATTTAGGGTACCGTCACATTAAGCGACGCTGCAGCGATATAGACAACGATGTGGATCGCTGCAGCGTCGCTGTTTCGTCGTTGTGTGGTCGCTGGAGAGCTGTCACACAGACAGCTCTCCAGCGACCAACGATGCCGAAGTCCCCGGGTAACCAGGGGAAACATCGGGTTACTAAGCGCAGGGCCGTGCTTAGTAACCCGATGTTTACCCTGGTTACCAGTGTAAATGTAAAAAAAAACAAACACTGCATACTTACATTCCGGTGTCTGTCGCGTTCCCCGGCGTCCGCTTCCCTGCACTGTGTAAGCGCCGGCCGTAAAGCAGAGCGGTGACGTCACCACTGTGCTCTGCTTTACGGCCGGCCGGCGCTGACACAGTGCAGGGAAGCGGACGCCGGGGGACGCGACAGACACCGGAATGTGAGTATGTAGTGTTTGGTTTTTTTTACATTTACAATGGTAACCAGGGTAAATATCGGGTTACTAAGCGCGGCCCTGCGCTTAGTAACCCGATGTTTACCCTGGTTACCAGTGAAGACATCGCTGAATCAGCGTCGCACACGCCGACTCAGCGATGTCAGCGGGTGATCCAGCGACGAAATAAGGTGCTGGCCTTCTAGCTCCGACCAACGATGTCACAGCAGGATCCTGATCGCTGCTGCGTGTCAAACACAACGATATCGCTATCCAGGACGCTGCAACGTCACGGATCGCTATCGTTATCGTTGTTAAGTTGTTCAGTGTGAAGGTACCTTTAGGTCTGGACTTTGACTGGGCCATTCAAATACATGAATATGCTTTGATCTAAGCCAGTCCATTGTAGCTTTGGCAGTATGTGTAAGGTCGTTATCCTGCTGGAAGATAACTCTCCACCCCAGTCTCAAATCTTTTGTAGCCTCTAACAGGTTGTCCTCCAGGATTGTTTTGTATTTGGCTCCATCGCCATCCATCTTCCTATTAACTATGACCAGCTTCCCTTTCCTTGCTAAAGAAAATCATCCCCACATCATGTTTGATGGTGGGGATGGTGTTTGATGGGTGATGTGCAATGTTAGTTTTCCACCACACATAGCATTTTGCATTTAGCAAAAAAAGTTCTACATTGGTCGCATTTGACCTTCTTGCACATGCTAGCTCTGTCTCCTCCATGGCTTTTTGCAAACTGTAAACATGACTTCATATGGCTTGCTTTCAAAAATAGCTTTATTCTTGCCACTCTTCCATATAGGCCAGCTTTGTGGATTATATGACTAATAGTTGTCATGTGGACAGATTCTCTTACTTGAGCTATACAGTTGTGGCCAAAAGTATTGACACCCCTGCAATTCTGTCAGATAATACTCAGTTTCTTCCTGAAAATGATTGCAAACACAAATTCTTTGGTATTATTATCTTCATTTAATTTGTCTTAAATGAAAAAACACAAAAGAGAATGAAGCAAAAAGCAAAACATTGATCATTTCATACAAAACTCCAAAAATGGGCCAGACAAAAGTATTGGCACCCCTCAGCCTAATACTTGGTTGCACAACCTTTAGCCAAAATAACTGCAACCAACCGTTTCTGGTAACCATCAATGAGTTTCTTACAATGCTCTACTGGAATTTTAGACGATTCTTCTTTGGCAAACTGCTCCAGGTCCCTGATATTTGAATGGTGCCTTCTCCAAACTGCCATTTTTAGATCTCTCCACAGGTGTTCTATGGGATTCAGGTCTGGACTCATTGCTGGCCACCTTAGAAGTCTCCAGTGCTTTCTCTCAAACCATTTTCTAGTGCTTTTTGAAGTGTGTTTTGGGTCATTGTCCTGCTGGAAGACCCATGACCTCTGAGGGAGACCCAGCTTTCTCACACTGGGCCCTACATTATGCTGCAAAATTTGTTGGTAGTCTTCAGACTTCATAATGCCATGCACACAGTCAAGCAGTCCAGTGCCAGAGGCAGCAAAGCAACTCCAAAACAACAGGGAACCTCTGCCATGTTTGACTGTAGGGACCGTGTTCTTTTCTTTGAATGCCTCTTTTTTCTCCTGTAAACTTTATGTTGATGCCTTTGACCAAAAAGCTCTACTTTTGTGTCATCTGACCAGAGAACATTCTTCCAAAACGTTTTACGCATTTCCAGCAGGACAATGACCCATAACACACTTCAAAAAGCACTAGAAAATGGTTTGAGAGAAAGCACTGGAGACTTCTAAGGTGGCCAGCAATGAGTCCAGACCTGAATCCCATAGAACACCTGTGGAGAGATCTAAAAATGGCAGTTTGGAGAAGGCACCCTTCAAATATCAGGGACCTGGAGCAGTTTGCCAAAGAAGAATCGTCTAAAATTCCAGCAGAGCATTGTAAGAAACTCATTGATGGTTACCGGAAGCGGTTGGTCGCAGTTATTTTGGCTAAAGGTTGTGCAACCAAGTATTAGGCTGAGGGGTGCCAATACTTTTGTCTGGCCCATTTTTGGAGTTTTGTGTGAAATAATCAATGTTTTGCTTTTTGCTTCATTCTCTTTTGTGTTTTTTCATTTAAGACAAATTAAATGAAGATAATAATACCAAAGAATTTGTGTTTGCAATCATTTTCAGGAAGAAACTGAGTATTATCTGACAGAATTGCAGGGGTGTCAATACTTTTGGCCGCAACTGTAGATCTTTGCAGTTCCTTTAGAGTGACCATGGGTCTCTTGGCTGCTTTTCTTAGTGCTCTGCTTTCTTGGGATGTCATTTTAGGTGTACAGCCACATCTTGGCAGGTTTGCAGTTGTGCCATATTCCCACCATTTTTGCATGATGGATTGAATAGTGCTCCATGAGATGGTCCGATCTTGGGCTATTTTTTTATAAACTAACCTTTACTTTTTTCCACAACTTTGTCTCTGTCTGATGTGTTCCTTGGTTTTTATAATGCTGTTTGATCCTTAATGTTCTCAAACAACCCTCTGAGGCCTAGTTATACTCTGAATAAATTAAACACAGGTGGACTCAATTTACTAAATATGTGAATTCTGCGTATCAGACTACAGGGGACTGAATACAAATGCATATCATAATTTTCAGATTTCTATTTTTAAAATAATTAGAAAATAATTTCCTTTACACTTTACAAACACTTGCTACTTTTTGTTGGGACATGTGGGTGTAACGTGAAAAAATGTGGAAAAGTTCACGGGGTATGAATACTTTTTCAAGGCACTGTAGTGATAGCTGTGTACAATGCAGAACTAACTACTCAGAGCTGAATGTGTTATTGCAGTACATGTGCTGAGCTATATAGCTCTACTAATTCTACAGTTCTACTATTCTACTAAGAACAATGGGAGAGTTCTAAAGATTAACAAATTATATCTCATACTTTGCCAAGATTAACTTAAATAAGAATAACATTCCAAGAACAATGGAAGAGTTCTAAACAGTAATTTAAAAAACAATAACATTACAAGAACAATGGGAGAGTTCTATAGGATTTTAAACTACAATACAGGAATGATATATATCTTTGTACCGTGTTAGCCAGTTGATAGAAAAAATATTTAGGATTTCTTTTAGTCTATGCCTGATGATGAAGAGGCCTAAGTAGTTGTTACCATCTTTTCAGTTAGCCATTAAAAGGTATCAACCACTGAGGACTCACAATTTTAAATATATTTTTAAACTACAATATAATTCCAAAAACAATGGGAGAGTTCTAAAGAGTAATTTAAATAAGAATAACATTCTGAGAACAATGGGAGAGTTCTACAATATTTGTAACCACCATAAGTGGATAAACCACAACAACCGAGTATAATCCTTATTGTAATATTTTATTAGAGAACAATTAAAAATAGACATGTAATACACATTAAAATGGGAAAAACTGGATAACCAATAAACAGGACACAAAGAGTGCCCGGCACATAAAGCCTATATCAGCAGAGTAGAAATTCAATGCCCCATAGAGTACTAACAGTGATGTAATCACACAGCAATGTAAATACCAAAGTACAAAAGATACAGCGATCACACCATCAAAACCGTGCCAGGTGTCCAAGACATCCACAAAGTATTTAGTGTGTGCGATGGCCAAACTTAATGCAAAGGATAAACATGCTGCTGAATAGTGTAGGGCAACGCATATATCATAAATCAATAATATTCAGTGTCTAATGTGAACCTGCAAGACAACAGGCATGAGCCCAACACATAGAAATATAGCTGAAAGAGGCATGATATACTCACTAAATATAATAAAGGCAAAGTGCCAGTACCACGTTGGTCCCTGCCGCCCCAACGCACGTTTCGTGGAGACTTCCTCAGGACGCCTCCTGAGGAAGTCTCCACGAAACGTGCGTTGGGGCGGCAGGGACCAACGTGGTACTGGCACTTTGCCTTTATTATATTTAGTGAGTATATCATGCCTCTTTCAGCTATATTTCTATGTGTTGGGCTCATGCCTGTTGTCTTGCAGGTTCACATTAGACACTGAATATTATTGATTTATGATATATGCGTTGCCCTACACTATTCAGCAGCATGTTTATCCTTTGCATTAAGTTTGGCCATCGCACACACTAAATACTTTGTGGATGTCTTGGACACCTGGCACGGTTTTGATGGTGTGATCGCTGTATCTTTTGTACTTTGGTATTTACATTGCTGTGTGATTACATCACTGTTAGTACTCTATGGGGCATTGAATTTCTACTCTGCTGATATAGGCTTTATGTGCCGGGCACTCTTTGTGTCCTGTTTATTGGTTATCCAGTTTTTCCCATTTTAATGTGTATTACATGTCTATTTTTAATTGTTCTCTAATAAAATGTTACAATAAGGATTATACTCGGTTGTTGTGGTTTATCCACTTATGGTTGTTAATATTCTTTGAGTTTTTTGTCCTACAATACGTTTCTGGGCATTTGTTGGTTTTTGATACTTGTTTTTAATATTTTTAACCAGTAGAATTCCAAGAACAGTGGAAGAGCTCTAAAGAGTAATTTAAATAACTATAGCATTCCGAGAACAATGGGAAAGTTCTACAGGATTTTTAAACTACTGTAGAATTCAGAGAACAATGCAGAAATTCTAAAGAGTAATTTAAATGAAATTAACATTCCAAGAACAAAGGAAGAGTTCTAAATAGTATTTCCTATTCTGGCCTCCATACAGTAATAATGTTCCCCAATTTGCCCTATACAATAATAGTGTACTCCAATTGGCCCTATACAGTAATTATGTGTACCACTTGCTATTTTAAGCTAATAACGTATGTTCCTCATTCTGGCCCTCATAAAGCAATTATGTCACACACCCTGTAATAATATAAACCATCCTGGCCCCTTTACTAACGTCATGGATCCTAAAATTTAATTTCCCATCCCTGGCACTCTTTTACAACACATTTAAAAAAAAAATTCTACATTTATTACCTCTCTCCGCTTCCATGTAGTGTCTTCTCCTTCATTGCAGGCGCAGGGGGGCCTGGTGATGCATTAATGCCATGCATTGCTTGCAACAGGCAAGCTGATGTCAGCTGCGAGCCTTTGATTGGCAGGTGGAATATAGCAATTATGGTGCAGATAACCGGTGGTTCTCAGGGCCACATTACATTTCAGCTGATTATGTGTCTGAAGATGCAGATTCAGCTGATAATAGCGGTGACTCGACAAGCCCGGTTACAGTCGCACCATCCACAACCGCAATCATTATGCCCCTGGATATGGCATAGTGGAAAAGGCTATGGCCAATCATGTTCCAACAGATGTATTATATTTGACTTTAATTATACCAGAAACCTACTGAGTAGGATATGCCTGTCTGGATGAAGCCAAATCTACACCTATGTATTTTAATAAAGATTCTTTACTTATAAAAATCTAAAGGCGTCCACACTTTAATGGTCCCTTTATTACAAGTTTACAAATACATTAAATAGACACTAACAGATAAAATAGATAGGAACTATCTTTAGTATTTAGTATGTCTGTAGATCTCATTGCAAAAACATTGTATTTTGTCTAGTTTATCTACCAAGCCTGGATCACTAATCCAAAAACTGCCCTGAGACAAAGACACAAGGAAAACAAAGAAGAAAAGGAAAGGGAAATGAGAAGGAAAAATAATGCAAAAGGTAATAATCACAATATTCACTTTTTACTACATATCTAACAAATTTGATTAATATTTTTTATTCATTGGCTAAAACAGTAAGACTTCATTAACATTTGTGTCTTAGCTCTATATATATTGACATGGGAAATAGGTTACACTACAGATCTAATTACACTTCGGTGTGTGTATGTATATACATATATATATTGCTCAAAAATAAAGGGAACACTTAAACAACACAATGTAACTCCAAGTCAATCACGCTTCTGTGAAATCAACCTGTCCAGTTATGAAGCAACACCAATTGTGAATAAATTTCTCCTTCTGTTATGCAAATGGAGCAGAAAATAGGTAGAAATGATAGGCAGTTAGCAAGACAACCCCTATAAAGGAGTGGTTCTGCAGGTGGTGACCACAGACCATTTCTCTCATTCTTTTTGCCTGTTGTTTTAGCAATCCTAACCCTTTAACAAGCCTTGCCATATGACTCGTCAGTGCAAAGTATGAGATCTGATTTGGCTGTATGAGAGGCTTCTTAGTTTCATCTAAGGGGTAACATTTCTCCTTGCGAAGAGTGACAAATCATATCTAATACTTTGTCATGACAAGGGGAAATTCTGCAAATTGAGATTCTGGTTTGGCTTTTATCCTAAGTCATATGGCAAGTCTTGTTAAAGGGTTGACTTTTAGGATAGCTACTTCCAATAGGTAGCACTAGAGTTCACGTCTTCTTCCTCTCTGAAGAGGCAATTTGAATATTTAATTTCCCAGAAAAGTATTGCAAGGCTTATAAGCGTCTTCACATTGGCATGACATGCTAGGCATGTCACTCTCCACAAGTACTGCAGTGCAGTTTCTGACTTTGGTCCACTGGCAGATGAAAGATGCACCAAATGTATTTAAGGTGTTGTCTACCATTGGACTATCCCAGTTTAATCAATTCAGGGTCCCACTTAAAATAAAAACTGTATAATCACCTCTTGCAGCAATGCTGTTCCAAGGTTCCCGGAGACTGACATTACATTGTTGTTTCACATGCCGGCTGCAGCCACTGATTGGTTGCTGCCTTTACCATTTAATCAAAGCAGATATGCACTCTAATGGAATATTGATATGAAGTTACTTTACTGTAACCCACCGCAAGGAGAGCAGTCTTCAGAGAGGGAATTCCGCTCCTGCCCTCTCTGCCGCCATTTTCCTGAAGCCCACGGCTAGGACACCCCCTCCTCCCAACCCAGGGCTCGCAGCATCGCCCCACTCCTGCTGCCTTTCCGCAGTGGCAACCTGCTCCACCCCAGCCCCCGGTAGTCTACATTCAGACTATAAAATGCATCCCTATTTTCCACCCCCAAAAAGTGTGTCTTATAGTCTTCAAAATACTGTACATAATGTTAAAGTTAATTTCTTTTCAGTAGCAGAGGTTTCAGTATGGTGGCCACACGGCTTTAGATTGCTATTATCCTGCAGATGAACTGCATATCTACAGGTTGATAGCGTTTGGGAACATGGTAGGTTCCCTTTAAACAGATTTCAGATCAAGACTGGTGTACAAAATGTCACTTTTGATGAATTCCTCCCATATTCTCTTAATTAGTGTGTCTATTTATACATGCAGGTTATATTGGTAAAGCAAACACTAATCAGTATAATGTATATCCTCTTTCACCTTTAGGCGGATGGCTGACTGATTGGCCTCAGCGTTTTCCATTTACTACTTAAACCTGTAGCAGTAAAATAGTTTCTGCATAGAAACTGGGCCATGACTTTGATTGTATTCAAGCATGAATATAGTATTAAACTATGCTTTTGTACTGTAGTCAGTTGGTTGGTTGCACCCAAGAGGAACCAGGATCTCATCAGAAAGCCTGATTCTGAACACTCTTTAGATGGCATTATTCAGGAAGTTGGTCAAGTGCTATTTACCCTTAAAAAAAATCATAAGATTTAAACTTGAGAAATGTCATATAAATTATAACTAAATGTAATCGGATTGGGATCTGGTTTATGGGATATCTGCCAGAGTAATTGCCAGTTTTAACCCCTTGTTGACATTTGACGTACTTTTAGTTTGTGTTTGGTCTTCTTTGTTGAAAGATGGGGAGCTGTGTTGAACAGCCAGTGTTTGCTCTAACAGCAGCCTGTGAATCCTAGTTCTGCCGACTGCTGTTACCAACTTAAATGCCGCTATAAATCTCTGACAGTGGCATTTAATGCTCACAAACCCGTGGAGAGGGGGGGATACGCCATTCCACATGCCCATCAGCCCCCTGTGATGTGATTGTGGGGAGTCTGTTTGCTAAGATAGCCAGTGGTCTACGGAAGACATGTCTGCCATTACAGTACTGGCATTCATAGAGGACCATGCTTTTTATTGTATTCTGCAATACTGTGGCCATACATAGTATAAGTGAGTGGACGATTGTGAGTTCAAGTCCCCATACAGGAATAAAAATAAAATAAAAATGTTTTTAAAAATATAGATTAAAAAAATCAAAATTCGAATCACCCCTTTTTCTTTCAGTGAAAAAATCTAAATGCCAGAATTCCAGTTTTTTGGATGCTGCAATACCAAAAATAGATGAAGTAAGAAGCAATCAAAGTGTCATTTGTACCCCAAAATGGTATTAATGAAACTTTCAGCTTGCAACAGGTTTTCCCACTAGCAAAATACATTTTAGTTAATAAAAATAAGTTCCATAATTAGATGTCTTAAACAAAGTTCCTGTGCTGAGATAATCTTATAAATGTGCCCCTGCTGTGTACTGTGTAATAGCTGTGTCTGACCGTGCAGGAACATGGGCTGCTCATACCACAGCTCCTGGTCAGGGGAGGACACAAAATAGAGTATACTGATACTACATCTGATACTACATCTGGGATCGAAGCTGATTCTTCTTGTGAGGTAAAACATTTCACTGCCTGTTTTTAAGCAATGTTTTACCAAAAAGAATCAGCTGTGATCCCATGCTGTAATGTTTGTATCTTTTCTTTTGCTCACTCCCCTGCCCAGGAGCTGTGATATGATCAGACCATGTTCCGGCACAGTCAAACACAGCCACTACACGGTACACAGCAGGGGCACATTTATAAAATTATCTTAGCACAGGAACATTTTTTTTAAGCACATTCGTGGAACTTATTATTATTCAAAAATGTACTGATAAAATTTTTTTACTTTGTTCATGGGAAAACCACTTTAAAATTAACAAAATATATACATGTTTGGTATATTCCTAATTAGAGATTGTTCAACCCGAATAGTAAAGTTTGCGGTCCGTACCGAAACCTACTGCTTTGGCATAATTTCTTTGTCCGCTGACATGTATATGATGTCAGAAGAGGGAGAAATCATTGAAACAGCGGGCACACTTTTTTTCCCTGAACATAAACTTCTCCCGGAAGTCTGTGTCACTGTTCGGGTTCGGCTCCCCAAACTTCGGCTGTTTCTCATGCTGTCATCCGCATGATAGGTTGGGAAACACCGGGCAGCACTGATTGGCAGTAAGATTATGACAGCATGAGCCAGCATCTGTGTTCACCAGTATAAAGGTTACCTCCGGTCACAGACATCTGCTGACGCTAATAACATTGAGTGCAGGGGCAGGGGGTCTCTTCTGGTTTTGATAACCAGCATGGCAAAACCGACAGCTCTGCTCTGCACCTTGCAGGCCCCCCCAGATTTGCCCAGCTCTTCCCAGTTTCCCTGTGGCGGTGGCAAGTGGGGTTCATATTTGTGTGATTGATGTCACCTTTGTATTGTCAGGTGACATCGATTCAGCAGGTTAGTAATGGAGAGAAGTCGATAAGATGCTTATCCATTACTAATCCTATAGTCATATAGTAAATAAACACACAGCAAGAAGAAAGTCCTTTATTTGAAATAAAAAGATGCATAGTTTTACATTTTTTATTTAAAAATACTAATAATAATAAATTAATAAATTATACTTACATTACGCCCATTACATTGAAACCCTCGTCTCCTGGAAAAAACCTAAAATATTAAACAACGATACACACCTAATGCCTATTCCATTGAATCCCTGGTGTCCTGTAAAAAAAAAAAAAGGAACCATATCCCTCACCAATCCGACATACTGTCCCATTCCGTAATCCATGGCTGCGATACTCTGTTTTCAACCTAGACGGTGCCAATATGCGACGATCCAGGCTGAAGACCACAGGAGAATGAGCTGATTTGAGCACAGCGTCAATGACTAGCGGTGATGTCATCAAGGTTACTTGGGTCACTGAGGCTGCATTCCCAGCTCACTTTGCTTTGAGCCAGGCTGATGAATTGCAGTGACCTCAGTGAGATCACCGCTAGCACCATAAGAAAAAGTCTCATGATGCAGTGCTAAGCTCAGTGAGTTCAATGCAGTTCACGGTAAGAAATTTCTCACTGAGAACTGCGGTGAGCGCACTGATGAACTGCCAGGCCAATGAACTGCAGTGACCCCAGTGAGATCACTGCTAGCACCATGTTAAAAATGGCAACTTTGCAATTTATCTCTAATAAACATTTTTGATTCTATAGTTTACTGCTCATCGTCTAAGTTACTGAACACCACTGCAATCTATAAGCAGTGGCTGGTCTCATAGACAGTGAGTACAGTCCTTGTAAGCTCTTTGCTATACAGCTTGCAAGCGCTGCTCTGAAGCTGGAATGGGAGAGCACACAGTGCGAGTAGGCAGATCAACCAGATTGCCAACCCAAAGGCAACATCCTGAGGCAAGCATGAAGCTGACAGGCAGGGAAGCAGTGTGTGTCTGAAGATTGTTTTCTTTTAAGTATTGGAACCTTGGGAAGATTAGGGAAATGTTTTCAAATGATATACCACTAACACAGTGCTCTCAACTTACCAGAGCTTTTTTGTCTAGATGACCATCAAATTCATAACCCCTTAGCGACTGCTAATTCTCTCATCACCATTTTTAAAAAGTAAATTGAAAATAAGGCTGCAGTGCCCCCCAGAGTTGGAAAATCTCTGGGATCTTGGCTATCAGGGGTAGCCCGGAGGACATGATCAGGGTCAGATTTTTCGGTGTCCAATCTTGTGATCGCTGTTATTCAGTGAATAACTGCTATCACAAAAAAAAGTGTGCCCGCTGTTTCAATGATTTCTCTCTCTTCTGACATAATATACATATCAGTGAACAGAGAAATGATGCCCCCGGAGACCTCCTAGTATCTCCGCCATATCAGGGCCTTCCTGATCTGTCCCCTGGCCCGGCATCATCTTCATGGGAAAAAAAATGGTAGGCGCAGTGCACCCGCCAAGATCTGCCAGCTGGTACCCGGCAACGATAGGAAGACCCTATCACAGTGATCAAAATAAAAACAATAGTAAATCAAATCCCCCTTTGTCGCCCTCTTAGTTAGATAAAAATTCTAAAATATATATTTTTTTCCATTCTTTGCAGTTAGGGTTGGGGTTGGGTTAGAGTTGTGGTTAGAGTTAGGTTCAGGGTTAGAAATATTTTTTTTTTAGTAAAAGAAAAAAAAAGACTATGACGGCTAGTGTTGAGCGCAAGTGCTTGCTACTCGAGTTTGCATCTGGTGCTTCGGTATGCATGGAGTATCGCAAATCCCCTCATGTTTTTTTGGTGGGGATGTCTAACAGTTGCAAAACATGCAGGGTAGGGACTTAAGCATGTCACTCAAGCACACTCGTTATTCAGTTTGCATCAAGTGCTCGGGTATGCATCAGAGTAGCGAGCACTTGCAATCAACACTAATGACACCATATTCAATATTTTAAAAATATTATTTTCAAAAATCACAAATGTATGGTCCATTTTTCTTGTTACCCTTGTGAAAATGAAAAATGTGGGGCTAAAGCAACATTTTTGTGAGAAAAATGTGATTTTCAATTTTCACGACTCATTGTTTTAAAATTCTGTAAAGCACCTGTGGGCTTAAGGTGCACACCACACATCTAAATAAATTCCTTCAGGGGTCTAGTTTCCAAAATGGGGTCATTTGTGAGGGGTTTCCACTGTTTAGGCACTTTAGGGGTTCTCCAAACGCAACATGGCATCCCCTAATTATTCCAGCAAATTTTACATTCAAAAAGTCAAATAAGGTATCGGCGTATACAGGAGAAATTGCACAACAAATTTTGGGGTCCATCTTCTACTGTTACCCTTGTGAAAATAAAAAAAATACTTTGGGTCTAAAGTATTTTTTTTTTGTGAAAAAAATTAAATGTTATTTTTTCTCTTCCACATTCAGTTCCTATGAAGCACCTGAAGGGTTGATAAACTTCTTAAATGTGGTTTTGAGCACCTTTAGGGGTGCAGTTTTTAGAATGGTGTCACTTTTGGGTACTTTTTAGTTATATACAGTGGGTACTGAAATTATTCAGACCCCTTTAAATTCTTCACTCTTTGTTTTGTTGCAGCCATTTGGTAAATTTAAAAAAAAAACAGAAATGTAGAAATGTTTGCAAATTTATTAAAAGAGAAAAACTGAAATATCACATGGTCATAAGTATTCAGACCCTTTGCTCAGATGCTCATATTTAAGTCACATGCTGTCCATTTCCTTGTGATCCTCCTTGAGATGGTTCTACTCCTTCATTGGAGTCCAGCTGTGTTTAATTAAGCTGATAGGACTTAATTTGGAAAGCAGGGCCGGACTGGGACTAAAATTCAGCCCTGGCATTTGAAGTCACACAGGCCCACTTGTCACATGGTGACTGTATAATATCTTTGTACACTTGTAGGCTACAAGAAGTGAGGGGAGTGTAACACGACTATATAACATATAATTACAGCTGTATCCAGCATTACAGCTCAGCCCCCATAGAATGTAATACAGCACAGCCCCCATAGAATGTAATACAGCACAGCCCCATAGAATGTAATGCAGCACAGCCCCCATAGACTATAATACAGCACAGCCCCATAGAATGTAATGCTGCACAGCCCCCATAGAATGTAATGCAGCACAGCCCCCATAGAATGTAATGCAGCACAGCCCCCATAGAATGTAATGCAGCACAGCCCCATAGAATGTAATACAGCGCAGCCCCCATAGAATGTAATGCAGCACAGCCCCCATAGACTATAATACAGCACAGCCCCATAGAATGTAATGCTGCACAGCCCCCATAGAATGTAATGCAGCACAGCCCCCATAGAATGTAATGCAGCACAGCCCCATAGAATGTAATACAGCGCAGCCCCCATAGAATGTAATGCAGCACAGCCCCCATAGAATGTAATGCAGCACAGCCCCATAGAATGTAATACAGCCAGCCCCCCATAGAATGTAATGCAGCACAGCCCCATAGAATATAATGCAGCACAGCCCCATAGAATATAATGCAGCACAGGCCCATAGAATGGAATGCAGCACAGCCCCATAGAATATAATGCAGCACAGGCCCATAGAATGGAATGCAGCACAGCCCCATAGAATATAATGCAGCCAGCCCCATAGAATATAATGCAGCAGAGGCCCATAGAATGGAATGCAGCACAGGCCCATAGAATATAATGCAGCAGAGGCCCATAGAATGGAATGCAGCACAGGCCCATAGAATATAATGCAGCAGAGGCCCATAGAATGGAATGCAGCACAGGCCCATAGAATATAATGCAGCAGAGGCCCATAGAATGGAATGCAGCCAGCCCCATAGAATATAATGCAGCAGAGGCCCATAGAATGGAATGCAGCCAGCCCCATAGAATATAATGCAGCAAAGGCCCATAGAAGGGAATGCAGCTCAGGCCCATAGAATATAATGCAGCAGAGGCCCATAGAATGGAATGCAGCCAGCCCCATAGAATATAATGCAGCAGAGGCCCATAGAATGGAATGCAGCCAGCCCCATAGAATATAATGCAGCAGAGGCCCATAGAAGGGAATGCAGCCAGCCCCATAGAATATAATGCAGCAAAGGCCCATAGAAGGGAATGCAGCTCAGGCCCATAGAATATAATGCAGCAGAGGCCCATAGAATGGAATGCAGCCAGCCCCATAGAATATAATGCAGCAGAGGCCCATAGAATGGAATGCAGCCAGCCCCATAGAATATAATGCAGCAGAGGCCCATAGAATGGAATGCAGCCAGCCCCATAGAATATAATGCAGCAAAGGCCCATAGAAGGGAATGCAGCTCAGGCCCATAGAATATAATGCAGCAGAGGCCCATAGAATGGAATGCAGCCAGCCCCATAGAATATAATGCAGCCAGACCCATAGAATATAATGCAGCAGAGGCCCATAGAATGGAATGCAGCACAGGCCCATAGAATACAATGCAGCACAGGCCCATAGAATATAATGCAGCACAGGCCCATAGAATATAATGCAGCAGAGGCCCATAGAATGGAATGCAGCACAGGCCCATAGAATATAATGCAGCAGAGGCCCATAGAATGGAATGCAGCACAGGCCCATAGAATATAATGCAGCAGAGGCCCATAGAATATAATGCAGCCAGCCCCATAGAATATAATGCAGCAGAGGCCCATAGAATGGAATGCAGCAGAGGCCCATAGAATGGAATGCAGCAGAGGCCCATAGAATGGAATGCAGCAGAGGCCCATAGAATGGAATGCAGCACCGGCCCATAGAATATAATGCAGCACAGGCCCATAGAATATAATGCAGCACAGGCCCATAGAATGGAATGCAGCACAGCCCCATAGAATATAATGCAGCCAGCCCCATAGAATATAATGCAGCAGAGGCCCATAGAATGGAATGCAGCACAGGCCCATAGAATATAATGCAGCAGAGGCCCATAGAATGGAATGCAGCAGAGGCCCATAGAATATAATGAAGCAGAGGCCCATAGAATGGAATGCAGCCAGCCCCATAGAATATAATGCAGCAGAGGCCCATAGAATGGAATGCAGCCAGCCCCATAGAATATAATGCAGCAGAGGCCCATAGAATGGAATGCAGCCAGCCCCATAGAATATAATGCAGCAGAGGCCCATAGAATGGAATGCAGCACAGGCCCATAGAATATAATGCAGCAGAGGCCCATAGAATGGAATGCAGCACAGGCCCATAGAATATAATGCAGCAGAGGCCCATAGAATGGAATGCAGCACAGGCCCATAGAATATAATGCAGCAGAGGCCCATAGAATGGAATGCAGCACAGGCCCATAGAATATAATGCAGCAGAGGCCCATAGAATGGAATGCAGCACAGGCCCATAGAATATAATGCAGCAGAGGCCCATAGAATGGAATGCAGCACAGGCCCATAGAATATAATGCAGCAGAGGCCCATAGAATGGAATGCAGCACAGGCCCATAGAATATAATGCAGCAGAGGCCCATAGAATGGAATGCAGCACAGGCCCATAGAATATAATGCAGCAGAGGCCCATAGAATGGAATGCAGCACAGGCCCATAGAATATAATGCAGCAGAGGCCCATAGAATGGAATGCAGCACAGGCCCATAGAATATAATGCAGCAGAGGCCCATAGAATGGAATGCAGCACAGGCCCATAGAATATAATGCAGCAGAGGCCCATAGAATGGAATGCAGCACAGGCCCATAGAATATAATGCAGCAGAGGCCCATAGAATGGAATGCAGCACAGGCCCATAGAATATAATGCAGCAGAGGCCCATAGAATGGAATGCAGCACAGGCCCATAGAATATAATGCAGCAGAGGCCCATAGAATGGAATGCAGCACAGGCCCATAGAATATAATGCAGCAGAGGCCCATAGAATATAATGCAGCAGAGGCCCATAGAATGGAATGCAGCACCCCCCCCCCCCCAATAGCTCCACAATCAAGTCATCACTCATTGAAAAAAAACCAAAACACTCTACTCACCTTTCCTCCTGCCCCGCGCTGCTCTGGCTCTGGTGGTCTCAGCAGTCGCAGTCTGCCCGCCCGGTCACACAGCAGGTGCGCGATGATATGACGTCATCGCGCACCCGCAGTGTCAGCGGCAGGCAGAGCGGGGAATGATGGGAGAGGGAGCGTCAGCAGACGCTCTCTCCTCCATCATTGCATTCAACTGTACCGGCGTCTATGACGCCGGTATAGTTGAATGTGGGGCCAGGAGTGCGCCGACAGCGGGGAGAGTGTGCCGACAGCGGCACACTCGAGCGGCCCACTACTGCCACCGGCCCTTCTGGCATTTGCCAGAACTGCCCGATGGCCAGTCCGGCCCTGTTGGAAAGGCACACACCTGTCTATATGAGACCTCACAGTGCATGTCAGACCAAATGAGGTGAAAATTAACTTTTTTGATTTTACCAAATGGCTGCAATGAAACAAAGAGTGAACACTTTCCGTACTCACTGTAGACCCCTCAAAGTGACTTCAAATGTGATGTGATCCCTAAAAAAATGTTTTTGTAAATTTTGTGGGAAAAATGAGAAACTGGTGGTCAACTTTTAACCCTTCCAACTTACTAACAAAAGAAAATTGTTTCAAAACTTGTTTGATGTAAAGTAGACATGAGGAATGTTATTTATTAACTATTTTATGTGACATTACTCTCTAATTTAAGGGGATACGAACTAAAAGATTGAAATTTCCATTTTTGGTTTGTAGAATCATTAAATACTGTCTTTAGCAAGGCAGTGCATGTAGAGAAACTGAAATAAAAAAAAACAGTGTAAACTAATTTAGTTTAATTTGTCCTAACCGCCAGGTCATATTATTATAGATTGTGATGACAAAGAAGAAGAAGGAAAAAAGAAATCAGATGGACCAGGTATTATACTTTTTTTTTACTAAATACAAAATAAATTTGTTATAACTAGTTTGGTGTGTGTGATTGTTTCATGTTCCATACATATTCTTTATCCTGTAGATTTCTGCACAGATTATCAAAAAAAATTGTGAGGCAACTGAAAATTGTGAAAAAGTGAGGGTACTACTAAACCTCTAGAAGAAAAGGTTGTTGCTGTATTTTTTTTTTTGAGAGTATCAAACTTGCTTAAACAAGTTATCTTACTCAGCACTGCACCCACCACTTGTCAACAGTTAGCATGAACGCTGTTGCCAGTCCATTGGCCACACTGACGATCTGCATCATTCATATTTTGTCTAAACGTAAAAAAGGGAAAAAGTCTATGACTTACCAGTTACCAGTCTTTTTTTTTCACCTCTTTGCAAACTTTAATAGTGGTTGGATTGTCTAGTAGTGGTGAACCCTTATAAGAGGTTAGGTAGCCCCTGCTGTACATGTTAGGCATATCCATAAATCTTCATTCACCCGATATACAGTACAGACCAAAAGTTTGGACACACCTTCTCATTTAAAGATTTTTCTGTATTTTCATGACTATGAAAATTGTAAATTCACACTGAAGGCATCAAAACTATGAAATAACACTTGTGGAATTATATACTTAACAAAAAAGTGTGAAACAACTGAAAATATGTCTTATATTCTAGGTTATTCAAAGTAGCCACCTTTTGCTTTGATGACTGCTTTGCACACTCTTTGCATTCTCTTGATGAGCTTCAAGAGGTAGTCACCAGGAATGGTCTTCCAACAAGCTTGAAGGAGTTCCTAGAGATGCTTAGCACTTGTTGACCCTTTTGCCTTCACTCTGCGGTCCAGCTCACCCCAAACCATCTCGATTGGGTTCAAGTCTGGTGACTGTGGAAGCCAGGTCATCTGGTGTAGCACCCCATCACTCTCTTCGGTCAAATAGCCCTTACACAGCCTGGAGGTGTGTTTGGGGTCATTGTCCTGTTGAAAAATAAATGATGATCCAACTAAACGCAAACCGGATGGAATAGCATGCCGCTGCAAGATGCTGTGGTAGCCATACTAGTTCAGTATGCCTTCAATTTTGAATAAATCCCCAACAGTATCACCAGCAAAGCACCCCCACACCATCACACCTCCTCCTCCATGCTTCACGGTGGGAACCAGGCATGTAGAGTCCATCCGTTCACCTTTTCTGCATTGCACAAAGACATGGTGGTTGGAACCAAAGATCTCAAATTTGGACTCATCAGACCAAAGCACATATTTCCACTGGTCTGATGTCCATTCCTTCTGTTCTTTAGCCCAAACAAGTCTCTTCTGCTTGTTGCCTGTCCTTAGCAGTGGTTTCCTAGCAGCTATTTTACCATGAAGGCCTGCTGCACAAAGTCTCCTCTTAACAGTTGTTGTAGAGATGTGTCTGCTGCTTGAACTGTGTGTGGCATTGACGTGGTCTCTAATCTGAGCTGCTGTTAACCTGCGATTTCTGAGGCTGGTGACTCGGATAAACTTATCCTCAGAAGCAGAGGTGACTCTTGGTCTTCCTTTCCTGGGGCGGTCCTCATGTGAGCCAGTTTCTTTGTAGCGCTTGATGGTTTTTGCAACTGCACTTGGGGACACTTTCAAAGTTTTCCCAATTTTTCGGACTGACTGACCTTCATTTCTTAAAGTAATGATGGCCACTCATTTTTCTTTACTTAGCTGCTTTTTTTCTTGCCATAATACAAATTCTAACAGTCTATTCAGTAGGACTATCGGCTGTGTATCCACCAGACTAGTGCACAACACAACTGATGGTTCCAAACTCATTTATAAGGCAAGAAATCCCACTTATTAAACCTGACAGGGCACACCTGTGAAGTGAAAACCATTTCCGGTGACTACCTCTTGAAGCTCATCAAGAGAATGCCAAGAGTGTGCAAAGCAGTCATCAAAGCAAAAGGTGGCTACTTTGAAGAACCTAGAATATAAGACATATTTTCAGTTGTTTCACACTTTTTTGTTAAGTATACAATTCCACATGTGTTAATTCATAGTTTTGATGCCTTCAGTGTGAATGTACAATTTTCATAGTCATAAAAATACAGAAAACTCTTTAAATGAAAAGATGTGTCCAATCTTTAGGTCTGTACTGTAAGCCAATAGTATTATATCCTGTATGTAGATAGCCTTTTTATTACCATATGAAATAGTGTTGTAGAGCACAATGTTCAACAGAAAAAAATTCAGTAGAAAGAAAAACAAAACCCCATTCATTTTGTGTGAATCACCAATAATGTCCAACATTTCACACAAAGCAGAAGATTGTATCGGCCAGAGAAGACTCACATGCCCTCAGGTGCGATGGACTTCTGTATAATGCCATGCAGCTATCACATCACACGGTATAGCACTGCCAATCAGGAGGGACTATCATGGCATGTTTAAAAGCAGAGGCAGGGAATACAGCAGCCATTTTGAGGTGAATCTGGAGAGTGAGAGGTTGTTACTGCTCAGCTTTGCAAGAAATAGGTAGAGAAATCCATAAAATAGTGGACAAATTCTATAAATAGTGCAAGTTGTACAACAGCAGCAGTATACAAGATTAGTATCATCAATGAAGAAAGAGAATAATACAGAGATTCAAATGTTGGGGGGAAAAAAAGGTAGGAGAGCTGGCAACTGTGATTGATCACAACAATAATTATGTCAGTGCATCTGGCAACTGGTTTATTTCAATATCACTTTTTCATTCGACATGCAAAAGCAAGGGAGCCAATAATATTGCTTAAAGAAAAAACAACAAACTCAGCAACCAAAGTGTGTGTGTGACAAACAACTGTACTGAGTTTGTGAACAGCGAGTATACTAGTCTAATTTTACGTCAATACAGGGCACACAAATACTGCGGCCTGTTGCCCCTGCTGTTTTTTTTCATGTACGTAGTATTTATTATTGATTCATTTTTGGGAAGAGGAAATTTTTGGGTTTAAACAATACAAAAGAGAATATACACATTTTCAGACATTTAACTCCTTTACGATGTATGACGTATAGGTACGTCATAGGTCACGTCCCCCTATTTGATGCGGGTGGGTCGCGATTCCACCCTAACAGTCGTGGGTGGAATTGCGATCCACCCATGGCTCTTAACATGTTAAATGCCGCTGTTAATCTCTGTGAGGAGCATTTAGCATGCGCGAGCCAGAAGCACGTCACTAACCTGCCCATCGACGCCCTTGTCACTTGATCATGGGATGCCAATGGGTTGGCATGACAACCCAGATCTGCAGGAGACCCCTGCGCTTGTCATTGTCGATCTGCTTTTAGCACCGACCCGTGGCCGGCATTCATAGCAGATGAATAAGCCCTGCTATGTGTAGCACAAGCGATCAGAAGACACAGCTTCAAGTGTCTTAAGGAGACTATTGAAGCAAGTGAAAAGTAAAAAAAAAAACGTTTTTTGAAAATATTAAAAAAAAAAAAAGTTCAAATCACCCCCCTTTGGACCCCTTTCTAAATAAATCAATTTAAAAAAAGATAAAAAATACACATATTTGGTATGGTATCTTTCAAAATCTACATATAATTACTCTGATCAGTAAACGGCATCACAATAGAAAAATCAAAACCTCCAGAATTACATTTTGTTTGGTTACCGCAACAGTGCAATAAAATGCCATAACAGGTGATCAAAAGCTCATACCTACCCCAAAATGGTATACATAAAAACGTCAGCTGGGAAAACAAAAAAATAAGCTCTCGCCCAACCCCCAATCCTGAAAAATTGAGACATTACGGGTCTCAGAAAATGGCGCTTTTTTTTTTACTAACTTTTTTCTTTCTTTTTTTTTTAAATAAAAAAAGAATCCATACATGTCTGGTATGTTTTGCATTTTCACTGCACTTGGAATTTTTTTCCTGTTTTCCCGGACACGATATGGTAAAATCAATGATGTCCTTCAAAAGTACAACTCGTCCCGCAAAAAATCAAGTCCTCAGATGGCCATATTGACTGAAAAATAATAAAGATATAGCTCTGGGAATAAAGGGAGAAAATTCGAAAACACAAAAATGAAAAATCCCAAGGTGGTGAAGGGGTTAACTTTGACTGTGTACCTCACAAAGTGTGCATGTCACAAACTACAGGTTTTTGCACACCTGTTTTTGAATTGAAATCTGATATCCATATAAGCCACACCAATATCGTGGATGTTTTGGGGCATTTCTTGTTCAGTTCTTTTTAGGAATGAGGGATAATTGTGTTTAAAAAATATAAAGGAGAATACAAAAATATCCAAACATTTAACATTGACTGTCTACCTCACAAAGTGTTCATATCACAAACTAATTGTTAGGGCTGGCGGAACGCACCAAATAATTATAAAGATGGAATAAGGTGCGTTCGCAGCCCGAGGTCCACTGTGCAGAGATGGTACCTGCTGCTAGGTAATGGCGGACAGTAAATGGCGGTATAATGAAAACACACACGGGTTAGCTACAACCGGTATGAAGAAAGCGAACCCTATTGTGTCACAGGGCCGCAATACCGCAGAGGAAACGCAAGTATAGAGTCACAGAACTCTGCCCCTAGACGCGGGGTTAGAGTCCCTCTAGACCACTTGCGTTCGGCACCGGAACAGCGGTGCTAGGGAAAAATAAATACAAAATAGATTTAGCGCACTGGGTGCACGCAGCGCCACTCTGGTGGACACCACTAACTGCCCTAACTAGGGACAGGTAAGTGCACTGGTTGCGCACGGTGCCGCACTGGCTAACACTGCTGATAGACGCTATTAGATTGTGCCTGATGCTGGATGGCACTAACTGGCGCTAGACAACTCCAACATTCACGAGCATTTATCAACACTAGGGATGGGAATGATTCAGAGCTTTCACCAGAACAAGCATACATCCTCACACACACAAAACTGATTTATACTAGCGCATGGCCGTGCAGCCTTGCGAACCTTTTATAGCGGAAGTTCTCCAGGACCTTCCTAGTGGTCTAATAGGAGCTGCTACAGGACCTGAGCATGTGACCCCCGACTTCCAATGAGAGGCCGTCCCTTGGGCATGCTCAGAAGAAGAAAAGCGTGACTTAGTCCCAGGTGCTCCTTCTCGCCGCTGATCAGTACTGGTTGCGATGGCTGAGCCTGGAAAGACAGCAGTAACCAGCTCCACAGTATCAGCTTGAGCCTGACGCTGGGACCGACATCTCTGCTGAGCAGGCTCCAAATTCAAATATTTTAGATTTCAAATTCAAATATTTAAAATTTTGAAAATATGAAATATGTACATGCTACATCAAAACATCAGCCTGTTGATGCTGCTGTTGTTTGGATATTCAGAATATTCATTTCTCTTAATTATCGGCACACGTGACCGCTACTGAAGAGGAATGGATACTCACCGCGATCTCTGATGAACACCCTATGAGTATTCTGCCAGCTGTGCTCTGCTTGTGAGCTGCGCATGATATCCCTGCCATGTGCTGCTTACAAGCATTAAGCAGCTGCTGGCACCGGAGCAGGACGCTGCGACTGCGAGGGAGCGGAGGAAGGTAAGAGTTAGGGTATGTGCACACGTCAGGATTTCTTGCAGAAAATTTCTGAAGAAAATCGGACATTTTCTGCGAGAAATCCGCATGCTTTTTTTGCGCGTTTTTGATGCGTTTTTTGTGCGTTTTTTTCCGGAGCTTCCCAATGCATTAAATAGCGGGAAAAACACGAAAAATCCGCAAAATTAACCCCTTCCCGACCTGTGACACAGCGTATGCGTCATGAAAGTCGGTGCCTTCCCGACCTGTGACGCATATGCTGTGTCACAGAATGATCGCGTCCCTGCAGATCGGGTGAAGGGGTTAACTCCTATTTTACCCGATCTGCAGGGAGAGGGGGAGTGGTACTTCAGCCCAGGGGGGGTGGCTTCACCCCCCCGTGGCTACGATCGCTCTGATTGGCTGTTGAAAGTGAAACTGCCAATCAGAGCGATTTGTAATATTTCACCTATGAAAATGGTGAAATATTACAATCCAGCCATGGCCGATGCTGCAATAGCATCTGCCATGGCTGGAGACCCCGATCTGCCCCCACCCCAGCCCACCGATCGCCCCCCCAGTCGTCCTTTTTGCCCCGATCTCCGTTCCGCTCCCCTCCTCCCTCCTGTCGGCTCCCCCGGTCCTCCTGTCCGCTCCCCAGGTCCTCCGATCCCCCCCCCCCCGTGTTCCGGTCCCACCCCCCCATACTTACCTAGCTCCGATGTCCCTCCCGGTGTCCGGCCGTCTGCTTCATGGGCGCCGCCATCTTGGAAAATGGCGGGCGCATGCGCAGTACGCCCGCCGAATCTGCAAGCCGGCAGATTCGTTCCTGCACATTTTGGTCGCTGTGATAAGTTCTATCACAGCGATCAAAATAAAAAAAATAGTGAATAAATCACCCCCTTTATCACCCCCATAGGTAGGGATAATAATAAAATACAGAAAATATAATTATTTTTGTTTTTCCATTAGGGTTAGGGGTAGGGTTAGGGGTAGGGTTAGGGGTAGGGTTAGGGGTAGGGTTGCACTTAGGGTTGCACTTAGGGTTGCACTTAGGGCTAGGGTTGCACTTAGGGTTGCACTTAGGGTTGCACTTAGGGCTAGGGTTGCACTTAGGGTTGCACTTAGGGTTGCACTTAGGGCTAGGGTTGCACTTAGGGTTGCACTTAGGGTTGCACTTAGGGCTAGGGTTGCACTTAGAGTTGCACTTAGGGTTGCACTTAGGGCTAGGGTTGCACTTAGGGTTGCACTTAGGGTTGCACTTAGGGCTAGGGTTGCACTTAGGGTTGCACTTAGGGCTAGGGTTGCACTTAGGGTTGCACTTAGGGTTGCACTTAGGGCTAGGGTTGCACTTAGGGTTGCACTTAGGGTTGCACTTAGGGCTAGGGTTGCACTTAGGGTTGCACTTAGGGTTGCACTTAGGGTTGCACTTAGGGTTGCACTTAGGGCTAGGGTTGCACTTAGGGTTGCACTTAGGGCTAGGGTTGCACTTAGGGTTACACTTAGGGTTGCACTTAGGGTTGCACTTAGGGTTGCACTTAGGGCTAGGGTTGCACTTAGGGTTGCACTTAGGGTTGCACTTAGGGCTAGGGTTGCACTTAGGGTTGCACTTAGGGTTGCACTTAGGGTTGCACTTAGGGTTGCACTTAGGGCTAGGGTTGCACTTAGGGTTACACTTAGGGTTGCACTTAGGGTTGCACTTAGGGCTAGGGTTGCACTTAGGGTTGCACTTAGGGTTGCACTTAGGGTTGCACTTAGGGTTGCACTTAGGGTTGCACTTAGGGTTGCACTTAGGGCTAGGGTTGCACTTAGGGCTAGAATTAGGGTTAGAATTAGGGTTAGAATTAGGCTATGTGCACACGGTGCGGATTTGGCTGCGGATCCGCAGCGGATTGGTCGCTGCGGATTCGTATCAGTTTTCCATCACGTTTACAGTACCACGTAAACCTATGGAAAACCAAATCCGCTGTGCCCATGGTGCAGAAAATACAGCGCGGAAACGCTGCGTTGTATTTTCCGCAGCATGTCAATTCTTTGTGCAATTCCGCAGCGTTTTACACCTGCTCCATAATAGGAATCCGCAAGTGAAATCCACACAAAAAACACTGGAAATCCGCGGTAAATCCGCAGGTAAAGCGCAGTGCGTTTTACCTGCAGATTTTTCAAAAACTGCGGAAAAATCCACACAAATCCGCAACGTGAGCACATAGCCTTAGGGTTGGAATTAGGGGTAAGACTAGGGTTAGGGGTGTGTTGGGGTTAGGGTTGTGGTTAGGGTTGGGATTAGAGTTAGGGGTGTGTTGGGGTTAGTGTTGGAGTTAGAATTGAGGGGTTTCCACTTTTTAGGCACATCAGGGGGTCTCCAAACGCGACACGGCGCCACCATTGATTCCAGCCAATCTTGCGTTGAAAAAGTAAAATGGTGCTCTCTCCCTTCCGAGCCCCGACGTGTGCCCAAACAGTGCTTTACCCCCACATATGGGGTACCAGCGTACTCAGGAGAAACTGATCAACAACTTTTGGGGTCCAATTTCTCCTGTAACCCTTGGGAAAATAAAAAATTGCGGGCTAAAAAATTATTTTTGAGGAAAGAAAAATGTTTTTTTATTTTCACGGCTCTGCGTTATAAACTTCTGTGAAGCACTTGGGGGTTCAAAGTGCTCACCACACATCTAGATAAGTTCCCTTGGGGGTTTAGTTTCCAAAATGGGGTCACTTGTGGGGAGTTTCTACTGTTTAGGCACATCAGGGGCTCTGCAAACGCAACGTGATGCCCGCAGAGCATTCCATCAAAGTCTGCATTTCAAAACGTCACTACTTCACTTCCGAGCTCCGGCAAGTGCCCAAACAGTGGTTTACCCCCACATATGGGGTATCACCGTACTCAGGAGAAACTGGACAACAACTCTTGGGGTCAAATTTCTCCTGTTACCCTCGGGAAAATAAAAAAATCAGGGCTAAAAAAAATTTTTTGAGGAAAGAAAACGTATTTATTATTTTCACGGCTCTGTGTTATAAACTTCTGTGAAGCACTTAGAGGTTCAAAGTGCTCACCACACATCTAGATAAGTTCCCTTGGGGGTTTAGTTTCCAAAATGGGGTCACTTGTGGGGGGTTTCTACTGTTTAGGCACATCAGGGGCTCTGCAAAAGCAACGTGATGCCCGCAGAGCATTCCATCAAAGTCTGCATTTCAAAACATCACTACTTCACTTCCAAGTCCCGGCATGTGCCCAAACAGTGGTTTACCCCCACATATGGGGTATCAGCATACTCAGGAGAAACTGGACAACAAATCTTGGGGTCAAATTTCTCCTGTTACCCTTGGGAAAATAAAAAAATCAGGGCTAAAAAATTTTTTTTTGAGGAAAGAAAACGTATTTATTATTTTCACGGCTCTGCGTTATAAACTTCTGTGAAGCACTTAGGGGTTCAAAGTGCTCACCACACATCTAGATAAGTTCATTTGGGGGTCTAGTTTCCAAAATGGGGTCACTTGTGGGGGGTTTCTACTGTTTAGGCACATCAGGGGCTCTGCAAACGCAACGTGACGCCCGCAGAGCATTCCATCAAAGTCTGCATTTCAAAACGTCACTACTTCCCTTCCGAACCCCGACGTGTGCCCAAGCAGTGGTTTACCCCCACATATGGGGTATCAGCGTACTCAGGAGAAACTGGACAACAACTATTGGGGTCAAATTTCCCCTGTTACCCTTGGGAAAATAAAAAATTCAGGGCTAAAAAAAATTTTTTGAGAAAAGAAAAAATATTTTTTATTTTCATGGCTCTGCGTTATAAACTTCTGTGAAGCACTTGGGGGTTCAAAGTGCTCACCACACATCTAGATTAGTTCCTTGGGAGGTCTAGTTTCCAAAATGGGGTCACTTATGGGGAAGCTCCAATGTTTAGGCACACAGGGGCTCTCCAAACGCGACATGGTGTCCGCTAATGATTGGAGCTAATTTTCCATTCAAAAAGCCAAATGGCGTGCCTTCCCTTCCAAGCCCTGCCATGCACCCAAACAGTGGTTTACCCCCACATATGGGGTATCATCGTACTCTGGACAAACTGGACAACAACATTTGGGGTCCAATTTCTCCTGTTACCCTTGGGAAAATAAAAAATTCTGGGCTAAAAATCATTTTTGAGGAAAGAAAAATTATTTTTTATTTTCACGGCTCTGCGTTATAAACTTCTGTGAAGCACTTGTTGGTTTAAAGTGCTCACTATGCATCTAGATAAGTTCCTTGGGGGGTCTAGTTTCCAAAATGGGGTCACTTGTGGGGGAGCTCCAATGTTTAGGCACACAGGGGCTCTCCAAACGCGACATGGTGTCCGCTAACGATTGGAGCTACTTTTCCATTCAAAAAGTCAAATGGCGCGCCTTCCCTTCCGAGCCTTGCCATGCGCCCAAACAGTGGTTTACCCCCACATATGAGGTATCGGTGTACTCAGGAGAAATTGTCCAACAAATTTTAGGATCCATTTTATCCTGTTGCCCATGTGAAAATTAAAAAATTGAGGCTAAAAGAATTTTTTTGTGAAAAAAAAGTACTTTTTCATTTTTACGGATCAATTTGTGAAGCACCTGAGGGTTTAAAGTGCTCACTATGCATCTAGATAAGTTCCTTGGGGGGTCTCCTTTCCAAAATGGGGTCACTTGTGGGGAAGCTCCAATGTTTAGTCACACAGGGGCTCTCCAAACGCGACATGGTGTCCGCTAACGATGGAGATAATTTTTCATTCAAAAAGTCAAATGGCGCTCCTTCCCTTCCGAGACTTACCATGTGCCCAAACAGTGGTTTACCCCCACATGTGAGGTATCAGTGTACTCAGGAGAAATTGACCAACAAATTTTAGGATCCATTTTATCCTGTTGCCCATGTGAAAATTAAAAAATTGAGGCTAAAATATTTTTTTTGTGAAAAAAAAGTACTTTTTCATTTTTACGGATCAATTTGTGAAGCACCTGGGGGTTTAAAGTGCTCACTATGCATCTAGATAAGTTCCTTGGGGGGTCTAGTTTCCAAAATGGGGTCACTTGTGGTGGAGCTCCAATGTTTAGGCACACGGGGGCTCTCCAAACGCGACATGGTGTCCGCTAAAGATTGGAGCCAATTTTTCATTCAAAAAGTCAAATGGCGCTCCTTCCCTTCCGAGTTCTGCCGTGCGCCCAAACAGTGGTTTACCCCCACATATGAGGTATCAGCGTACTCAGGACAAATTGGACAACAACGTTCGTGGTCCAGTTTCTCCTTTTACCCTTGGGAAAATAAAAAAATTGTTGCTAAAAGATCATTTTTGTGACTAAAAAGTTAAATGTTCATTTTTTCCTTCCATGTTGCTTCTGCTGCTGTGAAACACCTGAAGGGTTAATAAACTTCTTGAATGTGGTTTTGAGCACCTTGAGGGGTGCAGTTTTTAGAATGGTGTCACTTTTGGGTATTTTCAGCCATATAGAACCCTCAAATTGACTTCAAATGTGAGGTGGTCCCTAAAAAAAATGGTTTTGTAAATTTTGTTGTAAAAATGAGAAATCACTGGTCAAATTTTAACCCTTATAACTTCCTAGCAAAAAAAAATGTTGTTTCCAAAATTGTGCTGATGTAAAGTAAACATGTGGTAAATGTTATTTATTAACTATTTTGTGTCACATAACTCTCTGGTTTAACAGAATAAAAATTCAAAATGTGAAAATTGCAAAATTTTCAAAATTTTCGCCAGATTTCCATTTTTTTCACAAATAAACGCAGAAATTATCGACCTAAATTTACCACTAACATGAAGCCCAATATGTCACGAAAAAACAATCTCAGAATCGCTAGGATCCGTTGAAGCGTTCCCGAGTTATTACCTCATAAAGGGACACTGGTCAGAATTGCAAAAAACGGCAAGGTCATTAAGGCCAAAATAGGCTGGGTCATGAAGGGGTTAATGAACATGCTGCGTTTTTTACCGCGATGCTTTTTTTTGCGGAAAAAAACGCATCATGTGCACAAAAATTGCAGAATGCATTATAATTGATGGGATGCATATGTATGCGTTTTTTATGCGTTTTTATCGCGTTTATATAGCAAAAAAAACGCAACGTGTGCACACAGCCTAGGTTTGTTTTTTAAAATCTTTTATGATGGGGCCATGGATACCAGGACTTCGATGGGGCCAATCATACCAGCAAGGGGATGGGCCAATCAATCATACCAGGAACTGGATAGGGCAATTCAATCATACCAGCAAGGGGATGGGGCCAATCAATCATACCAAGAACTGGATGGGGCCAATCAATCATACCAGGAACTGGATGGGGCCAATCAGTCGTACCAGGAACTGGATGGGGCCAGTCAATCATACGAGAAACTGGATGAGGCCATGTATACCAGCAACCGGATGGGGCCAATCAGTCATACCAGGAACTGGATGGGGCCAATCAATCATACCAGGAACTGGATGGGGCCAAGCAATCATACCAGGAACTGGTGGGGCCAATCAATCATACCAGGAATGGGATGGGGCCAATCAATCATACCAGGAATGGGATGGGGCCAATCAATCATACCAGGAACTGGATGGGGCCAATCAATCATACCAGGAACTGGTGGGGCCAATCAATTATACCAGGAACAGGATGGGGCCAATCAATCATACCAGGAATGGGATGGGGCCAATCAATCATACCAGGAACGGGATGGGGACAATCAATCATACCAGGAAGGGGATGGGCCCAATCAATCATACCAGGAACTGGATGGGGCCAATCAATCATACCAGGAATGGGATGGGTCAATCAATCATACAAGAAACAGGATGGGGCCAATCAATCATATCAGAATAAGAATGGGACCATGCATACCAGGACTGGGATGGGCCAATCATACCAGAATAAGGATGGGGCCATGCATACCAGGATGGGGATGAGGGGACTATATTTACCAGGATAGGTGATCTTAAGTACAAAATTGACCACATTTTTTTGCGTCAGTTTTTTTTCCCTAATTTCCTCTAAAACCTAGGTGCGTCTTATGGTCCGGTGCATCTTATAGTCTGAAAAATACGGTACTGATCATCTGCACATAACCTTGCAGTTCGGTTTGGGCATTGTCCTGCAGGACTGCATGCATGTGTGTCTGATGAACCTCTAAGTCAATGGAAACTCATAATGACAGTATGAACAGAGCATAAATGATGTAGAATTTGGTTATAGTTATGAGTCTTTCAAATGAACGGTAAATTTGTCAGGTGCAGGAAAACATGTGATTATAGATTGTTTCCAGAGTCACTATGAGTCTATGATATATACAGCTCTTGGAATTAGTTCTTAAGTCATAAAATGTGAGGATTTTTCTAATGCTTATTCATTAATCTTGAACAGTTCTTACACTGCACATCTATATATAGTTATGCTTAAGGGTCCATATATTTTACATATAGACATTTGTGCATCTTAATGTTAGAAGCTTGGCAACTATCCTAGAAAAGAACTTTATCTTTGCCAAGACTTTGGTTAGTACAAAGGTCAATACCCTAAAACTTATAGGAAAAATACTTAGACTTAGTGTATTTTGCAATACCTCAAAAGCCACATGCTACAAAGTAGCAGGGAGTGATTGGATAAACAAGCACACATACAGACAGTTATAAGGATGACTGTTCAAGGAGACAGCTGAGATAATTTCTTGTTGAATATACGTTTGGTTAGTTTCTTTAAGCATTTCAGTAATCTGTATTAATGCTCACATTTGTCAAGAGTTTGCTTCCAATAATAACTTTTACCAGTTTAGTTTAATGTATTAACTTTTCTTATTATGGTTCCCTTCCAATGTGTATTCATACAAGTAGAAACATATAAGCCGTGTTCTTGTGATGTATTATATATAATTTTACATGTTACATTTTTTATATTTAGTTAATAGGGTATCTGGTTAGGAGCATTTCTTCCTGGAAACATGTCCCACACATTTTTCTTGTTTTTAAAGCCATTTGTAAAAAAAAAAACACCTTCCTAACTGTATTTCCTTTGAAATCAGAAAGCCATAGTTAACACCTGTATACATTTGTGTTGAGTATGTGCCAGTGAGGAAGCATCTAAAAAGTGGCATGCGGACTGATAATAGAAATCTGCCTTTACAAAATTTTCCTTTTTAATTATATTTCACAGATAATGTCATTAAAAGGATATTTAACATTTTGAAGTTTACCTGGGTCCTTTTCCTGGCATCCCTTGATAGTTTTACTGCCTGGCTCAACTCAATTTCTCGAGAACACATTGATATCTCCACAGTGCTAAGAATAGAACGTTGTATGCTGACCAGAGAAATTAAAAAGGTAAACTATGCAACTGTTGTTGAATTCCTGGTAATCTATCATGCAAATTGCCTCTTCAGAGAAAAAGAGGACTTGAACTCTATAGTGCCACCTGTTGGAAGTAGCGATCCTACAAGTCATAATCAACCCTTTAACGAGCCTTGCAATATGACTTAGGATAAGAGCCAAATCAGTATCTCAATTCGCAGACACGGTAATCAGACATGGGAATCTGTCACTAAGACATGCAGTGACATGTAAAAGTTTGGGTACCCCTGGTCAAATTTACTTTATTTTGAACAGTTAAGCTAGTTGAAGAATAAATAATCTCTAAAAGGCCAAAAGTTAAAGATAACACATTTCCTTTGTAGGTTACGATATATATATATTTCTCACAAAATTAGAATATCATCAAAAAGTTAATTTATTTCAGTTCTTCAATACAAAGAGTGAAACTCATATATTATATGGAATCATTACAAACAGGATGATACGACACACTGTGATAGCACGGTCACAAGTTTCTATCACTTGGAGAGCCCTTGGTCATAGCTAGACATGAGCGAATACGGTATGTTTGGCTCCCTCATTCGGCAAGCTAAAGCGCTTACCGAAGAAGCTGCAGAGGGAATCCGGATGCCTGGAGCGCTCCGATAATCAGGTGTCCGGCGCCGCAGCTGCATCTGTCACGGCTGTGTGACACTGGACAAGAAAAGAAGAGACACTACATAAATGTGTGCACACCTATATATCAAATATATCAAAACTTTATTATAAGACAAAAAAACATACCAGATATAAAAAACATTAAAAACATATCCCATAAGGATCAAACAACAAACACACCATTCTACTGAATGTATAACAAGAGAATCCTAGCCTAAGATGACAAGAGAATACTGCTGCTATCCCATGTATAAATGCATAGATAATAATATAACTGTATGAAGGCTAAACATAAATGACTTGTTTAAATAAAGCACCACAGATGCCGATAACCAATGGGCGTCCCCAAAATAAAACACACCACAAGTCAAAAACCCCAAAACATGTAATATAGTCACTGTATGATAGAATCCTGTGACTAAGATGAACCGTATGTTACTAGACAAATAAATGAGGGAATAAGTGGTGTGTGGACTATAACAGCAATGGGGCACATGAAAGCAAGCCACTATGGATATGTGCACCGATCAACGGTAGTGAAGAAAAATATGTTGCAAGTGTGGCAAAGCAAATAATGCAGTCAAGGGCACAACCAGAGACAACAACCGGCTCACAGCAGAGAAAAAGGAGCCGAAATAGTACCATATCTGACGGCTGCCATGAAAAAAACCCCAATGCTGACGGCTCTGTGGGAAATCAAGAAGAAGGTGTGGGAGAATCCCACGCGTATCGCCGCGCTAGGCGGCTTCGTCAGGGAAAGTGACTCCTGATGAAAGTAACCGCTATATATAGCAGTAGTGATGACCCAATATAGTACCGGTGTGTGGCAATCCAGATGGATGACCGGAAGCGAGGAAGAAGGGGGCGCAAGCGCAATAACCTATTGAAGCCGAGATGCAGTGCCCATGGTCAGATAGGCAGAGTAGAACACAGCCACCTGGACCAGAAATGCCAGTGAATATGCCTGCAAGAGAGAAAGTAACTGCGCAGGCGTAGAGTGAAAAAAAAGGGGAGCAATAGAAATATGTTGTGCGGCCGCACAAAGAAGTAAAGAAACAGACTGTATAAAACGGCACCGGTAAAAACCGGATACAATATAAAAGTTAGAAAATTGAAATATGAAAGATAGAGGGACCAGAAATAAGTGTAATAAGGAATTTATACAAACTGAGCACCTGTACGAGGAGCAGCAATATTAACATATAGTGCAGTTCTATAATCTACTAATACACACACATTATATATAGTATAAATATGAAAAAAATATATATATCATAATTACAATTTATAGCAGAATACAATAAAGTACATACATGAAAAAGTAATGAAGTAAGCATAAATACATGTAAATAAATATATGCACATGTATATAAAGACCATCCAGCAGGGAAAAATGTTAGAAGTCCAAAGTTCCTCCGCGATAGTCCCAGCATGTGGTAGGGCATCTGCCATTGTGTTCCATACATAAAGTCATTAATAGAGAAACACACAGGTACCCGGCCAATATGAAGTTCCATAAAGATAATGATCATTACAAAAATCTGATCAATGTTCATGGCCAAAAGCTTATTCCGCCAAGACGGACCAAAAAGAATATAGGTGCCAGAAAATTATTATTATCAAATCAAAGAAAAAGCACAACACCAATAAGACCCATCCAAGGAATCCCAGATGCTGGCTTGAAAGAGGGCAGGGGCTGCATGTTAAGTTCCAGAATGATGGCTCCACCAAACCCAGTTATCCCAAAAAGCCAGTGTAGAGGAGTTCTTCATTCAAACCGAAGGGCGAAATAGACTTCAAGCGAAAGATCCAGCGAGCCTCATGTTGCAGCAACCATCTGTGCCGATCATCACCTCTCTCATTGAACAAAATCCTCTGCAGACCAAAAAATTGAGTGTTAATAGACTTTCCTCCATGTACTCTAAGGTAATGAGCTGCAATCGGGGTTAAAACCTTACCCTTCTTTAGGTCAGAATGAGCTAAATGAATTGTAGATAGATGTTTTTGAGCTCTTTTTGTCAATTCCTGCGACGTCTGACCAATATATACCTTGTGACATGGGCAAATAATGGCATCAATAACAAAACTGGTCTTACAATTAATATATTGACAAAGTCTATGATCAGAGTTGTCTGAGGGATTATGAAAAAGGTCCCTAGTAGGTGGCATATAAGGGCAGAAAGTGCAGTCTCCACAGGGGAAGGAGCCTCTCAGTCGAATACCACGATTCAAGCCAATAGCAGGTCGTGAAAAATGACTTCTGGTGAGTATGTCACGTAAGTTGGAAGCTCTCTTAGCAGTCATCAAGGGTCTGGAACTGACACAGGCAACAGTTTGGGGGTCTGAAGTCAGAATATCCCAATTTTTTGTCAAAATGTGCCTCACCTGATTCCAGTTTGTACTGTGCTCCGTGATGAATCTGACTGAGGAGTCCTGCAATCGGGGACGTGATACCAACAGAGAGGCCTGGTCCGATGATCGGGCTCGCTGGAAGGCTTTAGAAATCACCCTCCGAGGATATACTCGCTGTTAAAACCTCAAAGTCAGGTCCCTGGATTGTATCCTAAAACTTTCATCAGAGGTGCTGTTCCGGCGAACACGGAGAAACTGTCCTGTAGGAATACCCATCCGGGTATGCTGGGGGTGGAAACTCTGATATTGAAGTAGGCTGTTGGTAGCCGTAGGCTTGCGAAATAAGTCTGTCACCAATCTGTTTTCCTCCTTAAAAATCCGAAATTCAAGAAACACTGCTGAATCAGGGGAACAAGAATGAGTAAGAAAGATGTTCAATGAGTTATCATTGAGTTCCCTGAGAAATTGTAAACAAGAATTTTCAGTGCCCGTCCATATGAAAAAGACATCGTCTATGAAACGATGCCAATGTTTGACATGTTCATGAAACATCTGGGAACAAAAAACAATCGTTTCCTCCCACCATCCAAGAAAAATATTGGCAAAAGCCGGCGCACATCGTGCGCCCATGGCCACGCCTGATACCTGTTTGTAATACGTCCTGTCGAATAAAAAATAATTATGACGCAGGACAAAATTCAATAAATCCAAAATGAAAGACTCATGAAGGCGGTTTGTACCATTAAGCCGATCTAGAAAAAAGGACAAGGCTTTAATGCCATGGACATGATTTATATTTGAATATAGCGATTCAACATCGCATGTTATTAATAACTCCTGTCCCGTGAGGGTAATGTCACGACAGACACGAATGAAATCAGCCGTGTCCTTGATAAAAGATGGTAAAGAAGACGCTATAGGTTGTATAAAAAAATCAATATAGGTACAAACCCGTTCACAAATGCTGCCAATGCTTGACACAATGGGCCTGCCAGGTGGTATACAGGCGTTTTTGTGTACCTTTGGTAAAAGGTAGAATGTAGGGATGATGGGATGCTCAACCCACATGAACTTTTTTTCATTCAAGGAAATGGTACCCATGCTTGCAGCCTGACTGATAAATTTTTGTAGTCTCTGTGCAAAGATTTCTGTCGGATCCGAAGGCAATCTAACATATGCCTCTTCAAGATAAAGGTGGGTGGGCCAAAGTACCACATTCCCACCTTTATCAGCCTCCCTGATGATAAAGGAGTGATTGTTTTTCAAAGAAACCAGTGCCTTCCTTTCCAGTGGGGAAAGGTTATGGGTATTGCCAATGGACGCAGGTAATTGTAGAATGTCCGTTTTGGTAGCCTCAAAGAAGAATTTGACCGCAGGGACCATGGAAAAAGACGGCGCAGTAGAGGACTTATTCCTGAATGGAAAAGGTTTCCTACCTGCTGGCGTCGTGTTATCTTCCAACAGATCAAGGAGATCTTGAAGCACATGCTGATCCACAATCGATGGAGTTTGGATAATCTCTGGTCGTTGATGAATCACCTGCAGCACCAATTTTCTACAAAACAAGTAGAGATCCTTGATGAGATCGAATTTATCTGTCGTCCGGGTAGGAGAAAAGGACAGTCCCCTCTGCAGCACCGAATGTTCCGCTGGTGAAAGAACATAGTCAGATAAGTTAATTATTTGTAAAGCAGATGAAGGTACCTGTGTGGATCCCGTATCCAAATGAGGTCCAGGGGACAAAGTCAATGACGTCTGTTCCTGTAGTTGCGTCGATATGGCGACACAGGGCCCTGCCGATTGGTTGGACGTTTCCCGAGTCTTCTTACGTTTGCGTCCACGTCTAGTCTGACGTCGAGGTCACTGCCTCCTGATGATAAAAAATCACTTGAGCTGGTAGCATCAAGTGTAGTCTCTGAGGAGGCAGGGACCTGGCGATTAGAAAATTGCAGATTTGGGCGTGAATTGCCCGAGTGTCTCCAGCGGAAGGCCCTCTGGCTATCAAAATCAGAGCGATCCCTTATGAACTTTTTTTGTTTGCGATCTGCAACTTCTTTTTCAAATTTATCAAGTGTTTCTTTCAGCTTGGATTTGAAGGGTATTACCAGTGATACCTCATCAAAGGACACCAATCTACTTTCCAATTCTTTTATGTTAGATTTGGCAGAATTAAAAAGTTGTCTATCATGTTCCAACAACATGTTTATAATAATCTTGGAGCACTGTAAAAGTCCCTTTTCCCATGTCTGTTGGAATGACAATGATGGTTCCCATGCGGGAAAGATCTGCACCCGCAGGCCTCGTGGTACAATGCCTACCCTAAGATATTCTTCTAAAGTTCTAATGTTCCACCACAATCTAGCAGCAGATTTGTGGGCGGAAATAATATCTAATGAAAGTTTGGAGAAATCCGAATCATTGGTAACAGAATCAGTATTGGAAAACAAATTGGATGACTGGGTCCGCAAGCGGCCTCCCTGCTCTCCCAATCCATGCCACAAGGATGCAAAACACACCAGAAAATAAAAACACAGAAAAACAAATATAAACAATAATTATATCAATATAGAAAAAACTGATAAACACAAAATGAGGCCAAAAATAATAATCCTCATTCTACCATGTATATACAGTCCAAAATAGGCCGTGTGCTAACAACCGACAGGAAGCACACCCCCAAAAAAACTGTGGGGTGTCAAGGACAAGCAACAATATAGAGTATGTCGGGAGCACAACAATTGTATAAATATATCCACTAGGGTGCTACACAATGCATGGGGAATGCAATACTGGACAAGAAAAGAAGAGACACTACATAAATGTGTGCACACCTATATATCAAATATATCAAAACTTTATTATAAGACAAAAAAACATACCAGATATAAAAAACATTAAAAACATTGACAGTCACAACACAGGTATGGAGAACCTGTTAGTTGGGCTTTCCATGCATGTGTTGTGACTGTCACACAGCTGTGACACATGCAGCTGCGGTGCTGAACACCTGATTATCAGAGCGCTCCAGGTATCCGGGTTCCTGCTGCAGCTCCTTCAGTAAGTGCTATAGCTTGCCGAATAATGAGGGAGCCGAAGATATTTACTCATGTCTAGTCATAACAACTATGAATTTTAACTTTATGCTATAAAAAAGATATTTTATATAACACTAGTACATGACATCTCTGTTCTTAGCATTTCTGTAGTATTGTTTCACCTAGCTAATGAAAAGAGATTAATGGCTACTTTTGCATGCTTTGAACAAGGTATTGCAATCTTGCACCTGTGGATCTAACTCCAGTAAGAGTATAAGGGTATGTGTCCACGTTCAGGATTGCATCAGGATTTGGTCAGGATTTTTCATCAGTATTTGTAGCCAAAACCAGGAGTGGGTGATAAATGCAAAAGTGGAGCATATGTTTCTATTATACTTTTCCTCTAATTGTTCCACTCCTGGTTTTGGCTTACAAATACTGATGAAAAATCCTGACCAAATCCTGATGCAATCCTGAACGTGGACACATACCCTGATAGTAGCTCTTATTTCCAGAAGAAGAGTGGCATACAAAAGTTTGGGCACCCCTGGTCAAAATTACTGCTATTGTGAAAAGTTAAGCAACTTGAAGATTAAATGATCTCTAAAAGGACTAAAGTTATAGATGACACATTTCTTTTGTATTTTAGGGGACAAAAAACATAAATATATATATATACACTCACCGGCCACTTTATTAGGTACACCTGTCCAACTTCTTGTTAACACTTAATTTCTAATCAGCCAATCACATGGCGGCAACTCAGTGCATTTAGGCATGTAGACATGGTCAAGACAATCTCCTGCAGTTCAAACCGAGCATCAGTATGGGGAAGAAAGGTGATTTGAGTGCCTTTGAACGTGGCATGGTTGTTGGTGCCAGAAGGGCTGGTCTGAGTATTTCAGAAACTGCTGATCTACTGGGATTTTCACGCACAACCATCTCTAGGGTTTACAGAGAATGGTCCGAAAAAGAAAAAAAATCCAGTGAGCGGCAGTTCTGTGGGCGGAAATGCCTTGTTGATGCCAGAGGTCAGAGGAGAATGGGCAGACTGGTTCGAGCTGATAGAAAGGCAACGGTGACTCAAATCGCCACCCGTTACAACCAAGGTAGGTCTAAGAGCATCTCTGAACGCACAGTGCGTCGAACTTTGAGGCAGATGGGCTACAGCAGCAGAAGACCACACCGGGTACCACTCCTTTCAGCTAAGAACAGGAAACTGAGGCTACAATTTGTACAAGCTCATCGAAATTGGACAGTAGAAGATTGGAAAAACGTTGCTTGGTCTGATGAGTCTCGATTTCTGCTGCGACATTCGGATGGTAGGGTCAGAATTTGGCGTAAACAACATGAAAGCATGGATCCATCCTGCCTTGTATGGAGCATCTTTGGGATGTGCAGCCGACAAATCTGCGGCAACTGTGTGATGCCATCATGTCAATATGGACCAAAATCTCTGAGGAATGCTTCCAGCACCTTGTTGAATCTATGCCACGAAGAATTGAGGCAGTTCTGAAGGCAAAAGGGGGTCCAACCCGTTACTAGCATGGTGTACCTAATAAAGTGGCCGGTGAGTGTATATATATATATATATACCTTTGACCAAGGTTTCAGACCTTAATTAGCCTGGTAGGGTTATGGCTTGTTCCCTATCATAGAGGGAGGATAGCATCAAGGATATATATTAGTAGGATAATAAAACCTAACTTTTAATGTAAAATGTAATTTTTTATCTAAGTGGTGAAAAAAAAATCCAAACTGCATTTAACGGGTTAAAAGCCGCGGGAGGATCGCGATTCCTCCCCCAGCTATTAGCGGCACATGTCAGCTGTTCAAAACAGCTGACTTGTGCCAGAAAAGATGTAGGCTCACTGCCGGAGCGCACGTCAAAGTGAGGGTATCCGACATTAGCGTACTATTTAATCCCGACGTCGCCGGCCGTAACAGCGGTGACGTCACCGCTGTGCTCTGCTTTACGGCCGGCGCTGGCACATTCAGTGCAGGGAAGCTCTCGGCAGCAGCGCGTGCATATTAGCAGCGCTCCTGCCGAAAGCAGTTTTAACCCTGTGGACGCCGGGGGACGTGACAGACATCAGAATGTGAGTATGTACTGTTTTTTTTTTTTAACTTTTACAATGGTAACCAGGGTAAATATCGGGTTACTAAGCGTGGCCCTGCGCTTCAGTAACCCGATATTTACCCTGGTTACAAGTGAACACATCGCTGGATCGGCGTCACACACGCCGATCCAGCGATGACAGCGGGTGATCAGCGACCAAAAAAAGGTCCTGATCATTCCCTACGACCAACGATCTCCCAGGAGGGGCCTGATCGTTGGTCGCTGTCACACATAACGAGATCGTTAGCGGGATCGTTGCTACATCACCAAAAGCGTGACGTTGCAACGATATCGTTAACGAAATCGTTATGTGTGAAGGTACCTTTACAGTAAACATTGCTTGACCAATGTGTGAAATTGAACAATACCCGTCCATGTGTGAACATAAACCTTGCCTGACTTACAAAATGCACTGCTATTGTGTTAGGTAAACTATTCTCCACAAATTCAACTCCCCCAGTGTTTTTGCATTTGCATTTTTTTGTGAACTCATGAACTTTTTTGTTCAGAATAGTCAACAGTTTTTCAGACATAAAAATATTTTTCCACTAAATAATTTGATCAAATTGTCCTTTCTTCCAAAAATGTTTAATGATGTCACATACGACTTGCATTGGTGACCTAACACCTTGCATTGGTTTTACTTGTATGATGGAAGCAAAGCTGAACTTTGGGATCCTGAAAAAAAGCAGCAAAAATTACCACAAAATACAACACAACACAACATAAAAGCCAGCGAAATGCAGCTTTTTTACTGCCAAGAGATCAGGGTTTGGCTGCAGAAAAAAAGCAGCAAAAAAGCAACGTGTGCACATAGCCAAAAATGAACAAGAAAATCATGTTCAGTCATATGATATTAAAAAAGAAATAGCTAAATATAGCCTGAACATAGAATACTTGCAAGAGTCATATATAAAAAATACTGGCAGTATTCTGCAAAGGTAAGACAATCACAATAAGAAAAATACCCAATAGCTCCATACTTCTGTACTGTGCAATATATCATCAGTAGTGATGAGCAAGTATACTCGTAGGTCTCCGATTATTTGTGAGTGCTCGGAGATTTAGTTTTTGTTGACTCAGCTGCATGATTTACGGCTGCTAGCCAGCATAAGTACCGTATTTTCCGGCGTATAAGACGACTGGGCGTATAAGACGACCCCCCAACTTTACCAGTTAAAATATAAAATCTTCTTAAAAGTCGGGGGTCTTCTTATACACCCTATGTCGTCTTATAGGGCCGGTGAATATGTGCCTTTTGGGGGGGGGGGGAGTGATCCTGATGACGAGGGGGCGTCTCACAGGAAAGTGAGTATCCCCCATTACCTTATCGTAGCGGTGCAGCGTGGGGGTGTCAGTGCTGGGAGCGGCGGCGGCTGCTGTGTTCTGGTGCGGCGGCTCCTCTTCTGTGTGGGGCCTCTGTGCTGTGAGGTGGCGGTGGCGGCGGCATATCTTTATCCAGTTGGGGCTCCTCCGGCATCTCCTTAGCCCTGGAGGCCCCGCCACAACTCCATCGGTGCAATGCAGCGGCCATTTTCCCGGAGGCAGCTCAATAGGTGCGATGCGGTGGCCTCCGGGAAAATGGCCGCTGCTCAGATTCAGATCTCGTCCCGAAATCTCGGGACACGAGATCTGAATCTGAGCAGCGGCCATTTTCCCGGAGGCCACCACATTGCACCGATGGAGTTGCGGCGGGGCCTCCAGGGCTAAGGAGATGCCGGAGGAGCCCCAACTGGATAAAGATATGCCGCCGCCACCGCCACCTCACAGCACAGAGGCCCCACACAGAAGAGGAGCCGCCGCACCAGAACACAGCAGCCGCCGCCGCTCCCAGCACTGACACCCCCACGCTGCACCGCTAGGATAAGGTAATGGGGATTACTCACTTTCCTGTGAGACGCCCCCTCGTCATCAGGATCACTCCCCCTCCCCACCCACCATATACACCGGCGTACAAGACGATTCCCGGCGTATAAGACGACCCCCGACTTTTAAGAAGATTTTCGGGGGTTAAAAAGTCGTCTTATACGCCGGAAAATACGGTACATGTGGGGGTTGCCTGGTTGCTAGGGAATCCCCACATGTATTCAAGCTGTCTAGCAGCTGCAAATCATGCAGCTGGTCGACATAAACTAAAGCTCCGAGCACTCACAAATACTCGGAGACTACCCGAGTGTGCTCGGGAAAACCCGAGCAACGAGTATACTCGCTCATCACTAATCATCAGTGCTTATTTAGGCTACACACTCTCTGGCAGGATCTGTACAGCTTTGGTCATGTGACCCTGATTATATCATCACATGTCCTTTTGCACTTCTATGTTGCTCACTTCTTTTGATTGGTCAACGTCATACAGGAGGCATAAGTACACACCCTAGTAAAAACTATCTAATAACACTCACTTGGACTCAACTAAAGTTAACTTATGAGCTGTCAACAATGTGATTGGTAATATCTCCATGGCTGAAAGGCGTAATAAAAAATGCTATTTATATGCAAATATAAGGTTAGTCTATAGGTAAATATTAATAAAATGCTCTGAAATTAAAAAAAAACTTTTTATCCCCCTTTGCAGCCACTATTGCATTGTGTGTTTAGTTCAATGTAAAAAAAAATTCTGAAAGTTAATTATGGTGGATGTTGAAAATATCAAATCTAATCTAGGAAATTATACAGAAACTTTTAGGAATGTTTCTGGAAATTATTTTGGTGAATTTCATAATTGTGCAGTGTAAAATGTTTTATTATTATACCGTAAAATATTTCAGCACATTAATTTGATATCAATTTTGATTTATTTGAAATATTCCTATATCATGGTTATAAGGTATGTTGAAAAATGTAAAAAGCTAAAATTTTAATAACTATTTATTAATTCTTTAGGGTAATGTTCCCACACGGGAGAGCATTCACATGTATTACCAAAACCACATAATGATGACAATGTCTAGAGAGTCAGGACTAGATAGAATTGACGACCAACCTGGTTCAGCTTCTGGTCATCACAGCCATGGAAAAATGGCAAGTAAACGGATGGACAGTGCAGACTCTGCTGCTTCTCATGATAGCTTGTCCAGGTACAGTAACTACTCAGAAAAGTGATACATGAAACAGATATGTTTGCAGACTATGAAAATAAACAATAATAAAAATGCATTATCGTGTTTGATTTTGATGTATTGAGAGATTGTGAATCATAATCTACTTGTACTCTGAAGCAACGCACATTGCTGTGTCTGACTGCTTGGAAAGTAGATTAAAGGTTTTCAACTTTCTGAGGAGGAACTATTTGTCCACTTCATTTTAAAGGGAATCTGTCATTAGGTTTTTGCTGCCCCGTCTTTGAGCAGCATAATATAGGAGCACAAACCCTGATTACAGTGATGTGTCACTTACTAGGCTTCTTGCTGCAATCCTTATAAAATCACTGTTTTCACTGCTGCAGATATACTAGTTATCTGGATGCTGACCTCGGTATAACCCACCCACACCACTGATTGACAGATCTTTGTGTTCACTGTGCACAGCAGAAAGCTGACAATCATTGGTGGTGGCAGGGTTATACAGAGCTTATGAATAAGGGGACTACATGGCAGCAGATATACTAGTTCTTTAGTGATAATCTCCTGCTGACAATATATTGATTTAAACAAAACTGCAGCAAGCAGCTCAGTAAGTAGAGGTGAGCAGATCAATACACCCTGGATCAAATTTAACCCCTCCCCGACATGCACCGTACATATACTGCTCTGCGGCAGCTGCGTTCCCGCAAACAGTAGTATATGTACAGCTCGGCGATCGCACGGCCTCACGCTGAGCACCGCGGTGATCGCATTCAGGTATCAGCTTTGTGTGAGAGCTGACACTCTGCAGCAAAACCCACGATTGGTTCCCTGCCTGTCAGATCCTGATGTGATACTCTACAGTGCAGATGCATTGCAGAGTATCAGATCTACTATCTGTCACTGTACAGTGATGTCCCAGGATGGGACAATGTACAAAAGTAAAAAAAAATTAAAAAGTGTAAGAATATTTTTTTAAAAAAATCCCTAAATAAAGAAGAAAAAAAAAGAAATAAATATTTTTCCAATAAATATTTTTATTTCTGTTAATTAAAAAGTAAACAATAAAAGTTTACATATTTGGTATCGTTGCATCCGTAATGACCCGCTCTGTCAAACTATCCCACTAGTTAACCCCTTCAGTGAACACCGTAACAAAATAAATAAAAAACGAGGCAAAAAAAATGATTTATCATCATACCGCCAAACAAAAAGTACAATAAAACGTGATCAAAAAGACGGACGTAAATAAAAATGGTACCACTGAAAACATCATCTTGTTCAGCAAAACACAAGCGACAATACAGCTCCATCAGCGGAAAAATAAAAAAGTTATAGCTCTCAGAATACAGCGATGTAAAATAATCATTTTTTCTATAAAATAATTTTTATTGGGTAAAAGTGCCAAAATATAAAAAATATAAATAAGGTATCGCTGTAATCGTACTGACCTGAGGAACAAACCTGCCTTACCAATTTTACCACACACGGAATGGTATAAAAACAAGACCCAAAAACCAATTCCTGAATTGTTGGTTTTTAATCATTCTGTCTCCCAAAAGTCAGAATAGAAAGCGATCAAAAAATGTCATGTGCCCGAAAATGGTACCACTAAAAATGTCAGCTCATCCCGCAAAAAACAAGTCCTCACATGACTGTGTCGGCCGAAATCTGGAAAAATTATAGCTCTCAAAATATGGTGATGCAAAACTAGTTTGCGCAATAAAAAACGTCTTTTAGTGTGTGACAGCAGCCAAACATAAAAACTCGATATAAATCTGGTATCACACCAACCCAAAGAATAAAGTCACTTAATTAATCACTTATACTGCACAAGGAAAGGCGTAAAAAATGAATAAAACCAATTCTTCACATGCTGTTGATTTTTTCATTCTGCCTCCCAAAGATTGCAGTAAGGCTCGGCGCACAGTTATCCTGCGCTCTACGTTGAGCACTTTCACCGGGGTTTCCATGTAAATTTATGAAATACGTGATTCGGTCAGAACTCCTGGTGGAAGATTCCCTACAATGAGACAGATGGAGGCACTGTGGACTCCATAGGACCTGTGATCCAGTGGTGTCCGTCTTTTTAGGATTGCATAAAAGTGCCGTCGGCCAAAGTTTTGTTCACTTCTGAAAAGGACACCGCTGAACAGAGGCCAGACGGAGTCCAGAGTAACTCTGCAACCTCGTTATAGTGAATGGATACCTCAGGGGTTTTATCTGAATCATGTCACTCAGAGATTTAGATGGAAACCCCAAAGTTAGTGCTCAGCCTAGAGCACCGGATAAATGTGATCATAAATGTTATGGAAAAAAAAAAGCAAGTCCCCACTCAGATCTATCATCTGTCAACAGAAATATAGGGGTCTTCTATGTCACAGGTAGCACAAAGGCTCTGGATAGGCTAAATGGCTCCTCGCTCCCCAAAAGAAATTCAGCAAATTCTCCGCTCCCAAATCCAAATGCCCCCTCTTCCTTCTGAGCCCCATTGTGCCTAAACCACACTTAACGCCCACATATTTGGCATTTCTGTAGTGATGAGAGCCAACCTAATTTACAGGTGCACATGCAGAAGTATGAGCTGGGTATAACGTACTGGTGACTGCAACGTACTGGTCACTACAACGGCAGTTTGCAATCTTCACTTAGCAACATCCACAGCTGCTTGTTTCTGGAAAACACCTATGGGGTTATAATTTCCAAGACGTGGTCACTTTCGGGGGGAATTCTGCTTTTGTAGCACTTAGGGGCTCTTTATATGGAATCTGCAAACTAGTGTAGGAAAATCTGCACTCCAGGAGACAAATAGCCCTCCATCCCTCCCGAGTCTCTCCGTATGGCTAAGTAGTAGTGTACATCCACATATGGGGTATTTCTACATTCATCAGAAATTGTGGGACAAATTTTTGTGCCACTTTTAACCGTTTCCCATTATGAAAATGCACCCCTAGATGAATTCATTGAGAGGTTTAATTGGTAAAATGGGGTCACTTATGGGGGTTCTGCTGTTCTGGCACCTCAGGGGCTCTTCCAATGTAACATGGCACCCTCAAACAAGTGCAGCAAAATCTGCACCATAATATGGCTCTTCTTTCCTTCTGAGCTTTTCACTGTGCCCCAAAAGTAGTTTCCGACCACATATGGGGTATTGGTGAACTCAGGAGAAGTTGCACAACAAACTTTGGGGTCCATTTTCACCTTTTGCCCTTGTGAAAATACAAAATTTGTAGCTAAAAAAGATTTTTGTGGGAAAAATTAGATTTTTTTTATTTTCACAGCTTAACGTTATAAACTTCTGTAAAGCACCTGGGGGCTCAAGGTTTTCAATACACATTAAGATAAGTGTAATTCAACTGTGGAGCAGTTGCACTCAGCCACCACCAGGGGGCGCAGTTATGGGGAAAAATGGTTGCACTTACTGTGTAGCACTTCGGTGCAGAAGTGTAGGAAGCCACCAGGAGGTGGCAGAGTAGTCAGACAGGCCGAAGTCAGCAACAAACAGGGTAATGAAGTGCCAGAGGTCATAGCAAAGCATGAGGTCAGAGACGAGCCAAAAGTCAGAGCCAGACGGGAGTGCGGTATCCAAAACGTAAGACGGAAAGAGGAGTCAAGGTACAAGCCAGAGGGTCAAAAGCCGGTCGGGGAACGCAGTACCAGAGACTGAAAAATCGGAGGCGGAGTTTAGAGTTCAAGCCAAGTCATACACTGTAGGGAAATCACCAAATGTACACTGAGTCTGTGTCATGGGAAGCCTAGGTGGGCAAGAGCTAATAACCCGGGCCCCTGCAATTTCCCTCAGACTAGGGAAATCCTGACTGACCCTCTCCTAGAGTTTACACTGATGGTGTGCATATCTAGGCCTCCACCCTCACCCTATCTCCTGTTTCAACCCTAGGCTGAAACCACCACCCACCACCCAGTGAAGAGATCATACACCAATTCCCACAGTTAGCACAGACAAGGATAACTGAAAATATGAACCAAGCCGCAGTCACTCAGGAATACACAATAAGTGCACAGGGCAAAACAAATACAAATATAGGAAGAAGTAAATAAGACAAAGGGAAATACACCACCAGATACGATACTCCAACTCCTAGCTCACCACTCCAGACCGAGATAACCAAGCACTAGACAGAAGCTATAATCGGCGATGCCCAATGTTCAGAAGAACTATTTAAAGGCAGTGGGCTTGGCCCAGCTTCCAATCCGAGCACCAGCTAAATTAACCCCAGACCAGCTAGACAAAATCAAGCCGACGCCACTGAGCGCATAGTGGACAAAAGCGGAATTACCGCTGTCTGTCGAACGCCCTAGAATGAACAGCGTCCGACATGACAGTCTGGATAGGGAACAGGTCATACACACACACAGGAAGTCAGACGCAGTAGGATCACTAAGGTATACGGATCAGCTGCTCCAGCCAAGGACCAGAACTATCACTGACAAAGGCTATCAAAAATAGCACCAATAAATAGCCACCCAAGAACCATAAAGTGTCAGGAAAAGTTAACCCCTTCATGACCAGGCTGCGGAATAAGAAGCAAGAAGCAAATACCGACCTGGATCATGACAATAAGTTCCCAAAGGGGTCTAGTTTCAAAAATGGTGTCACTTGTGGGGGGTTTCCACTGTTTTGGCGCATCAGTGGCTCTCCAAACGCGACATGGCGTCCGCTAATTGTTCTATCAAATTTTGCATGTGCTCACTTCCAAGCCCTGCCGTGTGCCCAAACAATAGTATTCCCCCCACATACGGGTTATCAGTGTACTCAGGAGAAATTGCACAATAAATTCTGTGGAGCAATTTCTCCTGTTACCATTATGAAAATGCAAAATATGGAGCTAAAAAAGATATTTTTGGGAAACGAGATTTTTTTTTTATTTCCACGGCTCTACGCTATAAACTTGTGTGAAGCACCTGTGGGTTCAAGGTGCTCAATACACATCTAGATAAGTTCCATAAGGGGTCTAGTTTCCAAAATGGTATCACTTGTGTGTTGTCATCACAGTTTAGGCACATTAGGGGATCTCCAAATGCGACATGGCGTCCTCAAATTATTACAGCAAATTTTGCATTCAAAAAGTCAAATGCTCTCCTTTCCTTGCAAGCCCTGCCGTGCACCCAAACAGGAGTATTCCCCAACATATGGGGTATCGGCGTACTCAGGAGAAATTGCACAGAAAATTGTATGGAGCAATTTCTCCTGTTACCCTTATGAAAATTAAAAATTTGGAGCTAAGAAAGATTTATCTGGGAAAAAAGTGATTTTTTTTTTATTTTCATGGCTTAATATTATAAACTTGTGTGAAACACCTGTGGGTTCACGGTGCTCTATACACATCTAGATAAGTTCCCTAAGGGATCTAGTTTCCAAAATAGTGCCACTTGTTGGGGGTTTCCATTGTTTAGGCAAATTAGGAGCTCTCCAAACATGACATGGCTTTCTCTAATTATTCCAACAAATTTTACATTCAAAAAGTGAATTGGTGCTACTTCCCTTCCGAGCCCTGCCATGTGCCCAAACAGTAAATTTCCCCCCACATACAAATTGTATGGTCCATTTTCTCCTGTTACCCTTGTGAAAATTTTACAAAAAAATTAGGTCTAATGGAAAATTTTTGTGAAAGAAAAGTAAATGTTTATTTTTTCTTACACATTCCAAAAATTCCTGTGAAGCACCTGAATGGTTAATAAACTTCTTGTATGTGATTTTGAGTACCTTGAGGGGTGCAGTTTTTAGAATGGTGTCACTTTTGGGTATTTTCTGTCATATAGGCCCCTTAAAGTCACTTCAAATGTGATGTGGTCCTTGAAAAAATAGTTTTGAACGTTTAGTTGTAAAAATGAGAAATACCTGCTCAACTTTTAACCGTTATAACTTCCTAACAAAAAAAAAAATTTTCAATCTTTCAAAAGTTGTGCTGATGTAAAATAGACATGTGGGAAATTCTAAATATTAACTATTTTGTGCAATATGACTCTCTGATTTAAGGGCATAAAAATTAAAAGTTAGAAAATTGCGAAATTTTCACAAAACTTTCATTTTTTCTAAACGCAAGCCATATCAAATAAATTTTACCACTTTCATAAAGTACAATATGTCACGAGAAAACTTTCTCAGAATCACTGGGATCCGTTGTAGTGTTCCAGAGTTATGATCTTGTCGGGGTCGTAAACGACAATATACCCTCATTCACCAGTCATTCCAAATTAATATGTGTGCAAGGCATCTGGTACCGGAAAAAAGAAATGATTCAGACACGTAGCTGATTCAATCTTTGCTGATGCTCTTGCGTTCACCTGTGTCCAGAGCAGTTACAGCAACAACTTTATTTTTGAATACACAGTACTATTGTTTAGGAAAAAGGAATGCATTAGGCGGAGTTTAAGCAGCATACATCTAGTGCTCAGTCTCTCTCTCTGATTCGTCAGGACATCTCCGATGGCTACTTCTTTCTTCACATTCCAGAGTTATCTTTTTCAAGAGAAATGAAACTTAACTCTTCACATTCTAAACTGAAATGAAGAATGAACACTGGCGGCCATCTTTAATACAATTACATTTGCATTAGCTAGCAGATAGGAAAAACTTATTGTTTCACAGTATAAGATATATAAAAGTACAAAGGTATATAAGAAAATATATTTTCACCTTGACAATCCCCCCTAAACACTAAGTTTTTCCCTTAAAGAAAGATCCTTCGAGACTGTCCATGTGATGGGAAAGGGGAGGTGGATTTCTTCATCCAGACGCCTCAGAAACTCTCCCCTAGCGAGAGGCCTCCAGGCAGCTGAACCCTTCACTATCCTCACATGGAGTTCTCCCACTGTCCCTAAACTAAATCTCTTAGCATCATCTGAGAATGGGGGGTTTTGTCTACTCTCTTGAGAGGAATGTACTTAGGGATCTCCTCTGGATCAGTACCATCGTACTCTGGTAAGTCTACTTCTTGATTGAGGAAGGTGCCAGTCGGAGTTGCTTTGGCAATAACCTTTTATACAAGGGAATAACACAACAGAGAATTATCGATTCAACTATAAGGAGGGCAATCAGTACCAAACAAACTTATTGAAGGAATCCCTTGATCCCACCTAACCAACTGGAGAAGAAAGATGTGTCTACTCCAGCATACATGACACGTCGTCTTATTGTCCTAATTTGTTCAACTTCTTTTTGCAACCTTCAGGAGATCTTTTGGATCTACATTTCGCCATTCAGGTCTGGCTGTCTATATTTCGTCTCGTATGTCTTTGGTCATACCGTCAATGAATGTATTTACCAATACTCTAACATCAAGTGGGTTTATGGGACTGTACTCCATGTCTTCCCATTTCAGCTGTAACCGTCCAAAGTATAGCTCTACACTTTCCTTTTGTCACATCTGTAAAAAGTCTTAATTTGCGTCCTAGCACGTCACCTGTTTTTGTGCTCACTAACTACCTAGGCCTGCCTAGGTGCACTTATACGTCCAACATATGGTCATTATTTGTCTGTAGAATGAGAAAGGTTGGTTCTCAGGGTCAGCCAAATGTTTTTGCGTAGCTAGCTAGTCAGAGGTCCTCCAGGGATAATACTCCTGTATCTGTCTTACCCTACCTGATGTGGTTGGTTCTCTGGTGGTGGGGAGTGACATGACATGCTGGTCTACAGCTCCTTCCCAAAAGGATTACTGTCAGCCTACTCCCAAAAGTTAATGTCCCCACTATCCGCCAACCACAATCCTGTGTCAGCTTCTTATATCACTGCATGTGATCTTGTCTGGACAGGATTCAGTGTAATTCTCTTAGGTCGGGTTGCAGCACGGGTCATACAAGTGTTGGGGCCCAAATCCTCAACCATACCCTGGAAGGCATCACAGCTATAATTGACAAATCTTTGTTCACTGTAATATATGTAATTGATCCATTCAACATTTTTATTAATCTGCACCTGTGGGATTATAGAAGCAAAGCTGGCATAAATCTGGTTCTGGGCTTTAAACTGGTCAGGCACCCCCCTTGGCACTCCAATGGCATCAATATATATACTAGTGGATCTTCTTCATAACTCATGTGCAGCTGATCGAAACTTCTCCTTTTTCTGGTAGGTTCATCAGGTATTTTTGGATCCCAAGGTAAAATCTTGAACTGCATGGCTAATTTAACAAGGGTGCATTGGCCTATCCAGGCATTAGGCAACCTAGGACGGAGCTTACCGTCTCCACTTAACCAATAAATGTCGTACATATAATGTGTATGTTTGATTAGCAAGTCAATATCTAAGGAACTGTTCTCCTCGCAGAAACCTGTCTCGAAGATCCCTACTGGTGTACCTGTGGTGTTATGGGAATTATAGCAGGTGTAATTGTCAGCTAATACGGTTACTTCTCCTGGGACCTTTAGTTTGGGTTTCTCATGAATTAGTGGCACGTAATCTGGGCAATCAGTGGACTTCAAACCTTTCAACAGATTCATGACACAGGCAGTGGTGCTGTCATCAGGAAAAAGCAATGCATGTGTGTATAGATGCGTATTCGCAGCAGCACAAGCAATACATCCTACAGAGATATTCTGGACTCTTACATTGTATCTCACCCATTCTAACCATAGGTTTTTCCTTGTGGCTGTTTGTGTTTCTTATGGAGAAAACCTCTTGCCAACTGAGACCTGGAATGGGGATCACTTCATTAACTACATTTTGCAAACGCTCACCTGGGCTTGTTTTAGGTGTACTGGTAACAGGGGCCTTGGTTGGTCTGAAGCTAATATCCTGGAGCTGTATATGGCCTAAATTCTCATGATATCCACTACTAAATACATAATTATAATGCCTTCCTAGTACAAACGTCTGCAGATCAGCAGATTGGGGGTTTTCAAGATTCAGGAGGAGGGGGTGACAACTTCTACCCCATTTACAGCCTCTAAGCGGTTGCAGGAGGGCTGTTAGATACATTCTTTCACGAAGACTCCTACCCGTCCCATCCTTAGGGAACATGGCTTCGCTAGGTTTATATCCCCAATCATCTCCCGTATTCCAGGCAGCATCTGTCCAATAATAACGGTTATTGTTGTCATTTCTGGTAACACACATATAAAACTGGATGATTCCCTCTACCACCCGTTCAGTCGCAAGGCACTTGACTACATCACAGAAATCAAATCGCCAGATATTCACCGGGGCTGTCAGGTTTACCCAGAGAATAGTGGGACCTTAGTATTTTCATTTACATTAGGGGCCGAGAAGGTAGGGGCGAGGATGGCCCCCATTTCCAGGATCAAAAACAACAGCAACATTTCCCTTCAGTCACTACTGTGACTAAACACTGGTTCGGTCTCTTTTACAATATGAGGCGTGGATCCAAGTGCTCTTTCCTTCAAGTTTTACTGCAGTGGGGGTGACCAGGATCACCGTGTGAAGTCCTTCAAATCTCGGCTGGAGACAATCTCTGCGCACAAACTTTTTCACATACACCAGGTCTCCTGGCACAAAGGGATGGTGTCCAGGAACCTTGTCTGGGTCTGGAAGAGAACTGAAGACAGTTAAATGCACTTTGGCAAGGTGTCCATGTAAGGCCTGCACATAGCTAGTCAAGTCCTGGTACTTGAGCTGCAACTGTTGTGGAAAGAAACATTCAAGATTGGGGCTCCTGCCAAACAGAATCTCATACGGTGACAGTCCTGTCTTCCTGTTTGGGGTATATCTTACTGAAAACAAAGCTAGAGGAAGGCATTCTGTACATGGTTTACCAGTCTCTGCCATTGCCTTCTGGATTTTAAGCTTAAGAGTTCCATTTAGTCTCTCCACTTTTCCACTACTCTGTGGATGGAGTATGCAATGCTTGACTTACCCCCAGTGCTGCCATTACCTCTGACATGATCTCTCCAGTAAAATGGGAACTCTGATCGCTTTCAATGACTTCAGGAACTCCATACCTGCATATGATCTCAGCCATCAGTTTCTTCGCCGTTGTCTTAGCCGTAGCTTTGGCAACTGGGTAGGCTTCTGGCCAACCTGAAAAGAAATCAATGCAGACCAACACATACTCATACGTCCCTACCCTGGGTAACTGAATTTAATCAATCTGCAGTCTCTGGAATTGGTTAAAGGGCCGGGGAGTGTGTTTGGATGGGGTTTTCACTGTCCTACTCTGATTATGTGTGGCACATATCATGCAGCTCTGTACCTGCCTTTCTGCGCAGGTGGAAAACCCCGGGGGCAATCCATTGTTTCTGTAGGGTGTCACACATGGCCGTCTTCGAGTGGTGCACATTCCCGTGCAGAACCTGTGCCATCATTGGGTACAGTACCTGTGGTAGGCAGACCTTTTCACCCCTCCCCCATAGTCCAGTGACAGTATCAGAGCAAGCCCCTATCTTTTGCCACCTATTTTTCTCCTCCTTACTTGCCTGTTCTTGTAACCGGGCTAAGATGTCTTTCAACACAAGTGGAGATGGTGGGGTGTCTAGGTGATGTACTCTAGAGGCTACAGGAGTGCTTGCTGCTTTCTTGGCAGCCTGGTCTGCCAGTGCGTTACCCTTTGTCCGTCCATCAGTGCCTTTGGTATGTGCCTTTACCTTTATGATGCCTGCTTGGGTGGGAAACTGTAGTGCATTCATAAGTTGCTGGACTGCCTCAGCACGTTTAAAGGGGTGGCCATTTGCTGTCAGGAAAGCCCTGGCTCTCCAGATAGGCCCATAACCGTGTGCAATGCCAAAAGCATACCTAGAATCAGTGTAGATATTTACAGTCTTACCTTCTGCTAGTTTGCACGCTCTGTTTCTTGTGCAGACATATGAGCTGGCATTGACTCTGCCTTGATTACCTCATGTTCTGAGACCACAGCATATCTGGTACAGTAGCATCCTCGGTCATCTTGGTGACGGGATCCATCTACAAAAAGCTCAAAATCAGCATTAGAATAGGCACACTAGACACCAGCCGTTTCAAAAAACATCAATTCTAGACATTCATGTGATTTGGAAACCTAATCTTGTTCCTCTGGATCCATTCTAGAAAGAAAGAGTGTCCTTGCTCATGTCACCTACTCCTCCCCCCTTTGGATCCATAGGAACTAGGAGAAGAGTAGCGGGTTTCAGGACAGTGCACCTTTTCAAAGTCACATCAGTGGGCATGAGAATAGCACACCAAAGTCGCAGCTGTCCAGCCATGGACATGTGGCTAGGTTGTACCTGATTAAGGATACTATATACATCGTGTGGGGTGTGGACCATCAGTGGGTAATCCAAAACAATCTCTGAAGACTTGTGTAGCAACAGCTGGACAGACAACACGGCCCGAACACAGAAGGGGCTTCCTCTTGCCACCGTATCCAGGCGGCCACTATAATAAGCAACAGGTCTCTGTTTGTCTCCATGAAACTGAGTCAGCACACCTGTAGCATGTCCTGCATAGGTTATTATCTCTGTCTGCAAGGCAGTCTGCAATACTGTACGGCAGTGCTCGGGTGTCTTGTAATCATATACGGGGCCTGCAGTGTGTAACACTATATCACAGGGCAAATTCCCTCTTTGAGTGGACATAGCGTCTCCTGGATGCAAGGGGCCATGAGCGGCAAGGTAGGCCTGATACTCTTGGGCTATGACTGGCCCCCCTTTTTTTGCTATCTGTTGGGCCAAACCACCTCTATGTGACAGGGTAGAATTAGCTGGGTTCACTATGGCTCCTACCTGGTGGGTAATTATATCCCCATACCTCACTGAGAAGGGAACCTGGGATTCCTGAAGTGTGATGTTGTAGCGTGAATGACAGGGGAACCAAACTTCAGATCCCTGGAAAGTCTGGCCTTGTAAATGTGAAGGTTTCACGGGAAGAGGAGATGTAGGGGCCTTTCCGGGCTGGGGGGTCTGCCATTTACACCGATTAAAACAAGCTCTTGGTCTGAGAATTTGCATGGCGGGGCTGGGGAGAGAGATTCCCAGACAGGGTTAAAAGGGATATTTTAGTGTGAAGCTGGACTTGCGTAAGGTGGGGAGGGCTGTAGCTGATAAGGAACGCTGCTGTCCTTGCAGCTGTGAAAGGGGGGCTGTATTTGGAGCGGGGAATTGCTGTCAGCGTTTAGCAAGGGAAAGGTGGGGGCTATAACTCCGGGTCTTCTTGCTTCACAATTGTAACAGACCTCTCTACACTGAGAATTAGTAACTCCGCATACATCACAAATCCACCCGACAGGATCATAGAATAGAGGAGCACTAAGTTTTGGCAACCCAGTATATATTGGTGCTTTGGGATTGAGGGGCTCAGAGCTTACAGTCGGAAGAAGAGGCTTAATTTCCTGGGGAGGGACCTTATCATCAAGCAGGGAGACCCCCTGTTCCAGATCATCATTTTTAATTGTTTGTCTTTCTGACACATTATTCATCAGAATTCACTTCCTCTGTTGATCCTCAATTTGCTATATATCAACCACTCAACTTGCTTTTACCAATCTTTCAATCACTTACAAATTTCCTTCTAAAACTAGACACTAGATTTCACTTTCAATTTTCCAGATTATATTTCTTTGTACTTCAAACAATATTGTCGCCTTAAACAAAACACAAATTTATCAGCGCGTAATCTACACCAAGAAAACACAGAGAGACTCAAGAGCGCAGCTACGCGCGCGCGCCCCCTCCCTTTTCAGAAACAGATAAGAAAAATCACAGCATTCCTCAGCACAAGAGGGAGAAGCGAAGCCCAGCTCCTTGCCCCCCTCTTTTTCCGGCACGTAGCGCAGATAAGGAGAAAAGAGAAAAACTGACAAAGAAATCTCGCAGCGGTCCGCTCCGCCCCTCCCATCTAGAACCCAGCATTGATAGAAGCTCAGTATCTTCTACAAAGTAACAAATTACAGCAGTTTTCAGACTTAATTTCTACAAAACTTTCCTATGATCCTCCGTGGTCTGGGCGGAGCCCCAAGGACGGTCCGTACGCACACACATGGCAGGTTTCCACCCAGGTTGGATTCTGCACAACACAAACAGAACACACCTACGCTTCTGGAGATCTCTTTCCGCCGCCATTACCGGGCGGTGGCTGGAACTACATTTTCATCATCAGTGGCACGGCGGCCATTTTACAATCTGTAAGATCACAGTTCAAAGGCATTTTATAACCAAATACGGGTTCTATATTGTCTGATCCTTCCTCTCCATCAACCTATTTTCATCCTTTGTTCTTTAAGCCTCCAACTCGCAGATAAGCTTGTGCTTGTTCTAACAATCCTTTATCTTTCAACATGCCCCTTTTATTTTCTATGAGATTGGGCCACATAGCCGGCTACAATCTCCCTGACTAGGGCAATCCTACATGCTTATACAATCTCTCAACATTCTTGACTGCCTTCTTGCCCTCCCGTGACTGAACTATTGCCTTGACTTCCACAGCATCCTCATCTAACTTGTGGGGCACAGACTTCTTCTGCTTTAAGAGACGCAACATGACTCACAGAATACTGTGGTTTTCTGCAGTAAAACCACTGGCAGCGATATCAACACTTTGTTCTACAGTACGGAGCCTCACGTTCGACGTACTAGGAAAAGAGCCTCGCGCTCAATATTTCCTGTCCTTAACCTGAACAACAGTGATTACAGACTATCCTGCCATGATATTCCAACCGTTGGGAGGCAGCCTCCTAATGAGACCCCTCCACAAAAATATAGGTGGTCCCCTCACGGAACGTCTTAGTTACCTATCAGCACAGGTGGTCCCCTCACGGAACGCCTTAGTTACCTGTCAGCACAGGTGGTCCCCTCACGGAACGCCTTAGTTACCTGTCAGCACAATATCACAGAGGCTGCGTCTCCTATCCCTTTCTCTAAGCTGCCCCACACTCTACAACTTTCTCAATCTATCACTCCACTTCACTACTGGACAATAGTCACGGGTAGGGTGGTTGAACGGAGTACAATGACCGGTGGAGGAGGTGTGGTGTACAGAGGACGCACAGGATGCGACGTCTCTCAGTTGCTGTTTCAGAGCGTGGCACAGGATCGCGTTCGATCTCACCACTCGACCGGTCACCTCCCGGACCCAAGGAGACCACAGACAAACCAATAACGGCTGAGACACTAGCAAGTGTGACATATACAGTGTACATGATCGCCACTTACCGTGTTCGGAGGGTGATCAGTCCTCGAGGTCAGCCACTATGGGTATCATCCACAGACATCCAGGCATGGGTCCAGAGGGTCTCGGATCGCTGGCCACGCCCCCGTTGGGCTGCCAAATTGTCGGGGTCGTAAACGACAATATACCCTCATTCACCAGTCATTCCAAATTAATATGTGTGCAAGGCATCTGGTACCGGAAAAAAGAAATGATTCAGACACGTAGCTGATTCAATCTTTGCTGATGCTCTTGCGTTCACCTGTGTCCAGAGCAGTTACAGCAACAACTTTATTTTTGAATACACAGTACTATTGTTTAGGAAAAAGGAATGCATTAGGCGGAGTTTAAGCAGCATACATCTAGTGCTCAGTCTCTCTCTCTGATTCGTCAGGACATCTTCGATGGCTACTTCTTTCTTCACATTCCAGAGTTATCTTTTTCAAGAGAAATGAAACTTAACTCTTCACATTCTAAACTGAAATGAAGAATGAACACTGGCGGCCATCTTTAATACAATTACATTTGCATTAGCTAGCAGATAGGAAAAACTTATTGTTTCACAGTATAAGATATATAAAAGTACAAAGGTATATAAGAAAATATATTTTCACCTTGACAATCTCATAAAGTGACAGTGGTCAGAATTGTAAAAATTGGCCTGGTCAGGAAGGTGAAAACAGGCTTCAGGGTGAAAGGGTTAAGTCGAATTTCCTAAAATGCATGTTTTCATTTGAATTCTAACATTTTAAGCTTCAAAACTTGCCTGACATTATTTTCACACTGCTGAATCATCAGAGAGTGTGCTTTTTGTGTGGTAGTGCGGATTTCACGATAATGCCCTGTAGCGATGATTTCTAGCAGATTATCATACCTCGTATAGGAGTGGACAGCCTGGTCCATCACAGATCACCGGTTCAAAGTGGAGCACAGTTTGTACTGCAGAGTCATTTTCCATCTTCAGTATTAGGCTGGGGTCACATTAGAGAGGAATGCGGACAAGGGAGAGGCGCAAAATCAACGCATTGCACACGGACCAATGTTTCTCTATGGGGCAGCTTCCATCAGCCATATATTTCTTGGCCGTATTTTATGGGCTGAGAAAATCGCAGCATGCTGCGATTGTCAGCGTATTCCTTCAAAAATATGCCAATGAAAGTCTACGGGGCGAGAAAAATATGGATTGCACACAGACCATGCATGTCACTTGCGAGAAATACGCACTGGTGTTCTATAGAAAAGGCGGTAATTCAGTGCGGTGTACAGTAAAATCACACTGACAGGTTACAATAGAATAGATAAAATTATTGTCTACACACCGTATAGGTAGATGTGTGTATATATATATATATATATATATATCATCTGGGAGAGATATATAAGAAATGTATCAAATATATCGGTATTCGCGCTGGTTTAACCCTAAAAGAGGAAAATCACATAGCGTAGACCATGAAATGCCAACTGAAAAAAACTAACATTGCATAAATAACCGCTATAGTATGGTCATGCATTTAGCTAAGACACCCCTTCGGAGTTAACATAAAAAAAACCTTCCAATGGTTGTGCTGTAGAGGATTAAAAAACCAACTGAGTGTTGGTGAAGTTCTTACCCGAAACAGAAGTTCATGTAGGTGAAGGAGTGCTTTCCTGAAAGTTGCAGTCCAAAAATGCGGCTGACGATGCTTTACTGGAAGCTGCAGTGAAAGAGTTCGGCTAGCACACGATAGCTGCCCCGGCCGGTGGCAGCATATGCCGTTCCTCTGGGCTCAACGTGTAGCGGCGTGCTGGCGTCCCGCCTAGTGCATGAAGTGAAAGCGGCGCTAGAGCAGGACCTGCGTGCCGGGGTGAGCAGCATGACCGCGCACGTGACTAGAGGTGAATACGGATGGCGGTAGGGGCCAAACAACCGACGCGTTTCAGAGGGGTGTTTTAGCTAAATGCATGACCATACTATAGCGGTTATTTATGCAATGTTAGTTTTTTCAGTTGGCATTTCATGGTCTACGCTATGTGATTTTCCTCTTTTAGGGTTAAACCAGCGCGAATACCGATATATTTGATACATTTCTTATATATCTCTCCCAGATGGTTCTTGTTTAAACACAATCGCAAGTGGTGATTGTTGTATTTGCAGCAGCATTTTAACCCTGTAATACTTGGCACCACTCGCCCCTGTTTTTTGTGTATATATATATATATATATATATATATATATATATATATATATATATACTAGATGGTGGCCCGATTCTAACGCATCGGGTATTCTAGAATATGTATGTAGTTTATTTATGAAGATTTCAGAATAATGCAGTGAATACACAGGATTCGGCCAGCCGGTGCTCGACCAATTAGCGAAGCGTGGTTCAAATCCTGCACCAATTCGCAGCCGGACTGCGCCTGTTGCTGATTGGTCGCGGACGTCCGGCCGCGACCAATCAGTGAAGCCAGGGCCAACTGCAGATTTTTGAGGGCCCCGGGCAAAAGAGTCTCACAGCCCACGTAGCATATAACACAGCCCACGTAGTATATAGCACAGCCACATAGTATATAGCACAGCCACGTAGTATATAGCACAGGCACGTAGTGTATAGCACAGCTACGTAGTATCTAACATAACCATGTAGTATATAGCACAGCCACTTAGTATATAGCACTGCCACGTAGTATATAGCACAGGCACATAGTATATAGCACAGGCACGTAGTATATATCACAGTCACATAGTTTATAACACAACCACGTAGTATATAGCACAGACACGTAGTATATTGCACAGCCACGTAGTATATAGCACAGACACGTAGTATATAGCACAGCTACATAGTATATAACAAAGCCACGTAGTATATAGCACAGCCATGTAGTATATTGCAGAGCCACGTAGTATATAGCACAGCCCACACAGTATATAACACAGTCCACGTAGTATATAGCACAGCCCTAGAAGTATATAACACAGCCCACGAAAATATAGCACAGCCCACGTAGTATATAGCACAACCCATGCAGTATATAACACAGCCCACGCAGTATATAACACAGCCCACGCAGTATATAACACAGCCCACACAGTATGTAACACAGCCCACGTAGTATATAACACAGCCCACGTAGTATATAGCAATGTGGGCACCATATCCCTGTTAAAAAAAGAATTAAAATAAAAAATAGTTATATACTCACCTTCCGGTGGCCCTCGGATCTAGCCCAGGCCTTTAGCGATGCTCCTCGCGACGCTCCATTCCTAGTAATGCCTTGTGGCAATAACCCGTGATGATATAGCGGTCTCGCGAGATCGCTACGTCATCAAGGGTCGTTGCCGCAATGCATTCTTGGGACCGGAGCGTCGTGAGGAGTGGGAAAGGCTGCCGCGGACGCCGGAAGGTGAGAATATAATGATTTTTTTATTATTATTTTTAACATTATATGTTTTAACTATTGATGCTGCATAGGCAGCATCAATAGTAAAAAGTTGGTCACACTTACAAGGTTAATGGCTGCGTTAACGGACTGCGTTACACCGCGTTATGCCGCGGTGTAATGCAGTCCATTTAACAGACTGCTAAAATGCTATGTGGGCGCTGACTGGAGGTGAGTATGGAGGGGGCACTGACTGGAGGGGAGTAGGGAGGGGCCAATTCGCGGCCGGACTGTGCCTGTCGCTGATTGGTCGTGCCCAGCTGGCCGCGACCAATCAGCGACGCGGGATTTCCGTGACAGACGGAAGTGGAAAACAGACAGACGGAAGTGGACCTTAGACAATTATCTATATAGATATATATATATATGTATATATATATATATATATATATATATATATATATATATATATATGATGTCATTGACACACACATACAGTATATATACAGTATATTTAATATATATAAATTTCAGTGAGACACATATATATATATATACACACAGTATATGTATATATATTTATAGAGAGAGAGACTGTATATATGTATTCACGAATATTTGAGCCCGCGGATCCATTATATGTCCATTTTGAAAGCCGGCGAGAAAATCTCGCCATACAGATGCCATACGGATGACACACGGATAGTTTTTGGAGAAAATATTGCATCCTAGCATTCAATAGGGACCACTGTTCAGGAACTTTTCTGCGTATCTCGCCGTAAAAAACAGACCGTATTTTTATACGTTAGGTGTGACCCCGGCCTTAGGGTACCGTCTCACAGTGGCACTTTGGTCGCTACGACGGTACGATCCGTGACGTTCCAGCGATATCCATACGATATCGCTGTGTCTGACACGCAGCAGCGATCAAGGACCCCGCTGAGAATCGTACGTCGTAGCAGATCGTTTGGAACTTTATTTCGTCGCTGGATCTCCCGCTGTCATCGCTGGATCGGTGTGTGTGACACCGATCCAGCGATGCGTTCGCTTGTAACCAGGGTAAACATCGGGTTACTAAGCGCAGGGCCGCGCTTAGTAACCCGATGTTTACCCTGGTTACCATCGTAAATGTAAAAAAAAAACAAACAGTACATACTCACATTCCGGTGTCCGTCAGGTCCCTTGTCGTCTGCTTCCCGCACTAACTGTGAGCGCCGGCCGGAAAGCAGGGCACAGCGGTGACGTCACTGCTGCGCTCTGCTTTTACTTTACGGCCTGCCCTCACAGTTAGTGCGGGAAGCTGAAGGCGAGCGACCTGACGGACACCGGAATGTGAGTATGTACTGTTTGGTTTTTTTTACATTTACGATGGTAACCAGGGTAAACATCGGGTTACTAAGCGGGGCCCTGCGCTTAGTAACCCGATGTTTACCCTGGTTACCTGGGGACTTCGGCATCGTTGGTCGCTGGAGAGCGGTCTGTGTGACAGCTCCCCAGCGACCACACAACGACTTACCAACGATCACGGCCAGGTCGTATCGCTGGTCGTGATCGTTGGTAAATCGTTTAGTGTAACGGCACCCTTAGACATTGGCAAGATGTGATCATTAACAGTAAGAAATTGAAGCTGTCATACATTTAAGGCTTGCTTAATATTGAACTTTCATGTAAGTCCAAAATATTCTGCTCTCAGACCAATGTGAAACTAGAAGACACTTTGTGTATAACTAGTTTGATTTGAAATATTCCCCCTGTACATAAAAGACCAAAGTAACTTATAGTCTTTAAGTCTTGTTGTATATTATTTGTGTTTAATATATTCCCTATGGACAATTACAGATAAGAATTGATGAGGAAGTACTAGAATTGTATCTTTTGCGCAAAGAACTTACCTGATAATCTTATTTCATTTCATCGTCACTTTAATAACTTTGCCTTAAAGGTGTATTAAAGTTGTTAACAATAACTTATCACTAATTGTCAGCTGTTCACTAACTAGGTATTAACTGGTAGATTCCTGTGGGTCTCTGCTGGGACACTTACAGATCACTAAAATGAGGAAAAGAGTAGTGTATGGTAGTGATAGAGTGATGGTACAACATGCACACTGCTTTTCCATTCAAAGTTAATGAGACTAAGAAGTACTTTAGCGGAGTATTACACTGAACTATCTCAGACAGTCTCATAGATTTTAAATAAATCTATGGGACCCTCCACTGGATTCAAACAGGGGACTAAGAACTTGTGTTCCTGTGATTGTTGATATGTCGACAATAGGACACAGTTCATCAACAATCTAGGTACAACCCCTTTAAGAAGTATAAGCTATTCTAGAAATTAAAAGGATATGTTCATAAATTTTCTATTGTTTTATTGTGTCTGCAATAGAAAATGAAGAAACTGAAAATAAGTTTACTTAACCCCTTTACCCCCCAAGGCCAAATTTTACAATCCTGACCATTGTCAATTTATTAGGTATTAACTCTGGAACGCTTCAACGGATCCCACTGATTCTAAGAATGTTTTTTCGTGACTTATTGTACTTCATGATAGTGGTAAAATTTCTTCAATATGACTTGCATTTATTTGTGAAAAAAATGAAAATTTGGTACAATTTTGAACATTTTGCAATTTTCAAACTTTGAATTCTTATGCCCTTAAATTAGAGAGCGGTGTCACACAAAATAGTTCATAAATAACATTTCCTGTATGTCTACTATGTAAAACTTCTGAAACTAAATTTTTTTTGTTAGGAAGTTATAAGGGTTCAAAGTTGACCAGCGATTTCTCATTTTTCCAACAAAAATTCAAAAATAATCTTGATCCAGCAGAGGGTGCACAAAATTCCAAACAATTTTCCCACTCACTCCCATGACAGTGGGGCATTCAGGGTGTTGAATCCTTGTGTCCTTCTCTTCATAAACTTTAAACCCGTGGGTGTACCCTGAGGTACTCTTGCACAGCTTGCAGAGTTTAATTCCGTACCTGGCCGTCTTACTGGGCATGTTGTTATGATCCCAATGGCAGAGGATCTCTGATATTCCGGCAAGATAGCAAAAATATAAATACTGCTCTAGGGAGGTGGAAACTGGGCTAACCGCATACCTGATCCTGACACAAACAACTAAAAGTAGCCGGTGAACGTGCCTACGTTGGTTCTAGACGTCTCGAGCCAGCCGGAGAACTGACTACCCCTAGAGGGAAAAAATAAGACCTCGCTTGCCTCCAGAGAAATTGAACCCCAAAGATATAGAAAGCCCCCAACAAATAATAACGGTGAGGCAAGAGGAAAACACAAACGTAGAGATGAACTAGATTCAGCAAAGTGAGGCCCAATAGTCTAGATAGCAGAAAATAGATAGTGGACTATGCGGTTAGCAGAAAACCCTACAAAACATCCACGCTGAACATTCAAGAACCCCCACACCGACTGACGGTGTGGAGGGAGAATATCAGCCCCCTAGAGCTTCCAGCGAGTCAAAAATCAAATGTAAAGCAAGCTGGACAAAAACACTGAATAATGCAAACGATCCAAATTGTACAAAACAGACTTAGCTTTTCTTGCATGAGGCAGACTGAAAGGAATCCGGAGGAGACCAAATAGGTCTGGATACAACGATGCCAGGCAAGAGACTGAGTCCAGAGGAGACTCAAATAGGAAACACCCGCTGCTTAATGACACAGCTGGAGCTCAGGCCTGCAACAAGACATACCTAACACAATACCGTTAGTGACCACCAGAGGGAGCCCAGAAACACAGTTCACAACAGTACCCCCCCCTTGAGGAGGGGTCACCGAACCCTCACCAAGACCCCCAGGGCGATCAGGATGAGCAGCGTGAAAGGCATGAACCAAATCAGCCGCATGAACATCAGAGGCGACAACCCAGGAATTATCCTCCTGACCATAGCCTTTCCACTTAACTAAATACTGGAGTTTCCGTCTAGAGATACGAGAATCCAGAATCTTCTCCACCACGTACTCCAACTCGCCCTCAAACAAAACCGGGGCAGGAGGCTCAACAGCAGGAACCATAGGCACCACGTACCGCCGCAACAAGGACCTATGGAACACATTATGAATAGCAAAAGACGCTGGAAGGTCCAAGCGAAAAGACACCGGGTTAAGGATTTCCAAAATCTTATAAGGACCGATAAAGCGAGGCTTGAACTTAGGAGAGGAGACTTTCAAAGGAACATGCCGAGAAGACAACCAAACCAAATCCCCAACACGAAGTCGGGGACCCACACCGCGGCGGCGGTTGGCAAACCGCTGGGCCTTGTCTTGTGACAATTTCAAATTGTCCACCACATGGTTCCAAATCCGCTGCAACCTATCCACCACAGAATCAACCCCAGGACAGTCAGAAGGTTCAACCTGACCCGAGGAGAAACGAGGATGAAAACCAGAGTTGCAGAAAAAGGGTGAAACCAAGGTGGCAGAACTAGCCCGATTATTAAGGGCAAACTCGGCCAGTGGCAAAAAGGTAACTCAGACGTCCTGATCAGCAGAAACAAAACATCTCAAATAAGTCTCTAACGTCTTATTAGTTCGCTCGGTCTGGCCATTAGTCTGAGGATGAAAAGCCGACGAAAAAGACAAATCAATACTCATCTTAGCACAAAAGGATCGCCAGAATCTGGACACAAACTGGGATCCTCTGTCAGATACAATATTCTCAGGGATGCCATGCAAACGAACCACATTCTGAAAGAACAAAGGAACCAAATCAGAGGAGGAAGGCAACTTAGGCAAGGGCACCAAATGGACCATTTTAGAAAAACTATCGCACACCACCCAGATGACAGACATCTTCCGAGACACCGGAAGATCCGAAATGAAATCCATGGAAATGTGCGTCCAAGGCCTCTTTGGGATAGGCAAGGGCAAAAGCAACCCGCTGGCACGAGAACAGCAAGGCTTAGCCCGAGCACAAATCCCACAGGACTGCACAAAAGAACGCACATCCCGCGACAAGGAAGGCCACCAAAAGGACCTGGCCACCAAATCTCTGGTACCGAAAATCCCAGGATGTCCCGCCAACACCAAAGAATGAACCTCAGAAATAACTCTGTTGGTCCATCCATCAGGGACAAACAATCTCTCTGGTGGACAACGATCAGGCCTATCAGCCTGAAATTTTTGCAGCCCTCGTCGCAAATCTGGGGAAATGGCAGACAAAATTACTCCCTCTCTGAGAATACCAGCCGGCTCAGAGACTCCCGGAGAATCAGGCACAAAACTCCTAGAAAGTGCATCAGCCTTCACGTTCTTCGAACCAGGCAGGTACGAGACCACAAAGTCAAAACGGGAGAAAAACAACGACCAACGGGCCTGTCTAGGATTCAGGCGCTTGGCAGACTCGAGGTAAATCAGATTTTTATGATCAGTCAAGACCACCACACGATGTCTAGCTCCCTCGAGCCAATGTCGCCACTCCTCAAATGCCCACTTCATGGCCAACAACTCCCGATTACCAACATCGTAGTTCCGCTCAGCAGGCGAAAATTTCCTTGAAAAGAAGGCGCATGGCTTCATCACGGAGCCATCAGAACTTTTTTGCGACAAAACAGCCCCTGCACCAATTTCAGAAGCATCAACTTCAACCTGGAAGGGAAGAGAGACATCCGGCTGGCACAAGACTGGCGCTGAAGTAAACCGACGCTTCAGCTCCCGAAAGGCCTCCACGGCCGCAGGAGACCAATTAGCAACATCAGAACCCTTCTTGGTCATATCCGTCAAAGGTTTAACCACGCTGGAGAAATTAGCGATAAAACGACGGTAAAAATTAGCAAAGCCCAAGAACTTCTGCAGGCTCTTAACAGACGTGGGCTGAGTCCAGTCATGAATGGCACGGACCTTAACTGGGTCCATCTCCACAGTAGAAGGGGAAAAAATAAAACCCAAAAAAGAAACCTTCTGTACCCCAAAGATACATTTTGAGCCCTTCACAAATAAAGCATTCTCCCGCAAAACCTGAAACACCATCCTGACCTGGTTCACATGGGACTCCCAATCATCAGAAAAAAACCAAAATATCATCCAGATAAATAATCATAAATTTATCCAGATATTTCCGGAAGATGTCATGCATGAAGGACTGAAACACAGAAGGAGCATTAGATAATCCGAAAGGCATCACCAGGTACTCAAAATGACCCTCAGGCGTATTAAATGCCGTTTTCCATTCATCTCCCTGCTTTATGCGCACAAGGTTATACGCACCACGAAGATCTATCTTGGTGAACCAACTGGATCCCTTAATCCGAGCAAACAAATCAGACAACAATGGCAAAGGATGCTGAAATTAAACAGTGATCTTATTCAGAAGACGATAATCAATACAAGGTCTCAGAGACCCGTCTTTCTTGCCCACAAAAAAGAATCCTGCACCAAGAGGGGACGAGGATGGGCGAATATGTCCCTTCTCCAAAGACTCCTTTATATAACTCCGCATCGCGGCATGCTCTGGCACAGATAAATTAAAGAGTCGTCCCTTAGGAAACTTACTACCAGGAATCAAATCTATAGCACAATCACAGTCCCTATGAGGAGGCAGGGCACTGGACCTGGCCTCATTAAATACATCCTGAAAGTCTGACAAAAACTCAGGGATCTCAGAAGGAGTAGAAGAAGCAATAGACACCAATGGAGAATCGTCATGAATCCCCTGACACCCCCAACTAGACACAGTCATAGCTTTCCAATCTAAACTGGATTATGGGCCTGTAACCATGGCAGACCCAAAACGACAACATCATGCATTTTATGCAGTACCAAAAAACGAATCACCTCCTGATGTACAGGAGTCATGCACATGGTCACCTGCGTCCAGTACTGAGGTTTATTCTCTGCCAATGGCGTAGAATCAATTCCTCTAAGAGGAATAGGATTTTCCAAAGGCTCCAGGACAAAACCGCAGCGCCTGGCAAACGACAAATCCATCAGACTTAAAGCAGCACCAGAATCCACAAAAGCCATAACTGAGTAAGAAGATAATGAACAAATTAAAGTCACAGACAAAATAAACTTAGGCTGAAAAGTACCAATGGCGACAGGATTAACTTTTTTCTTTAAACGTTTAGAGCATGCTGAGATAACATGTGTTGAATCACCACAGTAGAAACACAACCCATTTTGACGTCTATGATTTTGTCGCTCGGCTCTGGTCAGAATTCTGTCACATTGCATAGAATCAGGTGACCGTTCAGACAGCACCGCCAAAGGATTATCAGATTTGCGCTCCCGCAAACGTCGATCAATTTGAATGGCTAGAGCCATTGAATCATTTAGACCTGTAGGGATAGGAAACCCCACCATCACATCTTTAATGGCTTCAGAAAGACCATTTCTGAAATTTGCGGCCAGTGCACACTCATTCCATTGAGTAAGCACGGACCATTTCCGAAATTTTTGGCAATATACCTCAGCTTCGTCCTGACCCTGAGAGATAACCAGCAACATTTTTTCAGCCTGATTTTCAAGATTAGGCTCCTCATAAAGCAAACCAAGTGCCAGAAAAAACGCATCAACATTCACCAATGCAGGATCTCCTGGCGCCAGAGTGAAGGCCCAATCCTGAGGGTCGCCGCGCAAGAAGGAAATAACAATCTTAACTTGCTGAGCGGAATCACCAGAGGAACGAGGTTTCAGAGACAGAAACAATTTACAATTATTCCTAAAATTCAGGAATTTAGATCTATCTCCAAAAAACGGCTCAGGAATAGGTATTTTTGGTTCAGACATAGGGCTATGGATAACAAAATCCTGAATGCTTTGCACCCTAGCAGCAAGCTGATCCACACTAGAAGTCAAAGTCTGGACATTCATATCTGCAGCAGAGTTTCAGCCACTCAGAGAAAAAGGGGATGGAAGAAGCTAGGCAAACTGCAGCAAAAAAAAACCAAAAACCTCAGAACTTCTTTTTAATCCCACTTCTGCGATGCATTAAACATTTTCTTTCGGCCTGGCATTCTGTTATGATCCCAATGGCAGAGGATCTCTGATATTCCGGCAAGATAGCAAAAATATAAACACTGCTCTAGGGAGGTGGAAACTGGGCTAACCGCATACCTGATCCTGACACAAACAACTAAAAGTAGCCGGTGAACGTGCCTACGTTGGTTCTAGACGTCTCGAGCCAGCCGGAGAACTGACTACCCCTAGAGGGAAAAAATAAGACCTCGCTTGCCTCCAGAGAAATTGAACCCCAAAGATATAGAAAGCCCCCAACAAATAATAACGGTGAGGCAAGAGGAAAACACAAACGTAGAGATGAACTAGATTCAGCAAAGTGAGGCCCAATAGTCTAGATAGCAGAAAATAGATAGTGGACTATGCGGTTAGCAGAAAACCCTACAAAACATCCACGCTGAACATTCAAGAACCCCCACACCGACTGACGGTGTGGAGGGAGAATATCAGCCCCCTAGAGCTTCCAGCGAGTCAAAAATCAAATGTAAAGCAAGCTGGACAAAAACACTGAATAATGCAAACGATCCAAATTGTACAAAACAGACTTAGCTTTTCTTGCATGAGGCAGACTGAAAGGAATCCGGAGGAGACCAAATAGGTCTGGATACAACGATGCCAGGCAAGAGACTGAGTCCAGAGGAGACTCAAATAGGAAACACCCGCTGCTTAACGACACAGCTGGAGCTCAGGCCTGCAACAAGACATACCTAACACAATACCGTTAGTGACCACCAGAGGGAGCCCAGAAACACAGTTCACAACAGCATGTACTGTCTCAATTTACGCCTCCCCTTGAAATTGGCTAGGGACTTATCTGTGCAGATGTCCCCTTTTGGGGCAAGTACACCTCTGCAAACTTGTTGCTGAATTGATCAATGGCCAGCCCAACTTTGAAAAGTTGGTTAAAGTTGGGGTCATCTCGGGTAGGACACCATGCATTATCACTGTAATAAAAAAAATTGTGGATGGATGGCTTCAAAACGTTTACGGGTCATGGCCATGCGGAACAGGGGAGTATTATACTAAATGTCAACATTCCAATATTGCCGATGTTCTGGCTTCTTCACTAACCCCATGTGAACAACCATGCCCCAAAATGTCATCATTTTTACTAAGTCTACAGGAGTCCAGTTCGAAAATGATGTCGGGTGGTTTTATGACAATAATTGCTTGGCGTACGGGCCCCAAACTTTAACGTTCATGTTCTTCCATCCCTAATCAAGAGCCTTCTTGAATTTTAGTAGTGAATCAATCATTACAACATCACGTCCTCTGCTTTCGACACAGTTGACCACTGCCTCCTACTACAGATCCTCTCCTCCTTTGGCATCAAAGACCTTGCCCTATCCTGGATCTCCTCATACCTTTCCAACTGCACATTCAGCGTCTCCCACTCCCACACTACCTCCTCATCCCACCCTCTATCTGTTGGAGTCCCCCAAGGCTCTGTTCTAGGACCCTTATCCTTCTCAATCTATACACTTGGCCTGGGACAACTCATAAAGCCTCATTGATTCCAGTACCACCTTTATGCTGATGACACTCAGATCTACCTCTCTGGCCCAGACGTCACCTCTCTACTGTCCAGAATCCCAGAATGTCTATCAGCCATATCCTCCTTCTTCTCCTCTCGCTTCCTCAAACTCTATGTGGACAAATCTGAACTCATCATCTTTCCTCCATCTCATAGATCTTCCTTACCTGACCTATCTATTGCAATTAACGACATCACGCTCTCCCCCGTACCGGAAATCCACTGCCTCGGAGTAACCCTTGACTCTGCCCTGTCCTTCAACCGCACATCCAAGCTCTTTCCACCTCCTGTCGCCTCCAGCTCAAAAATATCTCCAGAATTCATCCTTTCCTCAACCGTCAATCTACTAAAATGCTTGTGCATGCCTTCATCTCCCGCCTCGACTACTGCAACATCCTTTTCTGTGGCCTCCCTGCTAACACCCTTGCACCTCTCCAGTCCATCCTTAACTCTGCTGCCCGACTAATTCATCTCTCTCCTCGCTACTCCTCCGCTTCCCCCCTCTGCAAATCTCTTTACTGGCTTTCATTCCCTCAGCGTATCCAGTTCAAATTACTAATACTGACCTACAAAGCCATCCATAACCTGTCTCCTCCATATATCGCTTAACTTATCTCCTGATATCTTCCCTCACGCAATCTCCAGTCCTCCCAAGACCTCCTTCTCTCCTCCACATTTATTTGCTCCTCACCCAACCGCCTCCAAGACATCTCCTGAATATCCCCCATCCTCTGGAATTGTTTGCCCTAACACGTCTGACTATCAACCACATTCGGATCCTTCAGACGGAACCTGAAAACCCACCTCTTCAGGAGAGCTTATAGCATGCACTGACCCCGCTGCCTCCTCATTACTACCGGAGCTACCGCCTCACCAACAACGGAGCTGCTGCAACCCTCAACTTATTGTCTCCTTCCCCACCATCCTGTAGAATGTAAGCCTGCAAGGGCAGGGTCCTCGCCCCTCTGTACCACTCTGTCATTGTTAGTTTGCTTACTGTAAGTGCTATCTGTAATTTGTATGTAACCCCTTCTCATGTACAGCACCATGAAATCAATGGTGCTATATAAATAAATAATAAGAATAATAATGTGCCAGAGAGTTCCATTGTTTCATTGCTCTTGCAGTAAAGTATCTGTGTCTGTTACTATGATTAAATCTTTCCCCTAGACCAGAGATGTCAATCTCAAATACACAGATGACCAAAATTAAAATCTTTGACAAAGTCACTGGCCAACCTTCATATTTATTTAAAAAATGTCTACAATTAAGGAAGTTTTTCCTTATCATCAAATATAACTGTGAACCTTTTCATACTGAAACAAGCTTAAAGGGGTTGTCCCATGAACAAAGTACATTTTAATGAATAGATCTTTGAATAAAATATTGGAATAATATAGCATGTTATGCAAATTGTCTCTTCAGAGAGGAAGAGGACTAGAACTCTAGTGCCACCTATTGGAAGTAGCAATCCTAACAGTCAATGTCGACCCTTTAACGAGCCTTGTCACATGACTTAGGATAATAGCCAAACCAGAATCTCAATTTGCAGACACTGTGTTTCAGGGTACTGCCCCTCGTCAGTGCAAAGTGGAGATCTGGTTTGGCTGATTGAGAGGCGTCTGACCGGTATCCAAGAAGTATCGTTTCTCCTTGCAATATATCTATAGCATGTTATGTAAGAGCAATAAAAAGAATATGGCCAATTGGCCTAATTTAAATATCTAATAACAAAGGATAAAAAAATCTTGAATAATACAAAAAGTGTAATGCGAACAAAAGGATCCCCAAACACAGTATGATACCCCCACAGTGAATTCCTTTAATTACTTCACAGTACTTTTCACACGCACAGTATGATGTCCCTATTGTACCCCTCCTCTTTCAGTCCCCCTAACAAAGAATTGTGACCTCATCACAGTATGATTTTCCAACTGTAGTCTCCACACTGCCCTCCATACAGTATAATGGTCCCACATAGTGCTCCATACAGTGTAATGGCCTCACATAGTGCTCCATACAGTATAATAGCCCCATATAGTGCTCTATACAGTATAATGGGTCCCACATAGTGCTCCATACAGTATAATGATCTCACATAGTGCTCTATACAGTATAATAGTCTCACATAGTGCTCTATACAGTATAATGGCCTCACATAGTGTTCCATACAGAATAATGACCCCCGCATAATTCTCCATATAGTATAATGACCTCACATAGTGCTCCATATAGTCTAATGTGCCCACATAGTGCTCCATACAGTATAATGGTCCCCTTATGTATTTGTACACTGTAATAAGATCGGACCTAATAACTTTTGTTGCCCTTCCCTGCACTTATTCTAGTTCCCTTATGTCCTTCTTATTCACACGAGACCAAAATTGTACACAGTTTTCTAAGTGTGGCTGTATTAGTGATTTGTATAGAAGCAAAACTATGTTCTCCTCATGAGCGTCTATGCCTCTTTTAATGCATTCCATTATTTTATTTGCCTTGGCAGCAGCTGACTGACACTGATCACTAAAGTTTTGTTTGCCGTCCACCCATACACCCAAGTCTTTTTCAGTGACAGTTTTAATCTGTTTTACAATTTAGTACATAATTATACACAATATAATTATATAAATATAATTATATAATTATACATAATTCCAAAAATTTTTGTCTGTGAATACAGTTTGCTGTGCATCCACAAATGCAAGTTAAATCTCCGTCAAGCAAAGAAGTCATGTATCAAGACAATCCGGGCCAAAGCTCATTTAAAATGGACTGAGGCAAAATGAAAAACTGGTTTGCGGTCAAATGAATCAAAATTTAACATTTTTTATGAAAACCACGGACGCTGGGCCCTGTGGACTCAATAGCAGAGGGACCATCCAACTGGTTATCAGTGTTCAGTTCAGAAGCCTACAGTGCCTAGAGAACTGTTAGCTTTCACATCTTGAAAGGCACTACCAATCTCTTAACATATATTTTAGAAAAACATATGCTTCCATCCAGGCAACATCTATTTCCTGGAAGGCCTTCCATATTTCAGCAAGACAATACTAAACCACAAACTACATCCATCACAGCTATATGGCATTTCACAAGAACAGTTTGGGTGATGAACTGACCACCTGCAAATCCAGCAAAGAAGACTCAGGACTGTTGAGCAGTTAAGATTCTACATCATATAAAATTGGGGCAGCATTCCACTCCCAAAGCTCCAGCAATTTTCTCCTCACTTCCTAGACATTAACAGACAGGGGTAAAAGAGGGATGGTTTGCTACACAATGGCAAACATGGCCCTGCCCCAACTTTTGAGATGTCTTGCTGTCATCAATTTCTAAATCAGTTATATTTTTATATGAAATGGAAAAATGTCTAACTTTCAACTTCTGGTATTGATTTGTAGATGTACCCTATGAATAAGCACCCTCACACAGTATGATGCCCCCACACACAATATGATGCAAACAGCAACAGCCAAAGTGCTTGATGTGGCCTGTGGGCCACACTTCACACATTTTGCCTTAAACAGACTAGTGTCTCCATAGCTGCAGACTATAAGCTCATTTTCATTAGTTTACTACTTAAAGGGTTTATACCGAGTATGAAAATGATCCACTATCCATAGAACAGGGGAAAACTTTCAGATAATTGTGGTTCCAACTGTTGGAACCTACATTGATCCCAAGAATGGGGTTGTTCTGAATGGAGTGGAGGTCAAGTATGCGTCCATCTGCTCCACTCATTCTCTATGAAACTTTCAGAGGTAGCCAAGTGAATGTATACATCTCCTGTACAGACCTACATGACTCCAAGGTTACAGATCACAACTTATTCATCATCTGTTCCCTTTTATTGTATCTTTTGAGTTATGATAATTAAATAAGGTAGCAAGAAATATTGGACAGACTGGATAAAGTAACATTTCACTGCAGGGAGGGACTAAACTGGATTTGTTACTAATCTATAACAATGGATACACATAGGTCGGGAAAAGAGCTGTAAATAAAAAAGGTGAATTTTAACCAATTAAAACTATTTCTACAGTTCTCTCATTTTTTATTTTAGATGCATTCGATAAAACAGTTGGCTGCTGTAACGCTGCTGCTGGCGCCCCTGCATGGTGTCTCCTTTCTCCTCCATGCAGGGATGTCAGCTTACTCACCGCCCTAGCCCTGCGGCGTTGTCTCCCGGCGTGTCCCTCCATCCTGCTGTTTGTGTGTGCGCACCGCACGCCTAGTACGCACATGTGTACCCCTGCTTCCCCATTCTTAAAGGCACAGTGTGCACATTATGCTAAATGCTCTCAGCTTGTTGCTGAGAGGCATTTAGTATAAGTAGTACACCTGCAAGATGGCTCCCAGCCAATAGCTGAGAGGCATTTAATGTAAAAGACTCCCTCTCCCCTAAGGCATCACCAAGCAATGTAGTGAATTATTAGTAAGGTGTACTGCTAGTGAGTTGTGAGGTCCTCTGGTCACAGTGTGGCCAGAGCCTAAACATTATCCCTTGGTTCCCGTGTGGCCAGTACTGTGTCCATAGTCCTCTGGTCTTAGAGCAGCCAGTGCCTGAACCTTGTCCCCTGATCCCGGAGTAGCCATTACTGAACCTTGTACACTGGTCCTGGAGTGGCCAGTGCCTGAAAACTGTCCCCTGGTCCCGGAGCGGTCAGTTCCTGAACCCTGTCCCCTGGTTCAGGAGTGGCCAGTGTCTTAACATTGTCCTCTGGTCCCGACTGTTACCAAAGTCCCTTGGTCCCAGTGAGGATAGTGCATGAACACTATTCCCTGGTCCATGAGTGGCCTAACCGTGATCCTGAATCCTAGATTGGCATGTCTGAACTGAGTCCTAAATCAGTGTCAGCGTACCTGACCTCTAGGGTCAGCAGCTGCAGTACCGGGTCTGGCTCAAGGAGTGGTACCTGGTGGCTACCTGCCGCACAAGCCTGACTTCACCACTAGAGGCTCTAGTGAACACAAAGGTAGCCACTTAGTTACACCCCTTTCTGGGAAGGCCCGATCCTGTGGCACAGTAGGTCCACGGCTGGGCGTAACAGTCTGCCCGACCCAGCCATGACCACAACAGCTGCTGAGGTGGACATACCCTTTAACACCTTATACCTTTTTTAGGCAAATAATTCAATGTATAGACTCATTTATAGGGCAAATACTAGTAGAATAATTGGTAAAGGTTGATATTATCATAAATTATTTTTTTATTTGACCTAGTGGGCTTAATTTATTATATTTGAAGTAGAACACATTTATAAAAAAAAAAGTCACATAAGCTGTCCTTGTTGCCCACATCAATCAATCAGGACTCAGCTTTCATTTGTCAACAAGGGAATCCTTTCTATTAGACAGATTAAATGAAGGACGGTCAAATATTTTGTGCAGATTAAAGGGAATCTGTCACCATTTTTTTGCTACCTCATCTGAGAGCAGTATTATGTAGGCAAAGAGAAGCTGAATGCAACAGTGTATCATTTAGTTTACTCGTTGCAGCAGTTCTGACACAATCAGAGTTCTTAGATTTAACATGAAGCAGAGCTGAGAAACCTAAACCTGTCAACACCAGGCTCTCTATGTGCAAAGTTTATTGACAGTGAGCTGCTTATCACAGGAGGGGGCGTGGTCGGATGACTGCTTGCTTGCCAGCTAGTCACAGCAATGATAATATCCTGGTGATAAAACCTTCACTGTAAGTAGATAACAGCATACAGCCAGAGAAGTGACATGTCGCTCAGTGTTAACCCCTACCTCATTCTGTGCTCTGATTACGTAGCAAAAACATGCTGACAGATTCCTTTTAATTTAATGTATACATCACTAACTCATTATTTAATTTATGATTACATGACATCATTAGTACTTTCAGATAATCCGTGCGTAATTTATGTGTTCATGAATGCTTGTTTGTGCTTGGTGTTTAGTTGCATATTATCACACTAGACTGTGTTAAACATTTTGCTTGCTTTTTTACTTATTAATTGTCTCTGTGACTGTTTGCGCCGCTAGCTGCAACACTGAAGCAACCATGCTGTTCTCAAGGCAGTCCACACTTGATGATTTAGATGGACCAGATGCTGTACCAAAAACAAGTGAGCGCGCCAGACCTAGGCTTCGTAAAATGTACAGCATGGACATGTCCTCTTCCTCTGCTGACAGTGGCAGTGTAGCATCAAGGTGCCTTATCCATGCATGCCTTATTCACTCATTCTTTGGTCTGTTGCCACATTATTGCATCATTCTAGCATTTGTTTTAAAGGAAATGTGTTATCAGAAAACGACCTATTGTTTAAATCAAGTTTTTATATTAAATGTATTTTTTTCTTTTTAAATTGATATTGTTTTCAATTGCCAAATATAAGAATCTATATTAAAAAAACAGGCAATTACCACACTGGCCATTAAGCTTAATACTAGATTGTGTATCCTGTTTTGTAAAAATTACTATTCAGTTGTCCCATCTCATCATAAACAGAATTACAATGAAAGGAAACACTTCTATACATGGCAGACAACACATTCATAAAAGGAGATATCACAGCTCACCTTCTTCACCTTCCTTTACAAAGACCTTTGTCCACATCAGAGCATGCCCAGAAAGTGCTTGTGTTTGAACCAGTAGGGTATTTTTTCAATACGTTTCCATCAAAAATATTTAAAGGGGTTGTCTGTTATAGAATAGAAAATTTTAAGGCATGGATACGCTTAAAATGAAAAACGGTAGCATACTCGCCCTTCCGGCACCACTGGCGGATCCAATGTAGAGAAACTTCCAGTAACATGATTTTCTAGTCGCCTTACCACTGTAGCCAATTAAAGGCGTCAGTAGTCCTCTGACTTAAAAATGGAGTAGGCATTGTTTCTGGAGTGGACACTCGATTTGTAGGTGGCGCTGGAAGGTCTAAGCCTTAACTTAAGGGTTTTATCTGTTTCAGACAACCCCAATTACTATAAAAACCTGATTTGAACAATACGGTAAGTATTTTTCTGATGGCACATTTCCTCTTACCTAGGTTGTATCTTCCATCATGTTGCATGTATCCAAAGTATAATTGCAATAAAATATGCTGCATTAGCATTGCATTTAGGTACAAACCTTGTGTCAAAACTCTGCAACCGGTTTTATCCATCTTATGGTAGTAGTGCATTTCAAGCACGTGTTGCTGTGTTTTTGCCATTGTTACACCTTACTGCATTGAATAATGTAGCTTAAGTATATGAATATTTCTTTTTTTAGTTGTTGCTTGTAGAATCTGTACAAGGATTTAATAGAAAATCTTTTCACTTCTTTAATCTAATTTTAGAAAATTTCATATGGGACCTGTAAGTGGCAGATGTGCAGACACTTAATTTGTGTGGAACACATTGATCGCATAAGGCCACGTTCACACATTCAGGATTTGGTCAGTATTTTACATCAGTAATTATAAGCCAAATCCAGGAGTGGGTGATAAATACAGAAGTGGTGACATGTTTCTATTATACTTTTCCTCTGACTGTTCCTCTCCTGGTTTTGGCTTATAAATACTGATGTAAAATACTGACCAAATACTGATAGTGTGAATGGGGCCTTACTAGTGCTATTGAACAATTCTAGTGCTGTGTAATATAAGCTACCGCCTATATTAAACACATCTCATATTCCAAACTAAATTCTGCTGTTACTTATAGAATATATGATGAGAGTAGTTCACTGCTAACGTTTAATTATATGATCCTTTTAGAAGTGTATCGGTGGGATAGTACAGTAGCGTACTATTTTCCATCATGCCGACTGATAGCCACAATATACTTAAAGATAGCCTGTTATCAGGATTTCAGACCCCAAACTAATGGAATATATGTAAAGTATGTAAAGGTGCTTTAATGCTGATTAAATCTTTACCTTTCTTGTAGAAATGCGTTTTACTGTTTTGGAGAAAGCCATAGTTGAAATTGTATGCTATTGAGTTGCGGGTACAGTGGGTGGGCACAGCACGTACAGATCTCCCGCCTTTCTCCCGATTCCCTGCCTGCCGCCTGCCCCTTCTTTCTGACTGACAGATCACTCATGTTTTAGGAACATGTCAGTCAGAGACAGGAGCCAGACATCAGGCGGTTAAGGAATAGGGAGATTCAATTAATTTATTTTATATTTTGATAGATCGGACTTTTACGAACGCAGCGACACCAAATATGTATATTTTTTTCATTTCTTAATTTTTAATGGGGATTTGAACTTTTATGGGTTTTTTTTTATTTTATTCAAAGTTTTTTAAACTTTTTTTTCAATTTATTTGCGATGATTTAAAACTGATTGTTTGATCGCTTGTGCTATATATGGCAATGTTACAGCATTGCTGAATGTAGCAAAACTCACAATCTCCTAAGAACGCCAGCTATAGTCTGGTTTTCACAAGATTATCATAATGACAGGCACAGGGGCCTTCAGCAGACCCCCTGCTGTAATGGCAAGCCATTGGCATTCCACGATCATGTCAAAGGTGAGCCGATAGGTGTATAGAAAGGGGCGCCACCCTCCCGGCACCCGTTAAATGCAGCTCTTAGAGAGTGACAGCTGCATTTACGAGGAGAACCCCCCCCCCCCCCGTGGCTATTAAAAGTAGATGATGGCTGATTAACTCAGCCATCATATGCCAGCAAGGATGCCGGCTCAGCATGTGACCTCACATCAAAGTCAGGGAGCCGGCATATGATGCACCAGTATGTGTCGGTAAGGGGTTAGAGCACCTTTATAAGCACCATTACTTTGGGGTATAAAATCCTGATGACAGGTTCTCTTTAAGTATAAATAATCAAGTAAAATGTTATTTAGTAATTATGCTAAACGTTGTGCACAGCTATCAATGCCGATCACTGTGCTGACAAAGGAGGGGTGTTTCTTGGCACCTTTTTACCAGGCTGGTGACCTGGCATTGTTGGCTATGAGGGTGATTATTTTATGTTACCATAATGGGCCTAAAAAAGATCAATTATGTCCAGGCCAGTCCACTATGTACTAGATACCTGTGGGTTTTATATGTAATATTATACTGTTTAGATACTGTATAAGATAGACCATTGTAGTTTAACAGTACTTATTACCAGTCTGCAGCTGATCTTTTTATGTAAGAAAACAATGGGAAGCCATAGAGTGATTATTTTACTAATTAACTCCTATAAAAAACGCATAGAAGTGTTCCTATTGGCCCATAAAGGACCCAACTTTGATTAGAGTAGTTCGGTAGCCACTTACTAAAGCATGTAGAAGAGCTTGTATAGTTCAAATTGTGAGATCTCACAATAACATGTGAGAGCTTGTGTTTTCACTGCAAGAGGGGTCGCAGTAGGTTATAGGATCCCACAAACCGTGAATTTCTAGAAAAGGTTGAGTCCTTTGGCGGGCATTGTGGACACTTTTAGGCATTTTTTATATGTGTTATTTGCTAAAAAATGATCCTTCTGTGGCTGCCCATTGTTTTCTTAAGAGGGCAGCTACAGAATGGTGATAGGTGCATTTAAAAAAACTTTTAAAAGTACCATATTAGGATACAAAAAAAATAAGTAAATAAAGTTTCTGATTAAATAAATCATTTTATTTAATAAAAAAACGTACACATATTGGGTGTAAAGTTATTCTAAAAGTATGGAACATGGTGAAAAACATGTCAAAAGCCTGTTGTGAAATTCCATTTTCAAGCATTCTTCCATTATAAAAAAAAATGTATTTAAATTAAACAATAACTTATACTTAAAGTTATGGCTGACCAAATGCATGCTGACCAGGCTAAAATGAAAACAAATCTATGATTTTTAAGGCTGCCGTCACACTAGCAGTGTTTGGTCAGTATTTTACATCAGTATTTGTAAGCCAAAACCAGGAGTGGGTGATAAATACAGAAGTGGTGCATATGTTTCTATGATACTTTTCCTCTAATTGTTCCACTCCTGGTTTTGCCTTACAAATACTGATGTAAAATACTGACCAAATACTGCTAGTGTGACGGCAGCCTAAGAGTTAAAGATGTCTGTGTGTACCGCAATATTGATAGCCTATGAAAGTTAGATTGATGGAGGTCCAACACCTGACACCTCCAGCAATCAAAAGGCCATGATTCTTCATCGTGTATGAAGCACAGCTGCATATCGCTCATAGTAATAACCTGCACTACCAGGTGCTGCCACTATGAGGAGTATGTAGTTGTGATGGCAAACAATGATAGGGAATCAGTCCTCAACGGAGCACTGAGCCCTCTTCAGTTAGGCTAAGTTCACATTTGTGTTTGTGTGCTCGGCGTATCATCTGCATATGCAAACACATGCCAAAAAAACGCATGCAAACTCATGTGTACGCAGCATTTTTCCGCATCAGCTTACGCAGGACGCAAAAAAGCCCGCTGCATTTGCATGCGTTTGTATGTGTTTTTTGCCTGCGTTTGCGTTTTTTATGCGCATGCGTTTGATATTTCAAGGAGGGCGTGTTCCTGGACATGCGCGGTCTGAAGTACGCAAGCACATCGAATGCATGCGTACGCAAGGACATGCGTACGCATGCGTTTCCATAGACAGTAATGCATTTTTTTTATTGCACTTATCCGCATGCGCATATTTGACGGATTTTTGACGCCTCCAAAAATGTTGCGTTCGCTGACCCCACCGCACACAGCGAAACGACGCATGCATACGCAAAAGCATGCAAACGCATGTCCATGCGTACACCATGTTAAATATGTGGACGCATGATGCAGGCGGATGTATGCGGATCAAATGCTGCGCGCAGAGACGCAAATGTGAAACCAGCCTTAGCTGATCGCTGGGCTGTGAAATCTAAGGCCCTTACAAATCTGACACTGACAGCCTACACTAAGGATAGGGTATACTTTATATAGTCACACATAAAACTTTACATTCCAAATGACCCATTGCACCTTTCATCTCCCAAACACTAAATGTATGTCTGAATTCTTCTATGACAAGGTTTTCTGCTAATAACATCACATTAGGAAATTACTGTTTAAATGGAATCTGTCACCAGGTTTTTGTCACATCTGAGAGACGGATAATATAGGGACAGAGACCCTAATTCCAGTGATAAATCACTTACTCGGCTGCTTTCTGTCATTTTGATATAATCACTTTTTTGATCTGCTGAGATCTAGCCATTCTCACAATGTTGAGATTTGTATAACCTCGCCAACACTACTTGTCAGCTTTCTACCCATACACAGTGTACACAGAAAGCTGCCAGTCAGTGGTGCGGGTGGGGATTATACAGAGCTCATGAATATGCTTGACTAATTGGTAGCATGTTTACTAGTCATCTAAGGATAATCTCCTGCTGATAAAACTGTGAATTTATCAAAGCTACAGCAAGTAGCTCAGTAAGTGAAATTTCAGTGGAATCAGGGTCTCTGCTCTTACATTATGCTGCTCTGAGGTTAGGTGGCGAAAAGCTGCTGACAGACCCCCTTTAAGCATTTTATGGATATTCTCTTCAAAGTAGCTGAAAAAAGGTTTAGATTCAAGTAACAAAATAAATGCAAAAACTCATGGTCTAAAGAGAAATAGATGTTTTGCTCCATTTTCTGCAGGGGTGTAAAGGAACATTAATATCAGTGTTAATTTTGAGAAAAAAACATTCAGAAGCCACAAATAGAATCACACCTAAACTGTTCTTAAGCTGTAAAATGGCCTAATCATATTCTGTGTAATTGACCATTTAGCTTTGGCAAGTTTCATTTCCAGTTTAACAGCTTGTCTTTCCTAAACAGTGAACCGACACAGTGTACCATGGTCTACTCCAGGCAGGGGACTACTGAAACTATAGAAGAAGCAGATGATGAGCAGGAAGAAGATGGCAAAAGTCCAACCTCAAGATTAGCTCCATCTGATGAAGAATATTGTGTTGACCTAGAGGGATCTAGCTACACACCTGATACAGAGCTGCCATTATATTCCACCGCTGATGGAGATCTTCCACCATCTTACAGCAAAGCTGTCAGCTTCGAGCAATTGTCATTTGCTTCTCAGGATGAATCTGCTGACAATAATCTGATGGTTTTAAGTCCAGATGACAGCCATATTGACAAGTACCATGATACTCTTCTGCCTACTCTTACACATGAGCTGACTGCAAGTGAACTTCTGCTAAATAAGTAGGTGTTTTTATTTCTTTGACATTTTTGTCTTCTTAATCTCATAAACCTCATTGTAAATCTTATAGGTTAAATTCTCGAGTTGTATTTGTTCAGTATTGAAAGTATTAATTTGTTTGTCCTGTGAAGTTTACATAATTTTTTAACAATTTCTTTTCATTTGACAGGATGTTTGAAGATGAAGAGCTGGAAGATTCTGCGAAATTTTATACTGGGCAACCACGCTTGCTGCAGCTTATTTATGCTCTTTACAATACCTTAGTGGCCAGATCAGAAATGGTTTGCTATTTTGTGATCATTCTCAACCATATGATTTCTGCTTCCATAATAACATTGGTTCTGCCAATTCTCATATTTTTGTGGGCCATGCTGTCTGTTCCACGCCCCAGTAAAAGGTTTTGGATGGCTGCCATTGTATATACTGAGGTAAGTGTTTAGGTTCCCATATATCTTGTTCTCAGATAAGCAATAAAATAAGTTTGCATATTCAAATGGTATAATTAAAATTCTGCACAAACTTGTACTTCCAAGGGCATTTGATAAGGAGAAAAAGCCCCATAGCAATACCTGCGTGGGCATATTCATGCTTCCTTGTTAGTTTTCAAATGGATCAAATTAGATCACCATAGGGTACAATTGTAATCTTAGTTTTCATGAACCTCTTATGTCTTGCAGTTTTAATATGAATGTTGAATCATCTGAATGGAACCCTTACAACCATCTAAATCAGGGTTTCCAACCAACCAGCTATTCCAGGACAGTCTATGAAAATAGGGCACTATATTTCCTCTGTATGTAAAAAAGTTTTAAGGCACACATGATTTTTTTCAAGCTGAGGAAAGCTCTACGGATTATTTTGACTGTAATTATCATCATTTTACAGTTTACAGTGATTGCAGCTGATGTCTAAATATCAGACTTATGGGCTATAGACCGATATCACTTACACTACTCACAAAAAGTTAGGGAAATTTGGCTTTCGGATGAAATTTATAGAAAACGTAAAGAGTTCACTCTTACAATCATATTTTATCATGAAACTAGAACATTTAAGGCCCCTTTCACACATCAGGCTTTTACTATCAGTCGCAATCCGTCGAATTTTGAAAAAAACGAATCCGGCAACTGATGCTGCCGGATCCGTTTTTTTCTCATAGATTTGCATTAGCGACAGATTGCGAAGGATGTTCTCATATTTCATCCGTTGTTCGCCAGATCCGTTGAAGATTGTTTGTTCGGCGGCCGGAGACAACCGTTTTCGTGAATCGACTTTCATCAGTGAACAGCGCTGAAGCCAACTTCTCCCTCTTACAGCTTTGATGTTTTCTGACCCATGCAAGACAATGACGCCAGTGTCTGGTGGTGTGCTCATGGACCCTTACAGGTCATCTAGCACACAGACCACATTGATGTAAATCGTTTTGAGTAGTCTGAGGTGACACTTTGGTGCCTCTCACTTCCCTTAAATGTGCCTGTAGTTGTGTGGCATTAATCATCTGGTTCCGAAGGACATTGTTCACAATGAAGCGATCATCAGTTTTGGGATGTGGCTAAAAAACATTCACTGCTCTGCCTGTCTGTGACTCCTCCAGCCTCTCTTTTATCTCTGTTGCAACCTGCTGATGACTCTCTTATGACACTCAGTGGCCTCTTCCATCTTAGAACATCCTACTTAAAGCCTCGCAATGGCGAAGTACTGTTAAATCAATTGTTTGGTGTTGTCTTGTTTTCATGATGTCAAAATGTGAACAACACGATGAGGAGGACTGTTTAAATACCAGTTCTAATTGAACCTCAAAATTTGTTGGCCGATTCATGGATCAAACACCTGTTGAGAATATAACCAATAAGTTCCTTGTTCGAGAACAGCAAGTTGTGCAAAAAGTTAGAGTGCATTATAGTTTCATCATGAACTTTTGCTGAAAGCTAAATATCCCTAACTTTTTGTGATTAGTGTATAATCATAATGATATATTATAGCTTTCCAATGTGATCGCAAAAAATATTGTCTGTCATTTTTTGATAAGCTGTTCAGAGAAAATGAAGTGTCAAGTTGGCAACCCTGATTTAAATGGAACATAACTTTTATTTTATAGACCTTAATATTTTCATTTTACTTACAGACTTGCAGTATATCATCATAGTGGGATATGAGTTATACAAATGTGTTCCATAATGTAAATTTTGCCAAGAGTTCTAGCTAAAATGGTCAAATGTTAGCCTAACTTTGGAAAATGGTTTTTCTATGACAAAAAAGGCAAACATACAGCAAAGAAAGAGACAAGAGGAAGTAGATAGAAGGTCTTAAAAAAGCTGAAAAACAAGATGGTGGGGATCTAGATGATTATGGAGGGGTATTTCCCTATCAATTTATTTAATAAAGCACTATGTGGGAGACATCCATGTTACGTGTCAATTTTTAAATCCTGGAATTAAATCACAGGGAATTAGTTGGCTTGGAGGAGTTAGTAAACTTCTGCACTGATGCAGTGAGATTTTTCATCCTCATGCTGTATAGACTGGATGACAGGAGAGAATTTGAGATAAAAGCTTGTAGCTTGCCCTTTGGTTTCTGCTGGTAATGCAGCACTTGTGAGAATACCGAAGTGTATATTGTGTCACTTATGACAAATAGAATTCTAAGGGGTAATTTTTCATTGGAAAGAGATGGTGGGAGTTCATAATCATCTGGATAGGAGATCAAGAGAGTAGCAAGTTGAGAGTGTGTGGCAACAGTGCCCCTGACTGGAACATATGGTCTCAAAACTTGTAATGGCTTAGGTAGAGCGCTTACCGTATGTGTGAAGGAAGCAAGCAATTTGATAGTTGCATTTTTAACCACAGATCTAAACTGAAAGGTCCAGGAAGGCATTAAGGTCAAAATTATCCTACCAGAATCCTTTAAATAGGGAAAAAGTTGTCTGTATTTCCCAGAAAAAAAGGGGCTTGATAGCTCAAGATGGGAAATAATGGAGAGGGGAAGTGGAAAAATCAGTATATGGAAAAACACTGTGAAATAGCTGCTATTTTCAAGTTTTTAATGATGTTTTTTTGGTATAGGTAACAATTGTTATCAAGTATTTCTTCCAATTTGGATTTTTCCCATGGAACAAATTTTTGGATTTGTACAAAGACAAACCATATCATGTTCCTAATATAATTGGTGTGGAGAAGAAAGAAGGCTATGTACACTACGACCTGGTGCAACTCCTTGCATTATTTTTTCATAGATCTATTTTGAAGGTATGACACATGTGACTGAATACTGTTGTATGTGATTATTAAATGTGAAATTAGGTATAGTTGTGACAACTGACATTAAAACACACATTGGGCAACAATTTTGTATTAGATGTTGACAATATTTTATCATTTACATTTATTATATAAATCCTTATGTGTTTAGCGTTCAGCCTTTTTGGTCTAAGTGGACTTGACATCAGATATCTATGTGTGAAATATTGTCCTAAGTTGCTTCCTATAATATCTACTCTCATCAGTAAAATAGTGAGCTTTTTCTTCATTAGTATGTCATAAATTCTGCATAAAATAGCTATACTAGCGATGAGTAAGAGCTGGATGGGTGATAAGTATCTGACAGAAATAGTCAAGTGGCAGGACCCCCAGTGATCAGTTCTATAGACTCTGAATGCAACAGTAGCTCACATGCTTGACATGTTTGCTTCATTTAAGCAAGGAACACAAGACCTCCAATTTTGTAATGAGGAGTTACCAGTAATTGTATTTGCCAGAAATCAGACACTTATCACATCACAAAGACTAGAATGTCTGTCAAGCTTTTTGGGTGTCTCTGGTTTTGCTGCTTAGTCGTATTGAAATAAAATGAAATATTAAATATAAAAGACATTGTGATTCTTATATTTAAAGAGTTAATAAAGGACACTAAAGGAGAGAAGAGGGCGAATAGGGTCTTATCCGATAGAGATTTCAGGATATACAATCAGATTGCACTCACCTGATGTGTCTTTACATTAGAGCATAGAGACTCATCAGAGTTGACAGCTGCTGCATATGCACAGGTCAAACTGGTGACCGAATCATAATATTAAATCTGGAAAATTCGTGGTTACCATCCGTGCTGCTGCATAAATAAAGGTCCAGGCGAGTTGAAGAATGGTGGTTTATTCTCAACGCATTTCGAAGCCAACAAGACTTCTTCCTCAGGAGATGCTATCTGAGGAAGAAGTCTTGTTGACTTCGAAACGCGTTGTGAATAAACCACCGTTCTTCAACTCGCCTAGACCTTTATGAGTATCACGGTTTGGGGCTGCCCTTTTTATTTATAAAAAAAAAGAATGGGCATCCTCAGAGTAGTGATATTTTTAAAATACAGTAATTAATTGGTCAGATCTCATCGGATATTATTCACATAGTTGTACACCACCAAAAAATTGTAGATTAGTAGGAAAAGAAAAAGGGAAGGGAAAGGATGTGCATAAAAAATAACTTTTAGTGATTTATTAAATAATATGTTTTTAGGTTTTTAAAAACAAGTTTACAAAGATTCTGGTAAGGATGTATATCGAATCACAGTTAGTTGTGTGATTATATTATATTAATTGCTGTGACTTGCTAAGGTCTCGATATATGACTTGACTGCAGAGATATACTTATTTAAAATAGGATCCTTAACCAGAGTCCCTTATAAATTATTGGTCGGGTTTTATATATCCTTATATATAGGGTCTCAAATTTGATGCAAGGTCTATATGTGTCTGGAAAAATTGGTGATAATTAACGCTGTTTAATAAATCATATAACGGTATGGTTAAGATGTAAGATGGACTAATACACCACTATTTATTACACATATAGCTGCTAATAGTGATGAGTTACTAAATCAGGAGTCAGCATATATGTGTACTACTGCTGCTCTCCGATATAAGTGTCGCTGACACTCTAGCACGCCAACTGCATCCGTATGTATACTGTCAACAGAAGATTTTTTTCACTACCTCATGACTAATTGTGCCGTTATGATAGCTAACATGTCACTTTGTATACCACATATAGATTGCTAAAGTTGTTGTGCACCTTGATCAGAAGACACATAATAATCAACTGTTCTGCGTCTTCTTATAAGAAAGCCACTGTAGTGCCATAAATTCGCATAGCTGGCACTCTGACCATATTTATACTCAAGTATATGATCAGGACATGTGTCCCTGATGCGCTTTTCGCCGGGATACTGGCTTTTTCTCAGGACGGCTGCAGAGAGTTGCAGGATCTCGCTTGGAATTCCAGGATCCAACAATACAGAAGTTTGAGAGTCTGGCCCTTTAGCAGGACATTAGAGACATTTGGGAGCTCTTTTGTAATTAGGTTTTATTTAGAAATTCTACCATTCTGAGGCTGTCCACTCTTATTTTTAATAAAAAGGCAGCAGAAAACTGGTGATAAGTTCTTTTTCAACATTTTATTAAGAGGATTTAGTGGTTTTCATATTTAATTTATTTTCAGTGCAGCTAATCCACAAAACCAGAGACCATGGTGACCACGAAATGCCTAAGCTGCATCCAAAGAGTGATCATAAAACATAATGCAGGCATGCCAAATATAAAAGTAGAGACCAAAGAATGATTAGATTGAAAAAGCAAGCCCTTGGTAGATGAGGAAATTTGTGTTTGGGAATTTGGTAAATCTTTTGATTGATTGTTGTACTGATTACCTGTACCTGTTATTTTGTATATCTGAAAGTAACAAGAGTTCCTCTATTCTATTAGTGTCACGGTCTTTGGGATGAGGATGATATGACTGATAATGCCACCCACAAAGAAGACACAGATGATGAAGTTTCAGAAGGATCAGGAAGAAGAGATTCAGTAGGCTCACTAAAATCAGTTAACCTAGCAGCATCTGTAGAATCAATCCATGTCCATTTTCCAGAGGAGAAGGCAGCCATAAGGAGGAAGAGTTCTAGTAGTGGCTCCCAAATTTCACACAGGTCTAGTTACTCCTCCTCGCACAGATCAAAGAGAGGTAATTGTCAACCAGCATGCTGCAATGTTAAAGATTAAAGAGTGACTGTTTTATTTTTATCTATATACAGCTCTGGCAAAAATTAAGAGACCACCACATCAAATCCCTGTCATGGGCAGCCCAATTTCCAGACCTGAACCCCATTGAAAACCTCTGGAATGTAATCAAGAGGATGATGGATAGTCACAAGCCATCAAACAAAGAACTGCTTAAATTTTTGCGCCAGAAGCAGTGTGAAAGACTGGTGACAAGCATGCCAAGTTGCATGAACGCTGTGATTAAAAATCATGGTTATTCCACAAAATATTGATTTCTGAACTCTTCCTGAGTTACAATTACATTAGTATTGTTGTTTCTAAATGATTATCAACTTGTTTTCTTAGCATTATTTGAGGTCTGAAAGCATTTTTTTTATTTTGACTATTTTTCTTTATCAGAAAAAAAATAAAAAATGTATTGCTTGGAAATTAGGAGACATGTTGTCAGAAGTTTATAGAATAAAAGAACAATTTAAATTTTACTCAAAAATATACCTATAAAGAGAAAAATCTGACAAAGTTAACATTTTGCAGTGGCCTCTTAATTTTTGCCAGAGTTGTATACTGTTGCTTTATAGCTCTGGCTCCTGGGCTCATATCCCACCAAGGACAACATGTGCAAGGAGCTTGTATGTTCTCCCCATGTTTGTGTGGGTTTCCTCTAGGTCAGTGTTTCTCAACTCCAGTCCTCAAGACCCCACAACAGGTCATGTTTTCAGGATTTCCTTAGTATTGCATAGGCGATGGAATTAATGCTTGAGCAGGTGATGAAATTATTACCTGTGCAATATTAAGGAAATCCTGAAAACATGACCTGTTGTGGGGTCTTGAGGACTGGAGTTGAGAAACACTGCTCTAGGTTCTCAGGTTTCCTCCCACACTCCCAAGACATACTGATCGGGAATTTAGATTGTGAGCACCAATGTGGACAGTGATGATAATGTCTGTAAAGCGCTGTGGAATATGATGGTGCTATATAAGCAAAGCATAATAAATATACCATAGAAAAATGGTCAAAATAAAAAAAAATGCTTTCAGACCTCAAATAATGCTAAGAAAGCAAGTATATATCAATACCATATATCAGGGGTCCCCAACCTGTAGCTTGCGAACCACATGTGGCTCGCGGTCCTATAAATTGTGGCTCGCGGCTGCCTGCCAGCGTGGTGCATTAGCTGCAGGTCTAGCAAACAGGTATGAGAAGAAAATATAAAAATGGTGAATTTTGTGCGTAGCCCTGCACAGAAGAGCAGATCTGATGCACATATACTGGTCTTAGGGGTTTATAGATAAATTAAGTATGGTACGCTGGAGACAGCATGATACTACCTGTCGGAGAAGGTGCCTGAAGCTGGATATGACAGTGTTTTGAGAGTGCTGGATGGGAGAATACTGAATGGGAGTATTGTGGGGACCACTGGATCTTGTTATACTGATTCGGGGTGATTTCTGTGGAAAAGCTTTGGTTATCATTATACCCGTAATGGGGACTCTGGTTGCCACTACTGTGATGGGGAGGGAGCTAAATGTGGCTCGCAACGCCCTCTCAGAGCGGAATGTGACTCGCAACGCTCTTTCAGAGCGGAATGTGGCTCTCTAGGACAGAAAGGTTGGAGACCACTGCCATATATCAATACCATACGTGAAAATAATATTAGAAAAATCTGCTTCTTTTTTGGTTTCTTTCTGGATGGATCATGAATTCTCAGAATAGTTGTTCCTCTTACGTGTTGTATCTAAGTTTATAACGGATAAAACTAGGAACCCATTATAGTGTATGAATCAGAAGAAAGTATGATGCAGCACTCTTTTCAGGATAAAAGATTTACGGCTTTATTGTCCACAAACAAAATCCAGCTGAGAACAGCAAGAGATTCATCTGATGCATTTAGCATAAACAAATGTTCTTAATCATAGCGTATGGAGCTGTTCACATGTCCATGTATATTTGCAGACATAGTGTTCCACACAAAATCATGGAGACCTGTCAAAATTTGATCTAGGTCTCGGATCAAACTCCCCATAGCATGTCTATGGATCCATGAAAATATTGAACAGTGTTCGGATGTATGTTTTTCATAGACCGTTTGAAAGGAGAGGCTTGAGAAATCTCCATCAGTTTTTTTCATCCGAGAAAAAACGAGGAAACGCTTACCAAACTCTGATGATAGAAAATGACACACTGACCAAACATTGATAAAACTCTGATAAAAAACACCTGAAGAAACTCAGAATGATTTTTGTTTATGAGAAAACTCACCGACGTCTGAATGACCATGTTCACACAAGCATATTTCACGGGATTATACAGACTACATTGTCCCGACAGACCCAAACTCGGGATACCCACGGTCAATCTGGGATATTGCGGTCCACATAAAGACATGAACCCAGCCTAAGGGAAAATCTGTCTTTACAGAATATAGATTTTACAGATTTTACCTATGAAATGAGAGTGAATGATCAATCTGTCACGTGAAGGAAGGTACTATTGAGTTACCAAATAAAAATAAAAATGACGGTTACTCTTTAGACTTCTATTTCTCTATTTACATCTTGTAAGTTCTTAAATGTTCATATTGTGTTTTCAACAAATCAGAAAGTTATTTTCTTTCTATAATTTACATTATGAATGTTATTCTTGGATAATCATAAATATACATTAGTAGTTCTTTCCCTGCCCAGCCCATTTAGTATACATGTTATAGAACTTCTACATGTTCCTCAGATTATTGGCATGTGATGTCACATATATTGCTGAGTAACAATGAACATGATTCACTGCTTCGCCATATTGACTCATTAATACATAAACGTACTTAGTGGTAACATTTTTGCAGCTGAGAGTGTATATTCACAGTGGGAGAAGAGAGAGAGCAAAGCTATGTAGGGTGCAAGCTTGTTAATGGCAGCAGATGTAAAGTCTGTTTATATTACGTCTTGGAACCAGGCTTCTCCTTGCAGCCCTTTGTATGAGGAAGTCTGAAGGTTGTATTTCTTCTTCTTTCCAACATTAGGTAGCCTCTCACATCTGCAAAATATTAAACGAGGGAATGTGCAGTCTGTGCACGGAGCCAGATAAACTCATTGAAATGATAATCCTAGTAGTGAAGAAACTTTTCCCTTAACATTTTGGATAGTTTATGTAAATAGATAAATAAATCAGTATAACTTTCAGCATTTTATATAATCAATACTCTTCATTTCCTTCTCTGAATTGAATATCTGTACTTACCGTAATTTACGCTAATTGCACAGAGAATTTATCAAACATTAAATAAGTTTTGATGAAACAAAAAGTCAGACATTTATAAATTCTTTTTTTTTGTTACAGGCAGCACCAGCACAAGAAACAGCAGTCAGAAGGGTAGCAGTATACTAAGCATCAAACAAAAATCGAGAAAGGAATTGCTGATGGAAAAACTTAGGGAGCAGCTTATCAAGGCGAAAGCATTTGCCATCAAAACGTAAGAAGTTTCTAACTTTTTCCTCTGCCTTTTGTGCTGGAAAGTCTTGTACTCTAAAACGTACTAGATCATCTATATTTTATTAATTAAATCATATATTTTTTCTTACTTGTTTTTAGCTTTTGTTGGTAGATTTATTTTTTATTCAACTTTCTGTGCATGAATTTGGGGGCAGCCATCTTGCCTGAGTCTCTGTAAAGCATTTAGAGAAATTCTTTACAGTAGCAATATGGAACATAGACATCAATAGACGGGATCTTGCTTATTAACTCACATTAGATTGTTTTCTAGGTATGCTTTATGATCGGTTCAGAGGTCACTGTGCAGGGAGGGGGGAGGACGTGACATGTGGCCATTGCCTATTCTAAATATTGTGATTTCATGTTACATATATTTAGTTGTTACCTTTCATTATGCCTGTGGTGATAATGATATTACTACTGAAAAATAATCCGTTCACAACAGGAAGTAGCTTAGTGGCCAAAGTGGCAACTGACTGTAAGATACTTTATTTATTTACTTTAAAATAGTGGTATGAAAAATGCAAAAAAATGAATTACAAAAAAAGTATTTAAAATAAAAATAATGTATCCTCTGATAACGCTTTCTCTTTTCCCACAAAAATGTTTTCTTTTCTGAACATCATCACCATTGATCATCATAATTGAACATCATTTTACTGTAGATACGTATTTGTTTTCTACAAAACTGACTTTTTCTATTAGTCACAAGCGGTCCACACCTATGTGCAACTCTGGGAGAAATAGTTTATGGTCTTCATGGTATTGACCAGATTATAATTTTTGAATTTTTGTCATACATGTTTAATGTTCTTTTTGCTGTATTGTAATGTAACCCATTCTTCAAAAAACTGTGGTGAAGCGGTGTCATTGCATTTTAACGGTATTATAATTGTGGAAAGTCTTCTAGAACTTACAAGATAAATTAATTGAACAACTTACCTTCATTTACTCATTGCAATTTTTTTTTCCAGAATCCTTCAGATTTATTTGCCAATCAAACAATTTTTTTACAACCTCATTCATCCAGACTACAGTGCTGTGACAGATGTCTATGTGTTAATGTTCCTGGCAGATACTGTAGACTTCATCATAATTGTATTTGGCTTCTGGGCATTTGGAGTAAGTCATCATACTAAAGGAATTGCCAAGTGTCTCATGCTGCTGCAAATAAAATTACTGTAATAGTTTTGGGATTGCTTCTTATTTTTCAATAAGTGGATGTATTAGGCTTGTAGTATAGGAAAAAAAGAGAAAGCGAAAATGTATTCAAAGTTACAAAGGAAACTTAGAATAGGAAGAAATTGGAATGGCATATTTTGTTTTTGTCACTATGACAGCTTTTTTTGCAGGAAGGTGAAATAGAAGATGGGCCATTAGTATTAGTTTCCTAAAAAAAAGCATACGTTTCTGATAAAACATCTTAGTTAATGGTTGGTTCTATAGTGCTATATAAGAATTACTGGGCCAACGGTGGTGGAAGAAGAAATAAAAATATATCCTCACTCCAGCACCGGTCATTTGCACTCCATTACGAATCCCCATACTCGTCTCCTGGCATCAATACCTGCAGCGTTCACATTTCGTCCAAGCAGAAGAAGCTAGATCAGACAGAAAGGTAAGGGTGGGGTCGATCAGCAACCAGTAATTTCAATGCAGTATTCATGTGAATCCTCCATAGGACATTGATGCCAGGAGACAAGGAGGTTTGTATAGGTTTTTTTCCTTTCCCTTTCTGGCCCCATAAAGATTTACTTTTATAGTAATGGACATCCCCTTAGTCAGAGTAATATTTTAGGACAGCACTAAAACTACAGTATTGAGCTTTCTTTAATTATTGATTAGCATTTAACAGGTTTACGGTATGAAGATTAACAAATATAAGCTGCTTTATAAGCTGGATGTAGGATAACAATTGACAAAAATCAAAAGAACTTTTCTATGATAAAGAAAACCTACATTTTTTGGAATGCAACTAATACCAAATCTGTATTTTTAGAAACATTCGGCTGCTGCAGACATTACTTCCTCTCTGTCAGAAGACCAGGTACCAGAAGCATTCTTGGTGATGGTTCTAATACAGTTTGGCACAATGGTTGTCGACCGTGCTCTCTATCTTAGAAAAACTGTGATGGGAAAAGTCATATTTCAGGTTATCCTGGTGTTTGGTATCCATTTTTGGATGTTCTTCATTTTACCTGGAGTAACAGAAAGGTAAATTACTACTCAAGTGTGTGTTCATGGGATGTTGTCACTAGTCATCAATCAGTTCACCATCTTGTTCTTTTGCTTGTGTTTTTCAGGAAGTTCAGCCAGAACACTGTTGCACAGCTATGGTATTTTGTGAAGTGCATCTATTTTGGACTATCAGCTTATCAGATCCGCTGCGGATACCCAACACGTGTTCTTGGAAACTTTCTCACAAAAAGTTATAACTATGTCAATTTGTTCTTATTTCAAGGGTAAGTAGCCATATAGTAAATGTAATATAGTTATTATTTAGTGCCTTCAAACAGGGAACCTCCATTCAGTGTGACATCCACATGAGACTTAAGACCCACGGTGCCATTTGTTTCCCAGATATGCAACACAAATGCACCTGCCAATCCACATGATATAAAATAAAACAAGATTCATTGAGCCAGAGCAATTTCTTTCATTGTTCCATGCTCACTGTAGGTGCTTTGGTGGTGAACAGATGGCAGCATGGGCATGTTACTGATCTGCAGCTGCGCAGCCCCATACGCAGCAATGCGCATGTTTAGCATTACTGTCTAATTCTTAGTGCAGACTTAGACTGCACAGTCTTAAAATGCACTAAATTAATCATAGTGGCTAAAGCTCTGATAAATCTGTCACATGTTTAAACGCTCAAAATTTGCGTAATCTAGAATCAGAATTATAGCGAAGGAAGTTAGGCCTTGGCCTTTCTGATGTTTCTGCAACAATAGCAAGTATTGTCTGGATTATTAGGACCATGATTGGCTAATTGTGAGGCCAGAAGTGTATGTAGGTTTTCTGGCACCTAGGGCAAGAATTCAGTTTGGCGCCCTTGCCCCCCAAGCACAAATGCGATTTGCACACTTAGTCCCATGCTGACGACCTGCTCGCCCTAATTCAATGTTTAGTGAGAAACTGAGAGAAGCAGGAAGAAAAGCTCGTTGTCACTTGACGGTAAGTATGAAAACAGCATATGCTTGAAGTGCCCATGTTATGACTGCTGGAACCTGCAGAGCTGAATCCTGACAGTGAGTATATTACACGCTGTTAGGATTGGCTACAGGACTTCATTTTATAATTAAAGGGCTTGTCCAGGTTTGAGATGAAAGTCTGCAGTCACTATAGGTGGCTGCAGGCTTCTGAATCCTCACAGCGCATACACTGCACACTTTTAGTATTCTCCCTTGCAAAAGTATGAGATTTGCATACTGCTGTCCATATTTCGACTAGACATGCCCGGCCTCGCTCAATGCATTTTCCTTAAGTGAAGCCACACATGTCTAGTCAGCATGTCACCACATGTATGAAAATCGCCGGTACCAGAGAATCATGACAGCTTGCAGTGTGCACTGTGAGAATTCAGAAGCCTGCCATCACATAGAATGACTGCAGACTCTTCACAAACTTGGACATCCCCTTTATTGCTCCTAACATAAATAAAAATATGAGAATTAGTATCACAAAAAAATTTACATACAGGTGTCATGATCTCAATGGCAAGAGATCATAGCATCAGCATATATAGGAACTAGCTCTTGGAAGATGGAAACTGAGCTGACCATGAACTAAACCTAACGCACAACTAGCAGTGGCCGGGTAGCATGCCTACGTTGATTCTAGATGCCCAGCACCAGCCGGAGGACTAAATAAAACTAGCAGAGGAAAATATTAGTCCTAGCTCACCTCTAGAGAAATACCCCGAAAGGAGACAGAGGCCCCCCACATGTATTGGCGGTGAATCAAGATGAAATAACAAACGTAGTATGAAAATAGGTTTAGCAAATTTGAGGTCCACTTACTACATAGCAGAAGACAGAAAGGACACTTTCATGGTCAGCTAAAAACCCTATCAAAACACCATCCAGAAATTACTTTAAAACTCTGGCATTAACTCATAACACCAGAGTGGCAATTCCTGTTCACAAGAGCTTTCCAGACACAGTAACGAAACTACAGCTGTGAACTGGAACAAAAATGCAAAAACAAACATGGACAAGAGTCCAACTTATCTAGTAGTTGTCTAGGAGCAGGAACAAGCACAGAGAGGCTTCTGATAACATTGTTGACCGGCAAGCAACTAACAGAGCAGCAAGGTTATATAGCGACTCCCACATCTTGATGGGAACAGGTGAACAGAGAAGATGAAGACACCAATTCAATTCCACCAGTAGCCACCGGGGGAGCCCAGAATCCAAATTCACAACAGTACCCCCCCCTCAAGGAGGGGGCACCGAACCCTCACCAGAACCACCAGGGCGATCAGGATGGGCCCCATGAAAGGCACGAACCAGATCAGAGGCATGAACATCAGATGCATTCACCCAAGAATTATCCTCCTGGCCGTATCCCTTCCACTTGACCAGATACTGGAGTCTCCGTCTGGAAACACGAGAGTCTAAGATTTTCTCCACAACGTACTCCAACTCACCCTCAACCAACACCGGAGCAGGAGGCTCAACGGAAGGCACAACCGGTACCTCATACCTGCGCAATAATGACCGATGAAAAACGTTATGAATAGAAAAGGATGCAGGGAGGTCCAAACGGAAGGAAACAGGGTTAAGAATCTCCAATATCTTATACGGGCCGATGAACCGAGGCTTAAACTTAGGAGAAGAGACCCTCATAGGGACAAAACGAGAAGACAACCACACCAAGTCCCCAACACGAAGACGAGGACCAACACGACGACGGCGGTTAGCAAAAAGCTGAGTCTTCTCCTGGGACAACCTCAAATTGTCCACCACCTGCCCCCAGATCTGATGCAATCTCTCCACCACAGCATCCACTCCAGGACAATCCGAAGATTCCACCTGACCAGAGGAAAATCGAGGATGAAACCCCGAATTACAGAAAAACGGGGACACCAAAGTGGCAGAGCTGGCCCGATTATTGAGAGCGAACTCCGCCAATGGCAAAAAAGCAACCCAATCATCCTGGTCAGCAGACACAAAACACCTCAGATATGTCTCCAGGGTCTGATTAATCCGCTCAGTCTGGCCATTCGTCTGAGGATGGAAAGCGGACGAAAAAGATAAATCTATGCCCATCCTAGCACAGAATGCCCGCCAAAATCTAGACACGAATTGGGTCCCTCTGTCAGAAACGATATTCTCAGGAATACCATGCAAACGAACAACATTTTGAAAAAACAGAGGAACCAACTCGGAAGAAGAAGGCAACTTGGGCAGAGGAACCAAATGGACCATCTTAGAGAAACGGTCACACACCACCCAGATGACAGACATCTTCTGAGAAACAGGCAAATCTGAAATAAAATCCATCGAGATGTGCGTCCAAGGCCTCTTAGGAATAGGCAAGGGCAACAACAATCCACTAGCCCGAGAACAACAAGGCTTGGCCCGAGCACAAACGTCACAAGACTGCACAAAGCCTCGCACATCTCGTGACAGGGAAGGCCACCAGAAGGACCTTGCCACCAAATCCCTGGTACCAAAAATGCCAGGATGACCTGCCAACGCAGAAGAATGAACCTCAGAGATGACTCTACTGGTCCAATCATCAGGAACAAACAGTTTATCAGGTGGGCAACGATCAGGTCTATCCGCCTGAAACTCCTGCAAGGCCCGCCGCAGGTCTGGAGAAACGGCTGACAATACCACTCCATCCTTAAGGATACCTGTGGGCTCAGAGTTACCAGGCGAGTCAGGCTCAAAACTCCTAGAAAGGGCATCCGCCTTAACATTCTTAGAACCCGGTAGGTATGACACCACAAAATTAAACCGAGAGAAAAATAATGACCAGCGCGCCTGTCTAGGATTCAGGCGCCTGGCGGTCTCAAGATAAACCAAATTTTTGTGGTCAGTTAATACCACCACCTGATGTCTGGCCCCCTCAAGCCAATGGCGCCACTCCTCAAAAGCCCACTTCATGGCCAAAAGCTCCCGATTCCCAACATCATAATTCCGCTCAGCGGGCGAAAATTTACGGGAAAAGAAGGCACAAGGCCTCATCACGGAGCAGTCAGAACTTTTCTGCGACAACACTGCCCCAGCTCCGATCTCAGAAGCGTCGACCTCAACCTGAAAAGGTAGAGCAACATCAGGCTGACGCAACACAGGGGCAGAGGAAAAACGGCGCTTAAGCTCCCGAAAGGCCTCCACAGCATCAGGGGACCAATCAGCAACATCAGCACCCTTCTTAGTCAAATCGGTCAATGGCTTAGCAATATCCGAAAAACCAGCAATAAATCGACGATAAAAGTTAGCAAAGCCCAAAAATTTCTGAAGACTCTTAAGAGAAGAGGGCTGCGTCCAATCACAAATAGCTTGAACCTTGACAGGATCCATTTCAATGGAAGAGGGGGAAAAAATATATCCCAAAAAGGAAATCCTCTGTACCCCAAAAACACACTTAGAACCCTTCACACACAAAGAATTAGACCGCAAAACCTGAAAAACCCTCCTGACTTGCTGGACATGAGAGTCCCAGTCATCCGAAAAAATCAGAATATCATCCAGATACACAATCATAAATTTATCCAAATAATCGCGAAAAATATCATGCATAAAGGACTGGAAAACTGACGGAGCATTTGAAAGACCAAAAGGCATCACTAAATACTCAAAGTGGCCCTCGGGCGTATTAAATGCGGTTTTCCACTCATCCCCCTGCCTGATTCGCACCAAATTATACGCCCCACGAAGGTCAATCTTAGAGAACCACTTGGCCCCCTTTATGCGAGCAAACAAATCAGTCAGCAACGGCAATGGGTATTGATATTTAACAGTGATTTTATTCAAAAGCCGATAATCAATACATGGTCTCAAAGAGCCGTCTTTTTTTGACACAAAGAAAAAACCGGCTCCTAAGGGAGATGACGATGGACGAATATGTCCCTTTTCCAAGGACTCCTTTATATATTCACGCATAGCAGCATGTTCAGGCACAGACAGATTAAATAAACGACCCTTTGGGTATTTACTACCCGGGATTAAATCTATGGCACAATCGCACTCTCGGTGCGGAGGTAACGAACCAAGCTTGGATTCTTCAAAGACGTCACGATAGTCAGACAGGAACTCAGGAATTTCAGAGGGAATAGATGATGAAATGGAAACCACAGGTACATCCCCATGAGCCCCATTACATCCCCAGCTCAACACAGACATAGCTTTCCAGTCGAGGACTGGGTTGTGAGATTGCAGCCAAGGCAATCCTAGCACCAAATCATCATGTAGATTATACAGCACCAGAAAGCGAATAATCTCCTGGTGATCCGGATTAATACGCATAGTTACTTGTGTCCAGTATTGTGGATTATTAGCCAATGGGGTGGAGTCAATCCCCTTCAGAGGAATAGGAGTCTCCAAAGGCTCTAAATCATACCCACAGCGTTTGGCAAAGGACCAATCCATAAGACTCAAAGCGGCGCCAGAGTCGACATAGGCGTCCGTGGTAATAGATGACAAAGAGCAAATCAGGGTCACAGATAGAATAAACTTAGACGGTAAGGTGCAAATGGAAACAGATTTACCAAGCTTTTTAGTGCGCTTAGAGCATGCTGATATAACATGAGTAGAATCACCACAATAGAAACACAACCCATTTTTCCGTCTAAAATTCTGCCGCTCGCTTCGGGACAGAATTCTATCACACTGCATACTCTCTGGCGATTTCTCAGTGGACACCGCCAGATGGTGCACTGGTTTGCGCTCCCGCAAACGCCTATCGATCTGAATAGCCATTGTCATGGACTCATTCAGACCCGCAGGCACAGGGAACCCCACCATAACATCCTTAATGGCATCAGAGAGACCCTCTCTGAAAGTCGCCGCCAGGGCGCACTCATTCCACTGAGTAAGCACAGACCATTTACGGAATCTTTGGCAGTAAATTTCCGCTTCATCTTGCCCCTGAGATAGGGACATCAAAGTTTTTTCTGCCTGAAGCTCCAAATGAGGTTCGTCATAAAGCAACCCCAAGGCCAGAAAAAACGCATCCACATTGAGCAACGCAGGATCCCCTGGTGTCAATGAAAAAGCCCAGTCTTGAGGGTCGCCCCGGAGCAAGGAAATCACAATCCTGACCTGCTGTGCAGGATCTCCGGCAGAGCGAGACCTCAGGGACAAAAATAATTTGCAATTATTTCGAAAATTCTGAAACCCAGATCTATTCCCCGAGAAAAATTCCGGCAAAGGAATTCTCGGCTCAGATACAGGTGCATGACAAACAAAATCTTGCAAATTTTGTACCTTCGTGGCGAGATTATTCAAACCTGCAGTTACACTCTGAAGATCCATTGCAAACAGGTGAACACAGAGCCATTCAAAGGAGAGAAAAAAAAAAAAAAAAAATTTCAGCAGACTACTTATTTCACTCCTTTCTCAGCCAAGGATTTTAACCCTTTAGTGGGCCGGTCAAACTGTCATGATCTCAATGGCAAGAGATCATAGCATCAGCATATATAGGAACTAGCTCTTGGAAGATGGAAACTGAGCTGACCATGAACTAAACCTAACGCACAACTAGCAGTGGCCGGGTAGCATGCCTACGTTGATTCTAGATGCCCAGCACCAGCCGGAGGACTAAATAAAACTAGCAGAGGAAAATATTAGTCCTAGCTCACCTCTAGAGAAATACCCCGAAAGGAGACAGAGGCCCCCCACATGTATTGGCGGTGAATCAAGATGAAATAACAAACGTAGTATGAAAATAGGTTTAGCAAATTTGAGGTCCACTTACTACATAGCAGAAGACAGAAAGGACACTTTCATGGTCAGCTAAAAACCCTATCAAAACACCATCCAGAAATTACTTTAAAACTCTGGCATTAACTCATAACACCAGAGTGGCAATTCCTGTTCACAAGAGCTTTCCAGACACAGTAACGAAACTACAGCTGTGAACTGGAACAAAAATGCAAAAACAAACATGGACAAGAGTCCAACTTATCTAGTAGTTGTCTAGGAGCAGGAACAAGCACAGAGAGGCTTCTGATAACATTGTTGACCGGCAAGCAACTAACAGAGCAGCAAGGTTATATAGCGACTCCCACATCTTGATGGGAACAGGTGAACAGAGAAGATGAAGACACCAATTCAATTCCACCAGTAGCCACCGGGGGAGCCCAGAATCCAAATTCACAACATACAGGTACCTGATAGATGATGTTGTCTTTGGAGCATTCTCTTTGTTTTCTTCTTCATCTTTTCCAGACTCCAAGATGCGTTTTCTTATCCACAGCTCCTCTCTGCAGACTTCCATCTTCTCTTGTCTCCTGCACAAAATATGACCCCCACACTCTCCCTCTTATGGTACATGCCATCCACTCTGCCCTCTCCTTTCCACCTGTCCCTTGTTTGCTCCCCAAACATGTGTCCTCAAATCTTCCGCCCGTTACACTAAATCTCCCCCAGCCCCATTACACTAAATACCCCCTCACAGTGAATCTCCCCCAGGCCCGTTACAGTAAATCTCCCACACACACAGTAAATATGTCCCACACACAATAAATACCTCCCACACACAGTAAATACTGCCCCACACACAGTAAATACTGCCCCATACACAGTAAATACACCCCACACACTCAGTAAATACTGCCCCATACACAGTAAATACACCCCACACAGTAAATATCTCCCCGACACAGTAAATACCAAATACCCCCTGACAGGAAATATCCCGCGCACACAGTAAATACCCCCAAAAGCAGTAAATACTCCCCAGCCCTGTTACACTAAATTCCCCCATCATCTTTGGTGTCTTCAGCTCCACTAATGTGGAGCACTTACCACTAATGTTCTCCGTGCCAGTGAATGACGTTAGCGGTGAGATCTCATGACTTGGTCACGCTGCTGACATTGTTCTGACCAGGCAGTCAGAGCTTCAGTTGTACTTGCATCTGAAAGAGTACAATTGATCACTGGGAACCAGCATGCTACAGCTTCTCTGAGTCGGCTGTCAGCTTGACAGCCGCTCAGAGAACTGCCAGCTCCCAGTCCAGGGGCAGCAGAATGCAGCCTCCGGGGGAGACACTTTGGCCCCCCTGCTGGCTGTGCCCGGGGCACATGCCCCAGCTGCCCCCCCCCCCCCCCAGATATGCCACTGTGTGAGGTTTGGGGACTTGACATGCTCTTTTTTTAACCAAATGGGAATCGGTTACACATTTGTGTCAGGTTTGACCACTAAGAAAAGGTTGCTTTGTGTTGCTTGCCGCATGTGGGCAAAAACTACGTCCACTATTATGGCCAATTGCCACACAGTTTTGTCTCGCAATCTAGTGGGTAGATAAAGCTTCACATGCACTGCCACCACACTACCACTGCACAATTTGACTATACACTAAATCTGGTGTCTTAATTTCATCCCGTTACTTGAAAATTGTGAAAATTTCAAATATGAAGTAGACTGAACATTTCAGAGATATGCAACTCATGTCTACCCAGGAATGTGCTTCACAATGTGTTTGCGATCAGCTACTAATTCTGCCATACAGTTCTAATGATGTGTGATCTTTTTCCTCAGCTTTCGCCTGGTGCCATTTTTAACTGAGCTGAGAGCTGTCATGGATTGGGTATGGACTGACACTACACTCAGTCTTTCCAGCTGGATCTGTGTGGAGGATATTTATGCTCACATATTTATACTGAAATGCTGGCGTGAGTCAGAAAAGGTAAAGAATGTACAGTCATTATGTTGGAATTTTAAAAGAAACATAGCTTATGGTTCAATTTCAGCCCAAAGAATAGAATGTTTCTGAGCTTTGTATAAATGAAGGTGTTATTAGCTTCAGACAACCTGTTGTTACATGCTCCATTTAGTCCCCCAGATGTAAACTCTGAAAGCTGACAGGCGGGTACTGATAGGAAGACTCTACAGTCTGCATTCTGTGTCTTTGTTTTTTATGGAAAACATGCCTATACATAATCACCTCTCTTATGGCAATAGATGAATGCAGGTGCCAGAAACTCACAATCAGAACAATTCATGGCGTTGTCCTGGTCTGTAATATTGATGGCCTATCCTTAGGACAGGCCATCTGTATCAGAATGTTGGCAGTCCCAACAATCGGCACCCATAAAATATTGGCTTATAGTGCCCCAGTTAGTTATAGGGCCCAATAGGTTATTTTTTAAGACTGGGACATGTTCTCATCTCCTGGAAGAAAACAAATTAAATGTCAGCAAACTGCTGCTCATTCTAGTCTTTGAAAACTATTACAGAGCAGCTCCAACTATCCACAAAGATCAGCAGAAGTCACGGTCATACCTACCGTAAAAGTAGAATATGCAACCCACTGATATGTAGTACGTGGTAAGAGGGGGTCCAGTATGGAAATGCTTGCCTTCACACAGTCATAAAGTAGTTTAAAGTTGTAGTTGGATCCAAAAATTAATTCATAGTCATAAATTAGTTGAATCCTAAAATATTTTTTTACAGCAACAGCATGGGGAATCCTTCTGTATACAGAGTTAGGTTAAGTGTATGAGATCTATAGAAGTCTCATTCTCGTTGTGCTTTTCTTCGCACTGCTTAAACTGACCTGTAGAAACAAGTTCATTTCTCTTGAGAATACACTGAATTTTATGTGCATTCCGCTGCAGAAAATGACTTAAAAAAGCATGTAATCCACATGATTGTATAAATAAAGTTTTGTAAAAGCCAAATTTCTTGGAACTATCAAAAACAAAGCTTTATTTAATACATATGACATATCAAGAAGAGACAAAAACCACAGCAGCCAAATCAAGATAAAAACATGTAAAATGCAGTCAAAAGTGGAATGGAAAAAACACAAGATCCCTAATCTACCTAATAGGTGCAGAAATACTGCAGAAAATCTGCAACATCAAAAGTTCACCAAATCCTAAAGTGTTGTACACATGATCAGTAAATTTCCTTAAGTAATTGCAGTGCGTTTTTTTTTTACAGCATGTCAATTCTTTGTGTAAGGGTCTGCCAAATGGCACCTCCACAGTTCAGCTGTTTTCAGCTCCTGCAGCAGCCAAAGGTACACAGTGTACAGAGCTGGAACGGCACGGCTTCGTACACTGTGTAGTGGCCAGTGTCGATCATTTGTCCTATTGAAGTGTATGGGAACTGTGCTGCAGTAAATGGAGCTGTGTTTTCCAGCTCTGTACACTGTGTGTATCCGGCCTCTGTTGGAGTTGCAAACAGCTGATTGTTGGTGCCATTTGTTGAACCACCACTGATCTGATATTAATGGCTTATCCTAAAGATGGGTTATCAATATCTAAGTACTGGACAACCCCCTTTAAGTGTATTTGTGGCTCCAAATGACTGTTAATTACTGTATTCACATTCCTTCTCTGCAGAGGTATCCACAGCCACGGGGTCAGAAGAAAAAAAAAGCAGTCAAGTATGGAATGGGTGGCATGATCATAGTACTTTTGATATGCATAGTTTGGTTCCCTTTGCTTTTCATGTCTTTAATAAAGTCAGTGGCCGGCGTGACAAACAAGCCACTGGATGTGTCCATTAAAATATCTCTGGGAGGTTTCCAGGTAAGCCTGATCATTTATTAATGAGTTTATTTAAAGAGACTGTGTCATCAGAAAATGAGCTGTTCTTTGAAAGCGGTTTTTATGTGAAATACATTTTGATTATGTTTATATTTTAATTTTAAAAATAACTACTATATGTTCTAAAAAAGAAATCAGAAATCTTACAATTTTAACATTGGCTAAGCCTAACCCTGGACTCAAATTTTCTGTTCTGTTCATCAGCCACATGGACATAGGCATTAATAGATTGGCTCGGACCCACTGACTTTTACAGAAGGGTAGATCCTGTGTTATCTGCTGGGCATAGAGGCATTTATTGTAATACTGTCTGTAATGATATTGACTGATGAAAAATCAGCTGTACAGAACAGTGTCCAGTGTAAAATATGTAATATTTCTGAATGTTATTATATAGGGGATGATATGGAAAACTAAAAAAAAATGTAACAATGTTTTTAAAAAAATATATAATATAAAAATATTGGCTTGTGTTGTAGTTGCAAACAAACTAAACATATTTTTTCATAAATAGTAACAAGAGAATCCAAATCAATATCAGGACGAAAATAACTCTTATTTTATGCAACAAGGGCTGTAGATCATTGTTTGGATCAATGTTCCTTATAATCTTGCCAGTGAAGTAAAGGCGACATGAATTTATGGATTATTTTTTGTTTTGCAGCCTATTTTTACTATGAGTGCTCAACAGAACCAGCTAAAAGACATAGATGCAGCATTATACCGTTCATTTGAAAAAAGTTTAAGTGGGGACACAGTAAGTAAACATTGCTCTCAATTCTTCGACTGTGTACAAAAATGACTTAAGGTACCGTCACACTCAGCAACTTTGCAAAGAGAACGACAACAATCCGTAACGTTGCAGCGTCCTGGATAGCGATCTCGTTGTGTTTGACACGCAGCAACGATCTGGATCCCGCTGTGCCATCGCTGGTCGGAGCTAGAAATCCAGAACTTTATTTAGTCGCCAGGTCGGCGTGTATCGTCATGTTTGACATCAAAAGCAACGACGCCAGCAACGAGCATAGGGGGCGTCACAGCGTCTCCTTCGAGCCAGTCGGTACACTCCGGCTGTTTGACATGGAGCTAACAACCAGCGAGAACGAGAAGTGAGTCGCCGTTACGTCACAGGATCGCTCCTGCATCGTTCTGGAGTTGCTGTGTTTGACGTCTCTACAGCGACCTAAACAGCGACGCTCCAGCGATCTAGTTTAGGTCGGCTCGTTGTCTATATCGCCGCAGCGTCGCTGAGTGTGACGGTACCTTTAGTGAAAAGAAACATATGCAATCAAAGCTGTGAGTCGCTAAACCAATTGTCATAATACTCTCACTTAGGGCTTATGCAGACAACCGTAATAATGGGACGAGTGATCGCACTCGTCCTCATGTTACTCAATGAGGCAGTGCACATGCCCTACAGTGTCTGTCCTAGGAAAAAATCTCAGCATGCCACAGTTGGATCCAATATCTGATTTTCATGGACTGACTGATTGGAGAAGATGGAGAATTTTTTCTCCATCTTTTACTTATCCAAGAAAATCAGGTCACACTGTGATCAAACTTTAATTAGCGTTTTATCAGAGCATGATTTGCATATTCAGCCCGATTCAGCTGAGATACTATATGCTCGTATGACCCTAGTCTAAAGCTGTAGCATGAAATGTGATCCGTGACAGCGTCCCAGAGCCACAGGTTTATTAGAGTTTCTTTTTTATTCTAAAAACATTTAAACATCCGATCATAGCTCCATTTTTCTAAGATGGAGCTCCAATTGTCGATATAGAGCTGAAGTGGTTTCAAGTGTCTTTGCCTGAAATGCAATACCATACACTGACATCCATATGTATACAGCTGCGTGTCTAGTACAGCAGTGAAGGGCTGTGGCGATCCAGTGAGTATTGCTTCTGCTTTGTTTGCTTACACGGGAAGGGTCCAAGGCAGGGCGAGACATACCATTGGTGTAACCTGTGCAATGGGCCCAAGAGGTGAGGTGGCCTATTTCCACCTCTAAAGCTAGTGGAATTGGGCATTATAATGAGCTGTTGGGCTGCAAAGGGCCCATATACTGTTCTTACTCAAGGGCCCTTTTTTGCCTGTGTCTTCACCTGACTCCCAGGGATGAGACATCCATCAATCACATATCAATAGCTCATCTAGTGTATAATACCAGAAAAACCCTCAGTTCTACAATCTTGGTTGATTGCAGCTGACAACTGGGTGTAATTATTAAATACAGTTTAATGTAGCCTCTGTTAATTTCGATAATAACTCTGGTTATAGTAAGTGAGCCTGCAAAGAATTTTAATGTATGCTTGTGTGAAGAGAAATAGTAACAGAAAAAACTGTGATTCAGATGTTATATAAAATTAAAACCGCAAAGGACTAATTTACTTTAAAAAGCTACTTCCAGGCAATCCATTCTGAATCTTAGGACCATGAAAAGTTCAAGAGGGGCATTTTAAATATATATATATATATGTATGGTTAAAAATATATATGGATAATGGGTAAGATCAAATTAAAAAAACATACCACGGATAGGTTTACCAAATAATTATTCAGATTTCGATTTTCCCCTACAGAGCCTATTTTAGTCGTTTCCCAGACATACTAGATTCTTTATGTACTGAGGTTCCCTCTGCATCGGAGCAAATAATAACAAGTAATAACAGGAACAGGAGCTTTTCTGTTTGGCCATAGTCCCACGTCCGTTTTTCTATTCGTGTTTTTTATGTATCCATTATAGTTTCTGTGGCTGTTCAGATGCCCTTGTTTTTTTGGGGGACAAACAGTTGGAAAAAGCCCCCAAGACACGTCCAAGACACATCAAAGATCAAACTCACCTATTCAAATCAAAGGGCCTATAAAAAAGTGGTCAGCACACGCATTCCATTTGTGTGTTATCTAGGTGCTGGTAAATGGGAGAAGCTTGGAAATTGTAATAATTTTAATGAGAAAAATTGGTAAAACATTGATGGTAAAAATGGATAGTCAGATCAAACACTGATGAAAATCTGATCCAAAGACAGATGCTTGAATGGGTCTTTAAAGTAATAGATGCCTATTATTTCCGCATTGCAATCATTTGGTGTAAGTTTTATTCACATTAAAATAAAGATGAATTTTATATAACTCAAAACTGTAAAAGTGAAAGTTCTGCCTTTGTTCAAATCTGCTCTGTTGTTTCTGCTTTTCTGAGCCATCATAAGAGTTGAATTATGAAATCATAGCAGTGCCAGATCAATCATATGAAGGCCACCAGTGGCACCTGGCAGAGTATGTTGATTACAATGGGGACTGTCTGGTATTTGTCTTAATATCTGTTATATTACCAACAAATTACCAAAGCAGGCAGCACTTTTTTGCAGTGAAACCTTGAACTTAGATATGAACTAAATGCTACAGTATTACTGAATTTTCAAAAACCATTCATGTCAGAGACATGTCAGAAACTATTATAAGTTCGAAGTCTGTGTACTCAGGCCACCATAAATTTTGAGAACGAAGATGCAGAAGCACCAAATATAGCTCTTCTGCAAGACTCAGAGAGACCTCATAGAGTTTCAGTTGTCTTCTCTAAGAAAACAGTTCTCAGTTGAGTGAATATTCTTTCTTTTTGGCAATTTGTAGAGGTGCACCGTTTTTTAAAAAAAAGCTGTTTAATAGCTGCCGAGGACCGAACCACACGGGAAACTAGTTGAACAGATGGGTCCCCAGTGAGTTCTACCTGTTCACTCCAATTGATTGATAGGTCTCTCCATAAAAACACATGCAGGGAAAGTCCTGTCACTCCAAGGCAGTGGGCGGGAAGAAGCCACTGGGGACTTGTGTCCAAACTGAAGAAAAGGACAGCGCCACACCGGATAGTGAAAAGCAGCTCACATATTTATTCTGCCTCCTGCGGCAACGTTTCGGTTCGAAGACCTTTGTCAAGCCCAGTACACAGCATTTCAACCACCATTATATACCCATAAGCCCTCCCCTTTAATTAACCATCTACCAATAGAAATACAATAGAAAAACATACATAACACAGTTCACATATACACATATAAAAAACAATTGTACATGAGTAGTAATCATTGCACCACCCCTTCTAACATAGATCAACTAACCCTGATTCCTCTTTTGCATACATCTTATTACCAAAACACAGAGATGAAATCCCAGTACATAGAATGTAAACAAACCGTAATCCCAACTGCGCATGTCGCTGGCAAGATTCTGCTCATAGGACGCAAAGTCCCACATATTAGTGCGCATGTCCATAGGGCTCATAGATCCGGAGATATCCTTGCGCACACATATCTTTTCAGTCAATGTCCGCAGTGGGGAAGCAGATCAATAGTGTGCATGTCCGGAACTCCTCCTCAACACTCCTGCATTCAGCACCGATACATAGCAAAACAATGATGCGTATGTCTGAAATCACAAATCATATCTCCAGATAACAGAACGATGTTATGCATGTCCAGAAAGCCTTCTTCAATCCTCCATATATATGGTAATGGCACATATGACTTAAATAATCACACCTTTAAATATGTCCTTAATGCTGTGTTGAAACCTATGATAGAATATAATATACCTAAAAGGGAAAGCACATCCCTCCCAATCGTTTAATAATATATACATCACGATATGCAAATGAACAATCACATTTACATATTACATTATAGTGCCCTAGAATATTAATAATTTAACTCTAAATATAAACAAAAGCAAGAAAAACACAGCATCATGACGAACATAACAGCATTACCAAATAGATGTGGGAGACTGGCTGGGATTCCACGCATGGGAGACTGGCTGGGAATCCTTGGCATGACATGGGGGACATGGTGGCGTGGATGACTAAGTTGAGATATGGCTCTATTTGATTATGCTGTTATGTTCGTCATGATGCTGTGTTTTTCTTGCTTTTGTTTATATTTAGAGTTAAATGATTAATATTCTAGGGCACTATAATGTAATATGTAAATGTGATTGTTCATTTGCATATCGTGATGTATATATTATTAAACGATTGGGAGGGATGTGCTTTCCCTTTTAGGTATATTATATTCTATTATAGGTTTCAGCACAGCATTAAGGACATATTTAAAGGTGTGATTATTTAAGTCATATGTGCCATTACCATATATATGGAGGATTGAAGAAGGCTTTCTGGACATGCATAACATCGTTCTATCTGTTATCTGGAGATACGATTTGTGATTTCAGACATACGCATCATTGTTTTGCTATGTATCGGCGCTGAATGCAGGAGTGTTGAGGAGGAGTTCCGGACATGCGAACTATTGATCTGCTTCCCCACTGCGGACATTGACTGAAAAGATATGTGTGCGCAAGGATATCTCCGGATCTATGAGCCCTATGGACATGCGCACTAATATGTGGGACTGTGCCTCCTATGAGCAGAATCTTGCCGGCGACATGCGCAGTTGGGATTACTATTCGGACTGGGGAGGTGTCTGCTGGATCTGTGTAGTGTGATACATATCACATGGGGATGATGCGGTCACATGACCTGTAACCTGGCGATATGATTGGATGATATCCTTCATGAACACGCCTGTGGGAGTATCTGGATACTATGGTAACCGCCAAAGCATTGCTCCGATAGGTGGGATACGGTTTGTTTACATTCTATGTACTGGGATTTCATCTCTGTGTTTTGGTAATAAGATGTATGCAAAAGAGGAATCAGGGTTAGTTGATCTATGTTAGAAGGGGTGGTGCAATGATTACTACTCATGTACAATTTGTTTTTTATATGTGTATATGTGAACTGTGTTATGTATGTTTTTCTATTGTATTTCTATTGGTAGATGGTTAATTAAAGGGGAGGGCTTGGTATATGGGTATATAATGGTGGTTGAAATGCTGTGTACTGGGCTTGACAAAGGTCTTCGGACCGAAACTTTGCCGCAGGAGGCAGAATAAATATGTGAGCTGCTTTTCACTATCCGGTGTGGCTCTGTCCTTTTCTTCAGTTTGGATTTGGATGCTCTATCTGGGATGGACCCCCTGGTGAGGACGTGCGCCCTGATGTCCATAGAGACTATATAATTATAGGGTGCGGCTTTACTGCTTTTTTTGTAACTTGCACTGGGGACCTGTGTGTCCGACTAGTGTCCAGGACAGCTTGGTCCCCAGCAGCTATTAATCTGTGTTTTTCTCCGGCATTCCGCAGCTTTTCTGACTTAAACATGTATGGCTAAAATCATACAGCCAACAGCTGATACATGCTGATACAATCAGGTTCCCTTTAAAACTCTGACATATCTTTAGGAAATTTTAATGTTTTGTATCAGATTAGGAAAAATGTGCAATATATTGTACATTTCAACTTATCATTTTGGTTTTTAATGTAACACTTATTAAACTATAATATTTTCTTACAGTCGGCACTCCAATTTCTGGAAAATTACGGAAGAGAAGACATTACCATTGCAGAATTAGAGGGGAATTCAAATTCTTTATGGACCATTAGCCCTCCAAGTAGAAACTCAATGATTCAAAGTCTTGAAAATGTGAAACATGACTTTACGCTTGTTATCTCTTGGACCATTCAGAGGTAAGTAAAACTAAACATGTGCCCACATTTAGGGTACCGTCTCACAGTGGCACTTTGGTCGCTACGACGGCACGATCTGTGACACTCCAGCGTCGCTCCATTATCGCTCCAGCGTCGTAGACTGCGGTCACACTTCGCAATGCACGGCGCTGGAGCGATAATTTTATGACATATTTGCGATGTAGAAGCCGTTGGTTACTGTGCGCACATCGTATACAATATCGTGCACACCTTTGTTACACGATGCGATCATGCCGCCACAGCGGGACACTTGACGACGAAAGAAAGTTTCAAACGATCTGCTACGACGTACGATTCTCAGCGGGGTCCCTGATCGCAGTAGCGTGTCAGACACAGCGAGATCGTAAGTATATCGCTGGAACGTCACGGATCGTGCCGTCGTAGCGACCAAAGTGCCACTGTGAGACGGTACCCTTAGGTATATTTGTGTAGAATTGTCTGTTTAGTTCAGAATGAGTATGAGCTATAACATAAGATGTGTATTATAAATGTAGATTTTTCTGGGTTTAGCCGCATTGTGAGGTGGTTTCTCTTTATGTGAACATCTGAAGACTGCAGAATCAGAAGCAGTTATAACTCTAATCAGAACAGATGTAGAAGCCATGATCAGATTGTGGGAGAATTGATCTCCACTGATACAGTAAGCAGTAACACAGTTTATTTTTAATACACCAATTTAGAAATATGAGCCTTGGCGCTAAATCAGAAATCACCGGTGAGAAGCTGACTGTTTCTTTGTCAAATGTAACACGACTAGCACTTGCGGAGATGATGATGTCAGATGATTCAAAAACAGTGTAAGTATGACAAAAAACAACATATTCTAAGGATGGTTTTCAAATATTTATGGCATTTCACATAAAAAAACATTTGATGCAGTAGCACTGAAATATTTGAACATATTAAAGGAGCTTTACCAGGACAGATTTAAGAAAGGCCCACTACTATACATGTAAAATGTATATTCCCTCTCACTTCTATGCTGATATATTAATCTGCAGTTACATACCCAATAGCTGATCAAAGAGCCAGATGATAATGCCCCCTTCTGACTCCTGTCAGGTACAGTGTTATGGTGCTAACCATGTGTGGACTCAATTAACCAACTACAACAACATCCACAAACTATCTGGCTTGAATATTGGCTTCTGGAATATGTTCATGTACATATTATTATCGTTGTTGTTTTTTTAAAGCACCCTTAATTCCAGGGTGCAGTACATGTCAAAAGGGGTTACTCACATAACATATGTATAAAAAAATTGTAAGTAAACAGACAGTCAAACACACTAGGATAGGGATTTGCAGGTGTTTTTGAATAGATAGGTTTTCAGATTCTGTTTAAAGGTATTAAATGGGGGAGATAATCAGGCGTTAGTTGTAGAGGATGGTGGATGCCCGGAAGAAGTCTACTAGGCGATTGGGTGAGGAACATACAATAGCAGAGCACAGAAGGAGATCTTGTAAAGACCGGTGATTACATGTAAGGCCGTATCGGAAGATTAGTTTGGAGATATATGGAGGGGATGGAGATATATGGAGGGGACAGATTATGAAAGGCTTTGTAAATTGTTGTTAGTAGTTTAAACTTGATTCACTGGGAGATTGGAGCTCAGTGAAGGGATAAGCAGAGGAGAAGTGGGGGGGAAAGGTGGATTAATCAGGCAGCAGTATTAAGGAAAACTGGAGAGGTGTGAGAGTCAGGAGGCCACAGGCCACAAAGGAATATGTTGCAGTAGTCAATGCAAGTGATGGTGAGTTCATTTTAGTACACTTAGGGTTGAGGAAAGGTCAAATTATGGAAATATTTTTGAGTTGGAAGCAGGAGGTGGTAATGGCTTGCATATGGCATTAAAAGACAAGGCGATGTCAAGGGTTAAACCAAGGCAGCAGACCTAAGGTACAGGGGAAAGAATTATGTCATTTAGGGTTCGCTTACATCTGCATATATAAACTTGCAGAGATTCTCAGCCAGAAAAGTCAGTGTTTTTTCTCACCTAGCATCTGTATTTCACGTGATTACTATGTGAGTGTGCATTTTTTCTCACCTACCATCTGTATGACATCAGTATGCAATGCGTTTTGAACATCACATTTTACATACGGTTATCTGTGACTTCAAGCTAGTTTTCTATCTAACTAATAAAGCACTCTTACATATGAAGATATAAACAGATAGATAGATGTGAGTGATATATGTAATCAGTGCTTTGCCTGTTTAGTCTTCTGTACTTGTTTTTAGCTAATAAATAAATGAAAAAAATTGGCTGGGTGTTCACCTTATTTTAAATAATGAGCTTAGGGAAAGCAGACAGCTGTGAGTTGGTCTTAATAGTATGGGAAGGGTACAATATCCTTGCATCTTCCAGACTATTAATATCAGCTAACAGCTGTCTGCTTAGCCTTAAAAAGGGATACCCAAAAAAAACAATGATGTGGGGTCCCCTCTATTTTTAATAACCAGCAAAGACTAAACAGACAACTTAGACTGATATTAATAGGCTTGCACCCATTGACTTGCATTGGTGGATCTCAGTCTACCGATTTTACTCGGCTATACGTAGCATGCTGCGATTTTTTCCGCACACAAATTCTAGGTGAGAAAAAACTCGCAGATGAACACTGCCTCATTAAATAACATTGATGCAAGTGCAATGTGATCTTTTTTTCACATTGCACTCGCCAATTTTATATGCAGATATGAGCGAACCCTTATAGTGATAAAAAGGTCTGGTAGGGGGGCTGATTTAGATGACGGAAGGATCATGAGTTCAAATTTGTCCTCATTTGAGTGTCATCAGTGTATTGATGATACTGGAAGCTATGGGACTTTATGAGTTGTCCCAGGCTGAAAGTATAGATGAGAAGAGTAGGGGTCCAAGGCAGGGCCTTTAGGTACACCATCTGAGAGACGGAAAGATGAGGAAGTAGTATGGGTATGGGAGATGCTAAATGTGTGGTTAATGGGTTATGAGGGGATCCAGGAGAGAGCAAGGTCTTTTGATGTTGATGGAAGAGAGAATCTGTCGTAGGAGAGAATAGTCACCTTTGTCAATGACAGAGGACAGGTCTAGAAGGAGGAATATAGAATTTTGTCTGTTAGCTTTGGTGGTTACTAAGTCATTGGTTACTTTGGCTAAGGTGGTTTCAGTAGAGTGGTGGTGACAGAAGCCAGATTGTAGGTTGTTGAAAAGTGAGTTAGATGAGAGGTGGAAGGAAAGTTAAATGTGGAATTGTTTGAAGAATTTGGAGGCAAACAGTACTAGGCATATGGGGCGATACCTGGACATAGAGGATGTGGCAAAGGATGGCTTCTTCAGGATTGGTGTAATTGTTCCGTGTTTGAAAACAGAAGGGAACACACCAGAGTTAAATGATAGGTCAAAGAGATGGCTTAGGGCTGGGATAATCTTGCTGGTGAAGATAGGGAGGAGGTGGGATGGTATCAAATGCACAAGTGGTGAAGTGTGATTTGGAGAGAAAATTAGTTTTTCTTGAGTGATGGTGGGTAAAAAGGTTATGGAGGAGGGGCTTTGGTCTGTTATACAGAGGGGTTGTAATGCTTGTACATTGCAGCCCTGTTTGATGTGGTTGTTCTTGTTTTGGAAGTGTTTGTCAAAGTCTTCTGCAGAAATGAGGGAGGTCTGAGGTGGCAAGGGTGGATGGAGGAGGGAATGAAAAGTGCTGAATAACTGTTTAGGGTTTGGGGATAAAAAGGATATGACAGTTGTGAGGTATTCCTTGTTTAGCAGAGGCGAGGGCCAGCTTGAATGTGCAAATTACTTGTCTCCAAGTGGTAAAGTCCTCCTTTCAGTATATTTTATTCCAGCACCAATCAACAACCTGTGACACTTGCTGCAGCTTTTTTGTGAGGTTGGTGTGCCAGGGTTTTCTACTGACTTGTCTTCTTCTGCTGTGTTTGAGAGGGCCAACTGAGTCAGTAGCCGATACCTGCGTGTCGTTGACAATATATACCTGACAGTTTTACAGCACAAAAGACTTACAACAAAAGGCTTTGGCATTTAATTTCAAGTGCATTTATCTTTATAGAACAAAGATGTCTGCCCCTTTCTAGTCTTTGTGCCATATATTAGGACCAGTTATTGTTTTACATATTTGGCAGAGTTGGTTGGTGTCAATGGTGTAAATAATATTTTCTGTTGTGTGTTATTTTTTGCTATGCTAGAATGCTTGAACACATCTATCCATGGTATATCAAAGCGCCAAGTGATTCTACAGCAAAGACCATAATGCAGCTACTCCATAGTAAGTTTTGTCTTCTGTGAAAAGTACATTTCAGATTGAAAGCAAATGATAAAAGTCATATGCAACATAAAAACACAGATGTTTTCATGCCCAATGTTTCTTCTGTTAACAGACCAACAATATGCAAATATTACTGTCTCTCTTGAGAGAAATGGTACTGGTGAATTTGCTCGAGAGTGGTGGGTCCTTAATCAGATTAAGAAGCATTCTTCAAGCAACACTGGCTTAGAACTATTTATTTTCAGTGATAAAGTCAGCCCTCCTAGCCTTGGATTTTTAGCTGGTTATGGGTAAGAATCTTCAGATTCATAAAAGAGTTAGGAAATTGTGTGTGTGTGTACAGTAAATCCCCTTCATCATCAGTTCACATAGTTACAGTTTTTGATCCCTACTTTTCTTCTGATAAATTTCATAACAAATCATCACATATGAGAACAAGAGGAGAAATGATCCAGCTTAAAGGGACCCTGTCACTCCCAAAATCGAAGATGAGCTAAGCCCACCGGCATCAGGAGCTTATCTACGGCATTCTGTAATGCTGTAGATAAGCCCCCAATGTATCCTAAAAGATGAGAAGAAGAGGTTAGATTATACTCACCCAGGGGCGGTCCCGCTGCAGTCCGGTCCGATAGGTGTCGCGGTCCGGTCCGGGGCCTCCCATCTTCATAGGATGACGTCCTCTTTTTGTCTTCACGCTGCGGCTCCGGCGCAGGCGTACTTTGTCTGCCCTGTTGAGGGCAGAGAAAAGTACTGCAGTGCGCAGGCGCCGGGAAAGGTCAGAGAGGCCCGGCGCCTGCGCACTGCAGTGCTTTGCTCTGCCCTCAACAGGGCAGACAAAGTACGCCTGCACCAGAGCCGCAGCGTGAAGACAAGAAGAGGACGTCATCGTAAAAAGATGGGAGGCCCATCGGATCGGACCGCCCCTGGGTGAGTATAATCTAACCTCTTTTTCCTCATCTTTCAGGGTACATCGGGGGCTTATCTACAGCATTACAGAATGCTGTAGATAAGCCCCTGATGGCGGTGGGCTTAGCTCAACTTCCATTTTGGGGGTGACGGGTTCCCTTTAAGGCGGAGGCAGCTCAAACCAGCATAGAAAGGGTTGTTAACCTCTTCAGCACTGAAGGAAACCAAATATTTTTCATATGGGATCCAAATACACAGGATAAATGGAAGATCTGTGATTCACAGTACGCAGTGATCTTCTACCCCAGATCTCCCAGGTTGTCGTGATACACTCATGACACCCTGATTCTAGCGATGCATCACTTACAGGGCTGAATGCTGTCATTTTGATAAAATCCCAGTTATATCTGCTGCAGATCTACCAGTTCTCTGAATTTTAAGCTCTTTTTAACCCCGCCCTCACCAGTGATGGTCATCTTTATTTATATACTTTGCATAGGCAGAAAGCTGCCAATCAGTGGTAGGAGAGGGGTTTTACAGAGCTCAGGAGTAATGAGGTCTACATGGCAGCAGGTTTATTAGTCCTCTAGTTATAGTTGCCTGCTAAAAAACAATTATGTTATCATAATTAAAGCAAGCAGCCCAGTAAGTTACACATTTCTGGAATGAGGGTCTCTGTGTCAACATTATGCTGCTCTCAGATTAGGTGGTAAAATTGTGGTGACAGATTCACTTTAAAGAAATATTCCTCACTAATGGGTCCCATCGATGCCATATTCTGAGACTGACTGTATATACTCTAACTACTTTTATATCGAATTAAGAAGGCTTCATTGGTGGTTTAATTTCCATTTAAATCCATATCCCCTAACACAGTAAAGTAACTAATGTTTAGACATGTTTATTGATTACCGAAAAACCTGCTAGTGATTAACATGCCTCATATTGTTATTTCCAGAATTATGGGATTGTACGCTTCTGTGGTACTCGTAATAGGAAAATTTGTGCGAGAGTTCTTCAGTGGAATATCTCACTCCATAATGTTTGAGGAACTACCAAATGTGGACCGAATCCTTAAGTTGTGCACAGACATTTTCCTAGTAAGAGAGACTGGAGAATTGGAACTGGAAGAAGATTTATATGCCAAATTAATATTCTTATACCGTTCACCAGAAACTATGATCAAATGGACAAGAGAAAAAAATAAATAATATTAATGAATTCAGTGATTCAGTTGACTTAATTTGGATTATTAAAAGCACAATGTTGCCATGGCTCTCTTAAGAGCTTGGACTCTTGCAATGAAGAAGAGGTGACCGTTAAAATGCAAAACTACAGAGGGTCAGGTATTTTTTTTTTTTTATCTGAAGCCAACAATATCACAATAACTTTTCACTAGATAACTAAGTCTTCTTTCCAAGGTAGAGCCAATGCAAGGCAAAAGTGGAATATGCGTCTGTGCAAGTGTTTCATCGGCAGAGACATCTCTTGAAAAGTGCAATATGCTGCTTTCGAGTGTCCTGTACTCTTGAAATGGATTTTTTGCTTTTTTTCAATAATCCTGACAAGACCTACGGCAGCGAAGGGTAAATGAATAACTGCACAGTTGTACGGTATAGGAAAACTTTATTATGCATTAAAGCCTCACTCTACATTCTGAAATACTCTGACAATCTTCTTAACTGCCTTATTGTATTGGAACTTCCCAACAGAATATTTTCATCAATTATTTGACTTTTTCTCAGGAAAACAAATAAAAAATATATAAAAAAAATAACAATTTAGAGATAGTGCAAGGTCATGCCAACAGCTGTTCCTTTAAGATGAATATATCATAATTAATTGTTGCCGTTGTTACAGGCTGGGATGCATGCCTCTAACTCATACCTACACCACCTGAATAGGGCTTGTACATTTTATTTTTTTGAAACCGAGAAAGATAATGTTTACATGACATACTGACTTTTCTTTTCACTAAAGTCTTATTTTTATGTCTAAAGCTTAAACTAATTCAAAATGGCCTTTACTTATTTATCTCTAATTTCTCAACCTTCACATTTTTCATCCGGGAAATGGCACAAAGTTTAAAAAAAAAGGAAAAGGAAATGCAATCAGGAGCCATTTAAGGAATACATGGAGAAAGCAGTGACTAGTAATAAAGCACACGCTATCTTGTTTGCTGTTTCTTGCTTACGATAAGCATAAAATTTACTTGAAATTAATGTCATTGCATTCTTTATTTGCAGCCAAAACATGAGTAAAATACTGGAGGTTTTTTTTGTAACCTGAACATTCCTTATAATTTAATTAAGGGCTACTATTTAATTAACACTGTTTGTAAATTACAATATGTAATATGCAAAAAGCATGCACTTATGTAGTTCTCAATGTGGCCCATGTTATAGTGAATAGTGAAAATGGTTGCCCAGAGTGGAATTGCTACTGCTCTTTATTAGTCCTTATGTCTTCTTTATAGTATACCTGTCATGTATGCACCATAGGGCAGCCGTTTTATTAACAGTATCAGTAATTATAAAATATTTCCTTTACTTAGATATTAATGGTACAAATACTAGTGCAAGTAACTGTTAAAAGCAACAGTAGTCGCACCATATGTTACCAAGTGTTGGTTCTAACAAAGTGGCTGTCCTTACTGCTGGGAGGTAGCTGGGACACTGTAAGCAGCACCAGAATAGGGATTCACATCATGTTGGACTTCACATTACACTCAGGAGCCCAATAATAAATATCATAATTCATGTAGTTTAATATTCAACCTAGTATTATTTTATTATTTAATCACCAAAAGAGAAGGCTGCATTAGGAGAACCTCTTCTGGATATTGCTGCTATAAGTGGACCTTTTCACATATGTCATTAAGCGAATCATTTAGAGAGAATGTTTTAACCACTAAATTGTAGCCATTCCATCTTCGTACTGTAAATTCAAACAATGAGCTGTTCCCTGGAAGTTAGAATGACCTTAGAAGTATTTATTTCTCTACGTTATTGATGAAAAACTGTTTTACTTCCTTGAATTTCACATTGCATGATGAAGCAGCAGGTGCTATGGTCATATAACTGCTGTAACATTTTACTGGTAATGGATGACCTTTGTAGAATACTGTTTGCGTGACATGGGACTTTTCCAATGGCTGCTTTTTTCTTACAAAGAAAACATTTTAAAATAAATTTTTTTCACAATCTGTTTTTTTTTGTCGTAAATCCTAAAATTTAGTTAATAAAAACATACATTTTTAGTAAGATAATATTTATATGAATTATATGTGTGTGTTTTAATGAGAAAAATATGAATAGGAAATAAAAAGGAAAATAGAATATAAGGTACGAGAATTCTTTATGATGAAGGATGCATACCATGGTTGTCATAATTGCCAAATTATAGAAAAGTTAAAAATACAACTTATTCTCTCAAGTAATTAAATATAAAAAAATATATTTTTATCTTGTTAACAAAGGATCTTCATGACTCAGTTATACACCTAACATAACCCCCATCATCATTGGACCCTCAAGAGATAAGCTGTTATTTGTAGTCACTCTTGGCAGAAAAAGTTTAATTTTCCTGCAGCACCACCACAGGGGATAGTGTGTCCTTGGCTGGCCATGCACATTAGATGGCTGTCGGCCGAACAGTGGTTTGGCTGATCAGTCAACAGACAGCCATCTCAGTCGACATTACTGGGGGCTCAAGAGGCCCACCAGAGTTGAAGGCCGGATTTGAGGTGTTGTAATGAACCAGCTCGGAGAATCAATACAGTACACACACGTGTCCAGCATAAGATGAAAGATTCCGCTTTAATTAAATGCGGGTGGGGTTTATATACCCCCTGGTAGAAAGAGCTTTATGTCAACAAGAAAGGAACTGTTTTGTGGGATTCAGAGATAATTGTGTCTAAGGCCATGTGCACACGTTCAGGATTTTTAGCGTTTTTTTCGCGTTTTTTCGCTATAAAAACGTGATAAAAACGCGAAAAAAACGCTAACATATGCCTCCTATTATTTACAAGGTATTCCGCATTTTTTGTGCAAATGTTGCGATTTTTTCCGCGAAAAAATCGCATAGCGGAAAAAAAAGCAACATGTTCATTAAAAATGCGGAATTGCAGGGATTCCGCACACCTAGGAGTGCATTGATCTGCTTACTTCCCGCACGGGGCTGTGCACACCATACGGGAAGTAAGCGGATTATGTGCGGTTGGTACCCAGGGTGGAGGAGAGGAGACTCTCCTCCACGCACTGGGCACCATATAAGTGGTCAAAAAATAAGAAATAAAATAAAAAATAGTCCTATACTCACCCTCGATGTCCCGCGCAGTGTTCCCGCCTCACCGCTGCACGCTGCCGTTCGGTTCCTGTAGCTGATGTGCGGCGAAGGACCTTGCCGATGACGTCACTGTCCTGTGATTGGTCGTGAGCGGTCATGTGACCGCTCACGTGACCGTGACGTCACGGAAGGCCCTGTGCGCACAGACCAGCTATAGAAAGACGAACGGACGCCGCTGATGAGATGTCTGGGTGAGTATAAGCATTTTTTTATTTTTTTTATTATTTTTAAACATTCTATCTTTTACTATAGATGCTGCATAAGCTGCATCTATAGTAAAAAGTTGGTCACACTTGTCAAACAGTATGTTTGACAAGTGTGACCAACTTGTCAGTCAGTTTTCCAAGCGATGCTACAGATCGCTTGGAAAACTTTAGCATTCTGCAAGCTAATTACGCTTGCAGAATGCTAAAAAAACGCGAAAAAAACGGAAAAAAAACGCAAAAAAAAAAATGCGGATTTCTTGCAGAAAATTTCCGGTTTTCTTCAGGAAATTTCTGCAAGAAATCCGCAACGTGTGCACATGGCCTAAGTGTCTGGTTCAATCGAGAATCTCTGGGACTTGGAATATGTAGGGGAGATTACTATGTAAAAGTGCTGCTTGATAGATTTAGAGCAAAAAATGGGGACTGAGAAGAAAAAATTTCCCACACTTCCATACACAGGAGCTGTCGCTCGGCCTAGCGCTCCTGTGTTCTATAGCAGACAGCTACTGGCTGACATGCCGCCCAGCGGCTTGTGTCAGGGAAAACATTCTCTCCCAACAAACAAACAATATATAGTTAATGAGTTCTAATACGTTAAATATGCTTTACCCTCAATATAACATTAGACCCACTAACTACTCATGAAAAAATAGCAAAAAAACAAAGAACATTAGTGCCGCAAACTCCTCACCATTCTTTGACAGCAGTAAAGTAAGCCTAAGAGTATTTCTGGAATGGGTGGGAAGACCATAGCACTCGTGCCAAAATGCTGAACCTGAGAAGTGTCCAATCTGTAATGATAGAAAAGAAATGAGCAGGAGATCATGAGACAGAAAAGAAATGAGCAGGAGATCATGAGACCTGGTGGCAGTTTTGATTCAAAGAATGAAAAGTGTTCTTACTCCACCAATGACGCTGATGAGGTTTTATGTACAGTGGAGATGACAAGCAAAGACTCTGGTATGCTGTAGACACTGACAAAGGAAGCTTTATTTGCTGAAAACCATATCCTGGCACCTTGAAGCTGTACACAGAAAGAGTTGGTCTTCCGAACCTAGCTGGCATGGTTAATGTTCAAAAATACTGCTCTTTTGACATTTAAACAATGAAATAACATTACTTCTACATTATAAGGATTCTGATACAGTGCTGAGAGAAAATAATTATTTTCAAGGTTTTTAACTGATGCAACCTTTGGCAAAAAGCAATGTTCTCAAAAGAATAACGTCTGGGTGAACCTATAACAAGAGTTGCCTACAAGATGATGCCTGAAATTCAGATACTCTCCGAGTTGTAGAAATAAACACTAAAAACAACAACCTTGGAATGCATTAAAAAATACTCCCATGAAAATGTTTCTCCTCTTAATATAGTGCAATCATATTATATAGCACTTTGTTCTTACAATTGCTAATTTTTCACTCCTACCTACTAGCTGAATCTTTTAACCTCTATGTAAAAACAGGAAGTCTGTTTTTTCTGCATGAGTCAAAAGTCACTGCAAAAGTCCCTGGCAGATGGAGAACGGAGCAGCCAGGTCAGGAGTTGAAGAGGGGAATGACTCATGCAGTGACAAGAGACTTCTTATTTCTACATTGAGCAGAGAAAAGAGAATATTTAGTTGGGTAGAAAGGCAAAATGAGCAATTGTAAGTACACAGTGCCATATAATATGATGATTGCAATAGGATAAAAACTTTGATGGAAGCGCTTCTTTAAGGGGAACCTGTCATCAAGAAAATGCAATCCAATTTGCAGGCACCATGTTATAGAGCTGGCAAAACTGGGTTCATTGATAAAAAGAAAAAATGCTATTACCTCTGTTATTTCTGGGATATTTGGTCCCATGGGCGATCCTAGCAGTGACTGATGGCTTTCTTTGTATTAGTGTGCATACAGAGTAACTGTCAAGCACTAATAGTACCGCCTACTGGACCAAAAATCACAGAAAATGCAGAGGTTTAAATGATTAAAATGGAATATACTCATTTTTTCTCACAAATGATGAGCAAAAGGGTAACAATATTTTGAACTTTTGGCTTTCAGTCTCCGTATCTCACCACTCACTACTGCTTCGAATGTGAGACTACCATAATTTTATAGACAATCTTGGCTGTCTTATACATAAATTTGACTTGTAACTATTTAACATATGATTAATTATGCAGTGTCTTGTCATGACACTGCATTGTTACTGTTTTGCTCCTGGTGGTGGAAAAAATCTTATTTCCCGTTTGCTACAAAATTTAACCTTTTCTCACATTCCCTAATAGCCCAGTTTGTTTTTAAGTTGATTCCCAAGTGAAAGGTCACTGATTTGAATCGAGGAGCAGCCATGAAGAGGATTTCCAAAGAAAAGAGAAATATCATCATCCAGATCAACGATAGATGTCTCTTGGCCAAGAAAATGTCAAAATTACATCATATGAGTGCCATGACAGTTGGAACAATTCAAAATGAAGTCTGTACATCCGTTCAAAAGCCATGAGGTGGACGTCCAGTCAAAATATCAGAGTCAACAAGTCGGCTCCTCACAAGGATTATCAGTTCTGGCGTGACAAACATGGCAGTTGAGGTGGCCTCATATGCTTCGTAATAGTGAGATTATAGTTGTCCATGCAAGCACTGTCCGATGCAGGTTACACAAGTCTGAAACAATGGTTAAAAAAGGTGATGCTGCCTCTACTTTAATATCATCATAAGAAGCGTCGGCTCAAGTTTGCAAAAAAAAAGTACAAAAAAGTGGAAAGTAGAAGATTAGAAATGGGTGATTTGGAGCAATGAGTCAAAAGTCAATAGACTAGGCTCTGATGAGTGCAAATGGGTCTGGAAGAAACAAGGAAAAGATGCTAGCAAATCGAGAAATTGAAGGAACTATCAAGTTCAGTGGAGGAAACCGAACGATATGGAGTTGTTTCAAAGTTAAAGGTGTTGAATACTTGACCAGTATCAATGGCGGTCTCAATGCTGAGCTATATACAGTATGAGTATCCTACATGATGAGTTACTTCATACACTCGAGTAGTATGAGTATGAAAAGAACAACAGTGTTCCAGCATTACAAGCGAACCAAAGCTTGTGTCAAGATTGGTGAAGAAAGGGTTCAATAACGATGAAGTAGAGGTGCTGGATTAGCCCCCACAGTCCCCAGACCTCAACCCAATCGAACATTTGTGGTTATAATTATGTGGTTAGAATTGGGTATACATACCCAAGTGAGTCTACCAGTATGCACCAACTGTGGGAATGTGTAGAAGAGACATGGGATCAGATTTCGGTTGAAACATGTTTGAATCTGATTGAGAGCATGCCCAGAAGGATTCAGACAGTGTTGAAAGCCAAAGCTGGATTTGCAAAATACTGACAAAATAATAATTACAATTTAGATTTTAAGGAGCAAGACAGTAGCAATGCAGTGACATGACAAGAATTTGCATAACTAATCATATGCTAAATAGTTGAAAGTCAAATTTATGTATGAGATAGCAAAGATGATTGTCTATAAGATGTTGGTAGTCTCATGTTAGGAAGCAGTAATGGATGTGAGATATGAAGCCTGAAAGTCAAATGTTTAAAACATTGTTACCTTTTGTCAGTGTATCATTCCACTCAGCTCCCCCTGCTCCCAAACATGATGCATGCAAATTGAACTGCATTTTCATGGTGACAGGTTGCACTTCTATATTTGTGAATCCCTCAGGATTTTTCATATTTCTGCATAGATTTAACCTAAAACTACACTAGATTTTCACACATTTTCTAAAAGAAAATAAAGAGAACCTAATCAAACAAATTAATTAAAAAAAAATAGACTTTTGGTTGAAATAAGTGTTGTCTGGAGAAAGAAAAATACTGCATCACATTTTACAAAGTTCATACTATCTGTGAAACACGGTGATGGTAGAATCATGGTTTGGACCTGTTAAGCTGTATCTGGTGTGAGATAGCGCTCCCTGAGTGTGTTGGGGAACACTCGCGTGGCACAGGATTAAAGCATACAGGAGCGGTTTTCTCACACAAATCAGTCTATGTGGTTTATTAACTCCGCATAAACCACATAATGTAAAGTTCATATCGTTACATCCCCAAACATATCATGACCACCGGTCTGTCTATGTAGCAGATAAACCTCTCTGCCGTATATTACAACCCCCTTGTCTGAGGTTACATTCCAGGAGCTCTGCTGACTCTTTGTCAGTCCTGGCTTCGCCAACACAGAAGCCGTCCCAGGCTCTATCGGTACATTGTCTCGCCAGGTGCTTCCAGGAAGTCTCCACTCAAAGGAGCTTCCAACACCGACCATCCAGGTCCACGGTCTCTCCATGTGCTCTTCAGGAAGTCTCCACTCACAGGAGCTTCCAGCACAGACCTGACCTCTTTCAGGACCTACAAAACAGACCATTCAGGTCCAAACACTGTGAACCATGTGACCCTCACCCTGGTCCCATTTGATAGTTGTAACCACGCCCATTGGTGGGAGGTGTGGCCAGTTTGACCTGCCCAGCTCTCAAACTAGCCCTGCAAGCCTCCCTCTAAAACTAAGCAAATACTTGTGGGACTACAGGTCCCAGAACAACATTACTGGCTTACAGCGCAGACTTCCTCTGCAACACATACCGGCCATTTACAATCCTGCCGGACTTTGTCTCATACCCACAGTTATACCCGTGACTGCCATGCATTCTTATGGCTTAAATACACCTCTGTGTGAATTCTGAAGAGTCCATACAACGCCCCTACCTGTAACAGGGGTCACTACATCACACTGGGTTCAGTTAGCTTGCCATCATTGATGGAACAAGGAATTCTGAATCTTATCTGCATATCCTAAGAAATACAGTACAGACCAAAAGTTTGGACACCCCTTCTCATTTAAAGATTTTTCTGTATTTTCTTGACTATGAAAATTGTACGTTCACACTGAAGGCATCAAAGCTATGAATGAACACATGTGGAATTATATACTTAACAAAAAAGTGTGAAACAACTGAAATTATGTCTTATATTCCAGGTTCTTCAAGGTAGCCACCTTTTGCTTTGATGACTGCTTTGCACACTCTTGGCATTCTCTTGATGAGCTTTAAGAGGTAGTCACCGGTAATGGTCTTGCAACAATCTTGAAGGAGTTCCCAGAGATGCTTAGCACTTGTTTGCCCTTTTGCTTTCACTCTGCGGTCCAGCTCACCCTAAACCATCTTGATTGGGTTCAGGTCTGGTGACTGTGGAGGCCAGGTCATCTGGCGTAGCACCCCATCACTCTCCTTTTTGGTCAAGTAGCCCTTACACAGCCTGGAGGTGTGTTTGGGGTCATTGTCCTGTTGAAAAATAAATGATCCAACTAAACGCAATCCGGATGGAATAGCATGCCGCTGCAAGATGCTGTGGTAGCCATGCTGGTTCATTATGCCTTCAATTTTGAATAAATCCCCAACAGTGTCACCAGCAAAGCACCATCACACCTTCTCTTCCATGCTTCATGGTGGGAATCAGGCATGTAGAGTCCATCCATTCATCTTTTCTGCGTCTCACAAAGACACGGTGGTTGGAACCAAAGATCTCAACTTTGGATTTATCAGACCAAAGCACAGATTTCCACTGGTCTAATGTCCATTCCTTGTGATCTTTAACCCAAACAAGTCTCTTCTGCTTGTTGCCTGTCCTTAGCAGTGGTTTCCTAGCAGCTATTTTACCATGAAGGCATGCTGCACAAAGTCTCCTCTTAACAGTTGTTGTAGAGATGTGTCTGCTGCTAGAACTCTGTGTGGCATTGACCTGGTCTCTAATCTGAGCTGCTGTTAACCTGCGATTTCTGAGGCTGTTGACTCGGATAAACTGATCCTCAGAAGCAGAGGTGACTCTTGGTCTTCCTTTTCTGGGGCGGTCTTCATGTGAGCCAGTTTCATTGTAGCGCTTGATGGTTTTTGCCACTGCACTTGGGGACACTTTCAAAGTTTTCCCAATTTTTCGGACTGACTGACCTTCATTTCTTAAAGTAATGATGGCCACTCATTTTTCTTTACTTAGCTGCATTTTTCTTGCCATAATACAAATTCTAACAGTCTATTCAGTAGGACTATCAGCTGTGTATCTACCAGACTTCTGCACAACACAACTGATGGTCCCAACCCCATTTATAAAGCAAGAAATCCCACTTACTAAACCTGACAGGGCACACCTGTGAAGTCAAAACCATTCCCGGTGACTACCTCTTGAAGCTCATCAAGAGAATGCCAAGAATGTGCAAAGCAGTCATCAAAGCAAAAGGTGGCTACTTTGAAGAACCTAGAATATAAGACATAATTTCAGTTGTTTCACACTTTTTTTAAGTATATAATTCCACATGTGTTAATTCATAGTTTTGATGCCTTCAGTGTGAATGTACAATTTTCATAGTCAAGAAAATACAGAAAAATCTTTAAATGAGAAGGTATGTCCAAACTTTTGGTCTGTATTGTATGTCAGGACATCAGTCCATGAGCTGAATCTCAATAGAATGTGTGTCATTCTGCAAGCCAATGACCCAAAGCTCATAATTGGCTCTACAAAAGAATAGTTAAAGAACAGTATAGCTCAAGTCAAAATCCTCACCTTAATCAAAAAGAAATGTTATGGAAGGACCTGAAGCGAGCAATTCATAGGATAAAACCCTGCAACATAACAGAGCTGGAGCTGTTTTGTGTGGATGAATGGGTTAAAATTCTTTAAAGCCGAAAGTGCAGAACTGATAAACAATTAGGCCAGGTTCACATTACGTTTTTGGCGTCCATTAGACAGACTACGTTACACCACGGCATAACGCGGTGTAACATAGTCCGTTAACGCCGCCATTTAGTCCAATGTCAGACGCACAGCTAGCGCACGCCCACAATAGGCGTGCGTTAGCGATGTGCCGTCATTGAGTGACGGACCCTAGGATGCGGGCTGCAGCGTTTCCGGGTCCGTCACTGCTAGCGCAGATAGAGCATCTGCTAGCTCTATCTGCGCTAGCGCGACAACATATCGGCACTTGCATTAACAGCAGCCCGTTAACGGATGTTTTGAACGGGCTGCTGTTAACGTAATGTGAACCTGGCCTTACCAGAAATATTTAGATGCAGTTATTGTTGCACAACGGGTCAAACCAAATACTGAAAGCAAAAGTTCACATACATTTGCCACTCACAGACAAGTGATATTGTATCTTTTAAGTAATTTAAAAAATGAGAAAGTGTAATATTTTTTACCTGTTTAGTTTGTTTCTCTTTATCTATTTATAGGACTGATGTAGTTTTAGATCAAATTTATATAGAAATCCGAAAAATTATAGAGGGTTCACAAACTTTCAAGCACCGCTTTAGGAAATGAATCACTTCAAATTGGTTTTATGCTGTTATGTCAAGATCGTTATCAAAGTTTACCCATAAGGCATGTGGCATGTTAACTACCTGGATATATTGTGCCAGACACAAAACACAGAAATTGTCCCAGGTTGAGCTATACACTTCCATAGTTCCAAGATACCTGGCATGGAAAAAGTTAGAAAGTTCTCGTTAATAAAATTCTTGTTACATCTACTTCTCAAGTGCCAGGCTGTCAAATGTAATTTCTGCAGGTTCAGGTGGAAAAATATCACTGACTTAGGACACGTTCCTACTTGGCAGTACTCCACTCTGGACGGATGAATAAGCTTGACTTTTGGGAGCACGCTCTAGATTATAGTAGTAATAACCATCAAATTTCTACTCTGAATAGAGAGCAAAATGGGTAATTTGCCTATTGGCTGTAAGATCCACTTAAAAAATCATAAAAAATGGGAACAATCTTTTAAAACACTATAGAATTAGGCAGTCTCTTTATTAAAAACAGAATGTGCACTGCCAATAAACCAGAACTATGAGGCAGTGACCAAGTCATAATGGCCCTACATTTTTGCATGTTTGTTCTTATGTGTGCAGACAATACACACAAGTGGCATATTTCAGCTGTACTTCTACATGTTTCTTTTCCAGGACGTTGACACAGTAAAGTAATACAAGATAAATGGTTCTAACAATCTGATACACACTCTTTTCATCATGACCCCATCTCAGTTGAGCCTTAATATCCCCAGGTGGGCTACCAAGTCCTGACCTGAGGTGTCAACTGATGTTTTACAAAGAGCCATCAGATGAGGTCTGACAGGTTTGAGGATGAGCCTCAGTACCGGCAGTCTAAAGATGACAAGTTTCAGTTCCTCTCTAACAGAATATTTGACTGTAGTGACCTGAAGTTAGCCCTTTTCCAGGTAGTATCCTTTATGGAGGCTGTCATTAAACACAGTATGCTCATTGTTGTCTGGAAAGAAACTCAATCAGATGCTAAACTGCTGATCTGTTTGCACTTTTCTTGGAGGAGAAACAGGATCATAGAGAATTACCAATAAACCAATCAACTGGGTAAGGTTTTAAAAAAATCATTTTGGGTCTCAGGGCTGCTGCCAAAACTAATATACCGGTAACTTACTAAATATATTTGTAACAGATGCCAGTACAATGGGGGCAGACACGTAAACTTGGGATGAACTACTGACTGAACCTTCAACCTGAGTAAATTCTTGTGGAACATTTGAATGGGAAGAAGCTATGAGGTTCGGAGTTATGATTTGGTCCCCTTTTGGTAGAATAACCAAAACAGATCTGATTCTTTCCATCTTGAATTTTAAGGTACATAGAATCTGATTCAGATATTTCAGGTTAATGATCAGACCCCACTTAGCTTTTTGCTTGGCAACTGCGAAGATTACAGAATAGGTGTTTGGCTTCACTTTTGGTAAAATACTTTTTCTATTGGCCATTTCTGAATAAATGTTGAAAAAAATAAAAGAACTTCATAACTGCATTTTCCTTTTAGAATGAAATTCGTCAGAAGAAGAACTAGAAATTCTAATTAAAATTTTATATATTAAGCTCAAGTACTTTTTTGTAAACTCTATAAAGAATACTAAATTAGACTGTTAGGCTCACTTCGTGAGGTGAGTCCTCCAAGCTCAAGGTCCGGGTGGGCGCATGGGCCACGGGCGTCAGTACAACAGATGGGTGAGGCACATGGAACGCATATAGACAGGCAGCTGTGATGCTGGAAACTCTAGGCAGATGGCAGATATCCAGGAGACTGTGAACAGTCAGCAGAGCAGGTAAGGTGCATACAGAAACTCAGAAAAACACTGAAGTTTTAATATGAAGACATAGCTGTGTCTTGGTGAGCCTTATATAGGCCCGTGGTGAAACCGGGTGTATGTGTCCAAATCTGCTCTACTGATGAAGATGAATGGCGGACGATATTTTACAAAGCTTCATTTCAAACAGGTTAATAGTCATCGCGTTTCGAGGTCATGCAGGACCTCTTCCTCAGGACAAAACCTTAGAAGTGGATTGTCAGATCTGCACGTTCTTATATGCTGTCTCATTTTTTTTTTCTCAATTCTTCAGATCTGGATTCTTACTATTTTAAATTTAATGAAATTATGTTCATGCAATTTTTTATTAGAGCTTTAATTACATTTCAACCATGGTGACATCATGTGATATGGTGATTATTGATTGCGTCATTTTCTTCACCTTGCAAACACAATTAAATAAAACAGATCTGGACTAGTGGCATGTAAATGATGAGAATTAAAAAGGTAGATATAGCTCAATCAGTTTTCTCTCTTTAATACACTTTCTGCATTTTTATCCTGGTTGATACCGCTCCCACAATAAGATGCATTAAATATTATGTAAGCGCTCAGTGTTTAAATCATACCTGTAAAATAAAGGGAAAAAAAAGCCATAGTATAATTATATAATTGTGAAAAATGTTTAGGCAGATGTGGAAAAAGTAGATCAAGGTAAGAATGTTTTTAAAAATAAGTGTGTTAATGGTTTATTTTTCTCAATCAACAAAATGCAAAGTGAATGAAAGAGAAAATCCAATCAATATTGGATGTGACCACCCTCTGCCTTCAAAACAACATCAGTTCTTCAAGGTAGAGTTAAACAAAATCAGGTATATGAGTAAAGAATAACAAGGAAGTGATAATATAATCGCATGGATTTATGTCATTTTACATCAACTAAGGAACTAAGGAATTTGCCCCTCAGACCATGTGGGGTCATCACAACAGAACCAGACCCCAATCAGAGGACAATAAAACATTCACACTCCTTATCTAAGAACTGGCCTAATATTTATGGACATAACTGTTTATCACTCATGGTAATTCTGCTTCATCTCACCTGTCTTATCTGGTTTTTTTTCTGTGATGTGTTGTGCATAAATATGTGATTCTCCAGAATTTCTTTTAATCTATGCCTGATGAAGAGACCTGTGTAGTCTCGAAAGCTTGCAATTTGTTACCATCTTTTCAGTTAGCCATTAAAAGGTATCAACCACTGAGGACTCTCAATTCTAAATATATGTAGGTTGAAACACAATCATTAGCAGAAATTGAAACAGTGGTGTAGGAGGCTTAAAACTGAGAAAGAAGCTACCAAACTTTGCTATAAAGATTAGGTTGTGGAAGATAGTTTCATGTCACAAGTTATACACCATGGCAAGACTATTAACTCTTCTATTTTTTTAACCCCTTCCCGCATTGGACATATCCATATGTCCTGGTCGGCTGGTACTTCCCGACCTATGACAGGGGCTGCGCATGGGCGATCGCCGCCGAGTGTCAGATGACACCCAGAACTCGGTGCCTGTACCGCTCCCGACACTTTAACCCCCTAAATACTGAGATCAAAGTAATTAGCAGGCAAGCAGAGGGAGGGAGCCCTGTTTGCTCTCCGATTGGAGATGTCATTGCGTGAGGTCAATTGTTGCCATGGTGAACCGATGTCATCATGACGACATCCAGATCACCAGAGCTAGCATGCTCAGAGCATGGTGTATCAGCCTTGTATACCAGTGCAGCACTGACAGTTTGTAAAGCATAGCAATGCTTTTGCTTTGCTATGCTTTACAAGTAGTGTTGAGCATTCCGATACCGCAAGTATTGGGTATCGGCCGATATTTGCGGTATCGGAATTCCGATACCGAGATCCGATACTTTTGTGATATCGGGAATCGGTATCGGGATAGATATTAATGTGTAAAATAAAGAATAAAAAAAAAAAATATTGATATACTCACCTCTCCGACGCAGCCTGTACCTTACCAAAGTAACCGGCAGCTTCCGCTCATAAGAATGAGCGCTTGAAAGTCCTTAGATGACGTCGCGGCCTGTGATTGGTCGCGGAGCGGTCACGTGACCGCTCCGCGACCAATCACAGGCCGCGACGTCATCTAAGGACTTTCAAGCGCTTGAAAGACCTTAGATGATGTCGCGGCCTGTGACTGGTCGCGTTGCGGTCACGTGACCGCTCCACGACCAATCACAGGCCGCGACGTCATCTAAGGACTTTCAAGCACTCATTCTTATGAACGGAGGCTGGCGGTTACAACCAGGGCGCGTCAGAGGGTGAGTATATCAATATTTTTTATTTTTATTCTTTATTTTACACATTAATATGGATCCCAGGGCCTGAAGGGGAGTTTCCTCTCCTTCAGACCCTGGGAACCATCAGGATACCTTCCGATACTTGGTGTCCCATTGACTTGTATTGGTATCGGGTATCGGTATCGGATTGGATCCGATACTTTTCGGGTATCGGCCGATACTATCCGATACCGATACTTTCAAGTATCGGACAGTATCGCTCAACACTATTTACAAGTGATCAGACTGCAAAAAGTCAAAGTCCCATAGTGGGACAAAGTAAGAAAGTAAAACAATTTTTCTAAAAATATATATTAAAAAAATCACAAAATAATATATATATATTTTTATGAAAAAAACAAACAAAAAAGTGCACATATATGGTATTGCCATGTCCAGAAAGACTCAACCTATAAAAGTGTTAAATTAGTTAACCCCTTTAATGAACACCGCAAAAAAATAAGCAAGGCAAAAAACAATGCTTTATCGTCATACTGTTGAACAAAAAGTGGAATAACACGCAATCAAAAAGATGAATGTAAATAAAAATAGTATCTCTGAAAATGTCATCTTGTCCCACAAAAAAACAAGCCGCCATACAGCTTGACTAGTGGAAAAATATAAAAGTTATAGCTCTCAGAATAAAGCAATGCAAAAATAACTATTATTCCTATAAAATAGTTATTATTGTGTAAGGCTATGTTCCCACGTGGCGTTTTTGCCATCTTTTTAGGATTGCATAAAAGTGCCATCATAAACTGACAGTGGTCAGAATTTACAAAATGGCCTGCTCAGGAAGGTGAAAACAGGCTTTGGAGTGAAGGGGTTAATATAGCGCAATCATCATATTATATAGCACTTTGTACTTCAGTGAAAACAGGCTTGGGGGCTGAAGGGGCTAAAGCGTTCTTATTTTGCTGCAATTTTTCCACACCTAAAGTTTTTGAACTGAGATGGAATACAAGTAACTTAGAGTTTGCATCAGAGTATGCTTTATTGCGGGTATCATAGTCTTCAAGTATGTTAATCGCACACAATCAGTAAAATGTGGGTACTGAACCATCCTACTATACATAAAAAATATCAATAAGTAACATCAACAACTAAAAATGTAAAAAACTTATTGCCACTAGAACAGCAAAAATAATGAACCAGTCTTTATACTCTCACTGTACCTAGTCGAACAACATAAAAGACTGAAAGGAGATTCACAAAGTTTCTGGATTCAACAATGAGATAGCTATACTTTCATAACTGAAAATGATGAAGACCATTCTAAAGTCAAAATAGCAATTCATAGTAAACATACACACGTCAATAACTATAATAACGACTCGTTAAAGGGTTGATTGTGACTTGTAGGATCGCTACTTCAAACAGGTGGCGCTATAGAGTTTAAGTCCTCTTTTTCTCGGAAGAGGCAATTTGCATGTTAAATTTCCCAGAGGAGCATTGCACGGCGAATAAGCCTCCTTACCTTGACAAGCCAGAGCTGGTATGTCACTCTCCATAAGGAGAAACGCTACCCCTTAGACCCCAGTCCAGAGCCTCTCACCTAGCCAAATCAGTTCTCATGCTTCGCTGTTGTGAACTCTATTTTTGGGCTCCCTCTAGTGGTCACAAGCGGTACTGTGTAGTGTTGTCTTTCTGCAGGTGGCTGCATCAGCTGGTTCGTTATCCTTGGTTGGTTTCCTATTTAGCTCACCTGGATACTCAGTTCCTTGCCTGCTATCAATGTATTCAGTGCTCTTCAGATTCCTTGTGACTACCTTGCTCCCAGTCTCTCCAAGACAAGCTAAGTTTTTGTTTGTTCATTTTTTGATTATCAGCATTCATCATGTTTCTTGTCCAGTTTGCTAACATGTGATTTCCTCGCTTGCTGGTTGCTCTAGGGGACTGAGTTTCTCCCCCCACACCGTTAGTTGGTGCGGGGGTTCTTGAAATCTCAGAGTGGATATTTTGTAAGGGTTTTTTACTGACCGCATAGATTCCCTTTTCTATTTTCTGCTATCTAGTATTAGTGGGCCTCATTTGCTGAATCTGCTTTCACCCCTGTGTATGTGCCTTCCTCTTACCTCACCGTTATTATTTGTTGGGGGCTTCTATATCTTTGGGGATTATTTCTCTGGAGGCAAGAGAGGTCTTTCTTTCTCTCTAGGGGTAGTTAGTTCCTCAGGCTGGCTTGAGACGTCTAGGATTTTTAGGCACGTTCACCGGCTACTTCTAGTGTGTTTGGATAGGTTCAGATATGCGGTCAGTCCAGTTTGCCACCTCCCTAGAGCTTGTCCTATGTTTGTTACTTAGCTGGAGTAATTTGTGATCCTCAACCACTAAGGATCATAACACTTCGCACTGACGAGGGCCAACAGCCTGAAACACCGTGTCTGCGAATTGAGATACTGATTTGGCTTTTATCCTAAGTCATATTGCACGACTCGTTAAAGGATTGATTGTGACTTGTAGGATCGCTACTTCCAACAGGTGGCGCTATAGAGTTTAAGTCCTTTTTCTCTGAAGAGGCAATTTGCATATAACAACAAGAAAAACGGGTAAGGGTATGTGCACACGTAGAAAGGAGCTCTGCGGATTTTAGAAATCCCCAGGTAAAAGGCACTGCATTTTACCTGCGGATTTACCGTGGTTTTTATGTGGATTTTGTGCAGATTCCACCTGCGGATTTCTATTATGGAGCAGGTGTAAACCGCTGCGGAATCCGCACAAAGAAGTGACATGCTGCGGAATGTAACCCGCAGCGTTTCTGCGCGTTTTTTTCGCAGCATGGGCACTGCGGATTGCGTTTTCCATAGGTTTACATTGTACTGTAAACGCATGGAAAGCTGCTGCAGATCCACTGCGGATCTGCAGCAAAATCCGCAACGTGTGCACATAGCCTAATTCTTGAGCAGTTGGTGAAGTAATGCTTTAATGGAAGTAACGCTTTAAAAAAGTATTCATACCCCGTGAACTTTTCCAGTTTTTTTACATTTCACTAACAACCTTAAATTTATTTAATTGAGATTTTATGTGATATACCAACACAAAGTATCCAGTATTTGTGAAGTGTAATGGAAAGTAGACATGGCTCTACTTTGGTCTCATCTGACAAGAGCAGCCTCTTCCACATACCAGCTGTGTCCCTACATGGCTTTTTTCAAACTGAAAGGAAGCCCTAAGAAGTGCTGTTTGCAAAATGTCTTTCTTCTTGCAACTCTTCCATAAAGGCCAGATTTGCGAAGTATATGATTAACAGTTGTCCTGTGGACAGATTCTCTTACCAGAGCTATGGATCTCTGCAGATCCTCCAGAGGACCATGGGACTCTTGGCTGATTCTTTAATTAGTGCTCTCCATTCTTGGGATGTCAATTTATGTAGTCAGTTGTGTCTTCGTAGGTATGTAGTTGTGCCATACTCCTTCCATTTTTTGAACAATGTTCTGTGAGATGTTCAGAGCTTGGGCTGTTTTTCTATAGCCTAACCCTGCTTTACTCTTCTCTACAACTTTATTCCTGACCTGTTCCTTAGTTTTCATGATGCTGTTTCATCCCTAATGTTCTCAAAGGAACCTCTGATGCCTTCTTAGAATAGCTGTAGTTGTACTGAGAAAGAATAAATTACACATGTGGACTCAATTAGCTAATTATGTGACATATGGAGAAAATTGGTCACTCAGGATTTTCTTTAGGGGTATCAGACTACAGGGGCTGAATACAAATGTATGTCACAATTTTCAGATTTCTACTCTTAAAATAATTAGAATATCATGTATTATTTCCTTTATTCTTAACAAATACTACTTTCTGTTGGTATAGCATATAAAATGTCAATAAAATACATGTAAGTTTATAATTGTAATAGGAAAAAAATCATGGGGTATGAATACATTTTCAAGGCACTGTAATTCACATTAAAGCCAAGAAATGATGCAGTAAAGATTTAGATGTCAAGATATTTCAGCAAACACTGGCAATTGTCAGACCAGACAAAAATTAAATCTCAATATAACTATAAATGTTATGGTAAGGAGCACAAAAATGTCAGATAGATGGTATGTTATTGTGTAGCAATTATGACCATTCTTTTCAAAATACTATTAGTAAAGAAATCTTAGAAGACTAAAGAGAAATAGAACGACTAGCATCATGAGATACTGTATGTCTACTAAGGGGTCTGAAACTCAAGCAGAAGATTGGAGAAATACTAGCTTTGTTGACCTGAAAAGGCCACCTGATGGCTCATGATTGAGGACAAATATCTACGCATAACACGCTACATCTGCAATGCTAACTGGATATCTTTGCATTCTAAATTATTAAGAGAGCTTTATGGTTATAATTTTACTCTACAACTTAGACTAAACTCTAAATTTAGAACATGACTCTATTTAATGAATATGAATCAAAATCGAATCACTGTTCTGTGACCTGTACAACATACCGAATTGTCATCGCCTTGTTTGGCTATATGAAGTAAAATTTGTGAACTGGAGTAACATTCGTCTGTGCTAATATTGTGATAGATAATCTATAAATACACTATTGTGGAGAAAGCTTTGTCCATAATAAGGGGACACATCAGTTTTTTGGAATGCGTTTGTTTGGCAGAGTCTTGACTCGTGCAATGTGCTGAATGTGTTTCTTTCTATTGTATTCTACGTATTCCGGCTACATAGCGCCTTTCTTCAGTATCCACCTTCTTCAATACTAAACACTTTAGCCACTTTAAGAATGTGCTTAGACAAGTGTTGTATGATGTTACTGAGTGAACAAATCTAAAATTACAAACAACTGCGGTTAGATCTTCGGTAGCACTCACATTTATAAACATAACATCCAGGCAGCGCTATGATAATGTTATGGTGAAACCCTCTGCGATTCCTTTATTCAGAAGGGAATCACTAGAAAAATGTAGCATGTTCTAGTTGGCATAAAACACATTCTATTATGGTGGTAGAGATAGAGGACACAGCATTTGCTTCTGTGATATTGTGCCTTAAGGGTGTCCTGAAGCTATGGGTGCTTTGCCTTGCAGCATGGGTGCTGTGGGGCACCAGGTCTTTCTCCCTATTGGTGCACTGTCGATTCTGCGGTGGTTGGCGCAGTGGTGCCACACCTCTTAGGTCAATGACCCACTGAGAGATTCACCGTAATATGACAGTGGGCTTCATACAGTCTGACCAGCTTATTAATTAAGAACCTTTTGTTAATTTTTATAAATTTTCATAATAATTGTGGTGCAACTTTTCAGCTGCTTGTGCATCAGAAAATAAAGTCTATACCAGCTCCAGTGCAGTCCTACAACATAGTAGATCCTCCACTACTGCTCTCCCTGTGGTAGGGTGCACTTTTCTTTCTATGCTTCTTATCATCATCTACAAACATAATGCCGGTAGGTATTGTCAAAAATATCTATTTTGGTTAAATCTGTCCATACAACATTTTCTCAGAAGGTGATTTGCTTATGTGACGTTTAGCAGAGGTCAGCAATCAATCTTATACCCTTTAGGGCTCGCTCACACGAGCATATAAATCGGATGAGTGTAATGCGAGAAAACATCGCCTTGCACTCTGACCAATAATATTAAATGAGACAGTGCTGATATGCAAGTTTTTCCTCAGCTCTAATCACACGGAGTAAAAAAACACAGCATGCTGTAATTCACTGCGTATATTGGACAAGGCTCATCAATGCATGGGTGCGAGAAAAAAACGGACGGCACACGGACCATGGGTATCCTGCCCGATATTTATGAACAAATCTCAAAGAAAAAACAAAATTTCATCAGCCAAGTACAGCAAATTCACAGTCAGAACCCTAATAATAATAAAAAATAATAATAATAATTTTATTTATATAGCGCCAACATATTCCGCAGCGCTTTACAACTTATAGAGGGGACTTATACAGACAACAGACATTACAGCATAACAGAAATCACAGTTCAAAACAGATACCAGGAGGAATGAGGGCCCTGCTGCTCGCAAGCTTACAATCTATGAGGAAAAGGGGAGACACGAGAGGTGGATGGTAACAATTGCTTTAGTTGCCTAAGAATAGATAGATAGATAGATAGATAGATAGATAGATAGATAGATAGATAGATAGATAGATAGAAGAAAATGGAGTCAGCACACCATTCACAGTCAAAATTAGAAGTGGTTAAATTTAATAGCCCATCACAGCAACTTTTCAGCTCATACTGAGCATTTCTCAAACTTGAGAATGTGTATTGTAGTGTACATGTGTATAGATAGAAAGATATGGAATATATAGATAGATATATAGATATGGGATAGATAGATATAATGTCACATGCCCCCTACATATAATAAACCTGTACCTTTTGGTACCTTTCATGTGGCACTAAAGGGTGCTTAGCCTTATTTAACCTATTAAAGAAGTAAATACTTTTTTAAAAATGATGTGGGATTCCCCTATTTATTTGAATAAAGATTCCCCCACACTCCCCCACCAATTTATTGAGAAAAATAAAAAAAAATCTCATGCAGGTCTGCCATAATCCACCGAATCTGAAGTAGTTTTGAAATGGACAACTGAAAGGCTATGTGCACACGTTGCAGATTTTGATGCGGATCCGCAGCGTTTTTGGACTCACGGAATTGCATCAAATCCGCAGTGTAGTGCACAAGTAATGTTAGTCAATGTGAAATTGAGAATTGTGCAGATGCTGCAGAAAAAAAGTGCGGATTTGCAGAGTTTTATTTTCTGCAGCATGTCAATTTTTTTGTGGATCTGCAGCGTTTCTGCACCCATTGACTTCAATTGTGTCAGGCCAATCCGCAGCAAAACCGCAGGTTTAAAAAAGATCAGCGGTTTTGCTGCGGATGTCCCTGCAAGAAACACTGCAGATCGGGAGAGGGAAGAATGTGTGGGTGGAGACTATGTGGGTGGGCAAGGACTGTGCGGAGATGTGCGTCTGTGTGCGGGTGTCTGTGTGTGTGTGTCTGTGTGTGTGTGTGGGGCTGTGTGTGTGTAGGCAGGCATCTTCAGATGGGACTACTAGTCCCATCTGGCTATGCCTGCTACAGTGACAGCTAGCCGGATGATGGGACAGTAGTAGTCCCATCATTTGGCTACTGTGTTCAAGTGTAATAAAAAACATGCGCACATACAGTAGACACATATAGATATACAGAACATACAACATACAGTACATACTCACCATACACCTAGTCTCCGAAGCCCTCGATAAAAAAAATTATAATAAACCAAAAGTATACTCCCTTATCCGATGTAATCCATTTAAGAACGAGTGTCCCATGACGATCTCCCGTGGAGAGCTGTCACATTGGCAGATGCGACCGCTCCCAGGGGCTCCGGTGATACAATGACGGCAGGTATCCTGCCGCACTGTGTCACTCCGCCGCTGTGAGTGCAGAGTTCATACTGTCACTTGTGGCACCGCTGCCTGGGAAAATTCTAAAGCAGCAGTGACGTAAAGTGAGAGCCCATTGAACTCTCAGTGATAACACTGCAGGAGCCATTGTCTCCTGTCAGTGAGTCACTAGAGGCCTATAGAGAAATCACATCTCCTGATGTGACTGCTCTATAGGGAAGATTGTCGTGGGACACTCGATATTATATGGACTGCGTCGGACCAGGGAGTATTTGCGGTGGTTTATTATTTTTTCTTTTTTTGCAGGAGATCGAGGGCGTCGCATGGATTGGCAGAACAATAAAGATGGCAAAACTGTTGTTTTATTTCATTAAAACAGTTTACTCAGGCTGTTTGTTTATTTAACCATTTCACAACTATAGGATTAGTAATGGATAGGTGTCTTATTGACGCCTCTCCATTACTAAGCTGGCTTGATGATACCTTACAATTCAAAGGTGGGCATCAACCCCCAAGTATTACCTCATATGCCACCACTACAGGGCAGAGGGAAGAGAGGCTAAGTGCTGAAATTGGCGCATCTTACAGATGCAACTTTTCTGGTGCGGCTGTGTGCTGGTGTTTGTAGCCAGGGGGGCAAATATCCATGGCCCCTTCCTAGGCTATGAATCTCAGCCCACAGCTGTCTGCATAGCCTTTTCTGGCTAGTAATAATAGGGAGACCCCACGTCGTTTTTGGGGGGAGTCCCCCTATTTTAAAAGACAGTAAAGGCTAAATATACAGCTGTGGACTGACATTCATAGCCTGGAAGATCCATGGGTATTAACCCTTTCCCAGGCTATAAACATCGGCCCCCAGTCGCTGGCTTTCCCTCTCTGGTGCACAAAATTGCTCAGGAGCCCACGCCATTTTTTTTTCAATTTTTTAAAAATTAAACATATTGCTTGTCACAATTGCGAGAAATTTGCACGAGTCTGGCACCTCAATACCCAGAACTGATGCCGGCACTCGGGACCGAAGTGTGCAGCTGCATGTATTTCTATGCAGCTGAACGCTCCGGTCCCGAGTGCCGGAGGCAGTCCCGGGGATTGAGGTGCGGGACTCGTACGACTTTCTCGCAAGTGTGACTCTGGTCTAACGCAGATTTTGTGTGTATGTTTTTATTTAACTCTTTATGTACTTTATGTATTTTATTATGTTTATTACTAAACATCGGGCTTGGTATTATCTATCTATCTGTCTATCTAAAGATATATCTATAGATCTATCTATCTATTGTGATGCAGTGACCCATGTTACAGCCAGGGGGCCCTGTGTGTGCGCGCTTCAGGATGCACTTGGAGGCATAATTATGATGGTGAATTAGGGACTGGCATTATTGTAAATGGCCGGTATGTGTCGCAGAGGTGCTCTGCGCTGTAAGCTCAAAATGATATGGTTATGCTGGGACTTATAGCTCCATAAGTGTTTGTTGTGTTTACTTATAAAGAGGGCTTATAGGGTAAGCTGGTGAGCTGAGTGGGACTGGCTAGCCACACACACCTCCCTGTGTGGTTACAACTATGTAATGTGACCAGGTTGTGGGTCACATGGTTCAGAGTGTGAGTTCCTGTATAGCCTGTGTTATTGGAATGTCCTGGGATGGACTGGATTCCTGGAAGCACCTGTTGAGGCTATGGACGGAATAGTCAGTGTGTTGGAATGTCCTGGAATGGACTGGATTCCTGGAAGCACACGGTGAGACCATGGACTGAAGGCCTGTTGTTGGAAGTGCCTGGGACTGGACTTCCTGAATAGCACACAGAGAGGCTGTATCAGCAGAGCCTGGGATGGCTACTGTGTTGGGGAAGCTACAGTTCCTATTGCGGGTCTGGACTATCTGAGGTGCCCTGGTCACAAGGACGGTGACTCCAATGAGGCAGCTTTCCCCTGGGAACCAACACTGACAGGAGTCAGTGTGTGGAGCTGGAACTCCTGTAAGGTAACTCCAGATAAAGGGGGCTACGGGCAGAGCCTTATCTGCCATTGCAACAGACTGTCGGTTAATGTGTTCCATTGATGTATATAATGAACTGTTTGTGACATGGTTTATGAAGTTTAATAAACCGGATAGACTGTTTATGTGGAGAAATCATGCCTGAGTGCTTTAATTCCCGTTGCCAAGCGAGTTTCCCCAACACACTCAGGTAGCGTTATCTCACACTATCTATAGATATATTTATAGATAGATAATAGATAGATAGATACCTCAGGGCTCAGTCCTTGGCCCCTTTCTCTTCTCTCTCTACACGGCCCCAATTGGACAGACCATCAGCAGATTTGGCTTTCAGTACCATCTTTATGCTGATGACACACAACTATACACGTCATCCCCTGACCGTATCCCCGCTGTACTACAAAACGCCAGTGACTGTCTGCAACATTATGTCCGCTCTCTATCTGAAACTCAACCTCTCCAAAACTGAACTTCTTCTGCTCCCGCCATCTACTAACCTCCCTAAATCTAACATTTCCCTCTCCATGGGTGGCACCATAATAACACTCCAGCAGGAGGCACGCTGTCTGGATGTTTGACTCTGATCTCTCCTTAACATCCCATATACAATCTCTTGCCCGCTCTTGCAGCTTACATCTAAAGAACATCTCTAGAATACGCCCTTTTCTCAACATGGAAACAACAAAAACCCTCACTGTCGCATTGATTCACTTCCGCCTGGACTACTGCAATGCTCTATTAATTTGCCTCCCCCTTACTCGACTTTCCCCTCTCCAGTCTATCCGTAATGCAGCAGCCAGGGTTGTCCATCTAGCTAATCGGTATTCATACGTGTCTGCTCTTCACCTGTCATTACACGGGCTGCCCATTCATTATAGGATCCAATTCAAAGTACTTGTTCTCACCCACAAAGCTCTCCACAGTGCGGCACCTCCTTACATCTCCTCCCTCATTTCTGTCCATTGGCCTAACCGACCACTGCGCTCTTCAAACGACTTTCTACTAACCTCTGCACTAATTCGTACCTCTCACTCCGAACTCCAAGACTTCTCCCGTGCCATGCCAATCCTCTGGAATGCTCTACCCCAAGATATTAGGACCATCCACAATTTGCATAGTTTTAGGCGCTCGGTCAAAACACATTTTTTCAGAGCGGCCTATCACATTCCCTAATGAAAGTCATTTTAGGTTTGTGTGTGTAGCCCATTTACTACTTCCATCTATCCCCCTTCCCCTGAAGATGGCTGGACCATCATTGTAAATACATCATTGTAAATACACACCTGTACTTTGTATCTCCCGCACCACATTGTAGATTTTAAGCTCTCACTAGCAGGGTTATCTTATTTTGCTTTAATTATCGTATTGCTAACATTGCTACCTATGACTGTTGTGTTTGAAACTGTTAAACTGTAAAGCACTGAGGAATATGTTGGCGCTATATAAATTAAGATTATTATTATTATTACTATAGATACACAACCGTTCAAAAGTTTAGGGTCACCCAGACAATGTTGTGTTTTCCATGAAAATTCATACTTTAATTAATCAAATGAGTTGCCAAATTAATTGAAAATATAGTCCAGACATTGACAAGGTTCGAAAAAGATTTTTATTTGAAATAATAATTTTCTCCTTCAAAATTGCTTTCGTCAAAGAATGCTCCCTTTGCACCAATTGCAGCAATTACAGCATTGCAGACCTTTGGCATTCTAGCAGTTATTTGCTGAGGTAATCTGGAGAAATTTCACCCCATGCTTCCATAAGCCCCTCCCACAAGTTGGTTTGGCTTGATGGGCACTTTTTGCGTACCATACGGTCAAGCTGCTCCCACAACAGCTCAATGGGGTGAGATCTGGTGACTGTGCTGGCCGCTCCATTACAGATAGAGTACCAGCTGCCTGCTTCTTCCCTAAATAGTTCTTGCATAATTTGGAGGTGTGCTTTGGGTCATTGTCCTGTTGTAGGATGAAATTGGCTCCAATCAAGCGCTGTCCACAGGGTATGGCATGGCATTTCAAAATGGAGTGATAGCCTTCCTTATTCAAAATCCCTTTCACCTTATACAAATCTCCCACTTTACCAGCACCAAAGCAACCACAGATCATCACAATACCTCCACCATGCTTGACAGAAGGCGTCAGACACTCTTCCAGCATCTTTTCAGTTGTTCTGTGTCTCACAAATGTTCTTCTGTGTGATCTAAACACCTCAAACTTGGATTTGTCTGTCCATAACATTTTTTTCCAATCTTTCTCTGTCCAATGTCAAGTTTATTTGCTCATATTAATCATTTCCTTTTATTAGGCAGTCTCAGATATTGCTTTTTCTTTGTCACTCTGCCCTGAAGGCCAGCATCCCGGAGTCGCCTATTCACTGTAGATGTTGACAATGGCGTTTTGCGTGTACTATTTAATGAAGCTGCCAGTTGGGACCTGTGAGGCATCAATTTTTCAAACTACAGACTCTAATGTACTTGTCTTGCTGCTCAGTTGTGCAGCGGGGCCTCCCACTTCTCTTTCTACTCTGGTTTGAGCCTGTTTGTGCTCTCCTCTGAAGGGAGTAGTACACACTGTTGTAGGAAATCTTCAGTTTCTTGCCAATTTCTGACATGGAATAGCCTTCATTTCTAAAAACAAGTATAGACTGCCGAGTTTCACATGAAAGTTCTATTTTTCTGGCCATTTTGAAAGTTTAATGGAACCAACAAATGTAATGCTCCAGATTTTCAACTAGCTCAAAGGAAGGTCAAGTTTATAGGTTCTCTAATCAGCCAAACTGTTTTCAGCTGTGCTAACATACAACACAAGGGTTTTCAAGGGTATTCTAACCATCCATTAGCCTTCTTATACAGTTAGCAAGCACAAAGTACCATAAGAACACTGGAGTGATGGTTGTTGGAAATGGGCCTGTATACACCTATGAAGATATTGCATTACAAACCAGATGTTTGCAGCTAGAATAGTCATTTTACACATTAACAATGTATTGAGTGTATTTCTGAATCATTTAATGTTAGCTTCATTGGAAAAAAACTGTGCTTTTCTTTCAAAAATAAGGAAATTTCTAAGTGACCCTAAACTTTTGAATGGTAGTATAGATGATAGATCTATAGATAGATAGATGATAGATAGATCTATAGATAGGAATCCAAAAAAACAGGCAGCACACCATTAGTAGTGAAAAAAGGAGGATCTACTTTTATTAGCCCATCTCAGCAACGTTTCGGTTCTGGTAGATGTGAACCTTTTTCAAGCTTGAAAAAGATTCACATCTACCAGAACCGAAACGTTGCTGAGATGGGCTAATAAAAGTAGCTCCTGCTTTTTTCACTACTAATGGTGTGCTGCCTCCGTTTTTTGGATTCCTACATTTGAGATTTGGTCTATGCCGGGGGGGCTCTGCACCCGACTCTATTTTTCTATTTTCACTTTTGTGTTTTTTATGCTGCTCTAATACTTTTTCGATATAGATCTATAGATAGATAAGGGATAGATAGATGATAGATCTATAGATAGCGAGATAGATCTAAAGATAAAAAACACCAAAAAAGGAACAATTCAAGAAAACACACCAAAAACAGGCAGAGATGCTTACCTGTCTGAATAGGCCTCAATACAAATGCACAAGCAGGGTGCAGCGGACCCAAATAAAATAGCAAATGCACAGGTGCAATACCTAATGAAACAGCCAGCCTTCAATCAGGGATTGGCCGTGTGGTACACCAATGCACTAAAATAAAAACTGTATGTGGCGTGTTCACACAAGGAATGCAAGCATCTGGCTCCAGCCTATTAACCCCTTCACCCCCAAGGGTGGTTTGCACGTTAATGACCGGGCCAATTTTTACAATTCTGACCACTGTCCCTTTAGGAGGTTATAACTCTGGAACGCTTCAACGGATCTTGGCGATTCTGACATTGTTTTCTTGTGACATATTGTACTTCATGATAGTGGTAAAATTTCTTCAATATAACTTGCGTTTATTTGTGAAAAAAACGGAAATTTGGCGAAAATTTTGAAAATTTTGCAATTTTCCAACTTTGAATTTTTATGCCCTTAAATCACAGACATATGTCACGCAAAATACTTAATAAGTAACATTTCCCACATGTCTACTTTACATCAGCACAATTTTGGAACCAAAATTTTTTTTTGTTAGGGAGTTATAAGGGTTAAATTTGACCAGAAATTTCTCATTTTTACAACACCATTTTTTTTTAGGGACCACATCTCATTTGAAGTCATTTTGAGGGGTCTGTATGATAGAAAATACCCAAGTGTGACACCATTCTAAAAACTGCACCCCTCAAGGTGCTCAAAACCACATTCAAGAAGTTTATTAACCCTTCAGGTGTTTCACAGGAATTTTTGGAATGTTTAAATAAAAATGAACATTTAATTTTTTTTCACACAAAATTTATTTCAGCTCCAATTTGTTTTATTTTACCAAGGGTAACAGGAGAAAATAGACTGCAAAAGTTGTTGTACAATTTGTCCTGAGTACGCTGATACCCCATATGTGGGTGTAAACCATTGTTTGGGCGCATGGCAGAGCTTGGAAGGGAAGGAGCGCCATTTGACTTTTCAATGCAAAATTTACTGGAATTGAGATGGGACGCCATGTTGCGTTTGGAGAGCCCCTGATGTGCCTAAACATTGAAACCCCCTACAAGTGACACCATTTTGGAAAGTAGACCCCCTAAGGAACTTATCTAGATGTGTGGTGAGCACTTTGACCCACCAAGTGCTTCACAGAAGTTTATAATGCAGAGCCGTAAAAATAAAAAATCATATTTTTTCACAAAAATGATCTTTTCGCCCCCAATTTTTTATTTTCCCAAGGGTAAGAGAAGAAATTGGTCCCCAAAAAATGTTGTGCAATTTGTCCTGAGTACGCAGATACCCCATATGTTGGGGTAAACCACTGTTTGGGCGCATGGCAGAGCTCGGAAGTGAAGGAGCGCCATTTGACTTTTCAATGCAAAATTGACTGGAATTGAGATGGGACGCCATGTTGCGTTTGGAGAGCCCCTGATGTGCCTAAACATTGAAACCTCCTACAAGTGACACCATTTTGGAAAGTAGACCCCCTAAGGAACTTATCTAGATGTGTGGTGAGCACTTTGACCCACCAAGTGCTTCACAGAAGTTTATAATGCAGAGCCGTAAAAATAAAAAATCATATTTTTTCACAAAAATGATCTTTTCGCCCCCAATTTTTTATTTTCCCAAGGGTAAGAGAAGAAATTGGTCCCCAAAAAATGTTGTGCAATTTGTCCTGAGTACGCAGATACCCCATATGTTGGGGTAAACCACTGTTTGGGCGCATGGCAGAGCTTGGAAGGGAAGGAGCGCCATTTGACTTTTCAATGCAAAATTGACTGGAATTGAGATGGGACGCCATGTTGCGTTTGGAGAGCCCCTGATGTGCCTAAACATTGAAACCCCCCACAAATGACACCATTTTGGAAATTAGACCCCCTAAGGAACTTATCTAGATGTGTTTTGAGAGCTTTGCACCCCCAAGTGTTTCACTACAGATTATAACGCAGAGCCGTGAAAATAAAAATTCTTTTTTTTTTTCACAAAAATGATTTTTTAGCCCCCAGCTTTTGTATTTTTACAAGAGTAACAGAATAAACTGGACCCCAAAAGTTGTTGTCCAATTTGTCCTGAGTACGCTGATACCCCATATATGGAGGGTAACCACTGTTTGGGCGCATGACAGAGCTCGGAAGGGAAGGAGCGCCATTTGGAATGCAGACTTAAATGGATTGGTCTGCAGGCGTCACGTTGCATTTGCAGAGCCCCTGATGTACCCAAACAGTACAAACCCCCCACAAGTGACCCCATATTGGAAACTAGACCTCCCAAGGAACTTATCTAGATGTGTTGTGAGAACTTTGAACCCCCAAGTGTTTCACTACAGTTTGTAACGCAAAGCCGTGAAAATAAAAATTCCTTTTTTTTTCACAAAAATGATTTTTTAGCCCCCAGCTTTGTATTTTTACAAGGGTAACAGAATAAATTGGACCCTACAAGTTGTTGTCCAATTTGTCCTGAGTACGCTGATACCCCCTATGTGGGGGGTAACCACTGTTTGGGCACATGACAGAGCTCGGAAGGGAAGGAGCGCCATTTGGAATGCAGACTTAAATGGATTGGTCTGCAGGCGTCACGTTGCATTTGCAGAGCCCCTGATGTACCCAAACAGTACAAACCCCCCACAAGTGACCCCATATTGGAAACTAGACCTCCCAAGGAACTTATCTAGATGTGTTGTGAGAACTTCGAACCCCCAAGTGTTTCACTACAGTTTGTAACGCAAAGCCGTGAAAATAAAAATTCTTTTTTTTTTCACAAAAATGATTTTTTAGCCCCCAGCTTTGTATTTTTACAAGGGTAACAGAATAAATTGGACCCTACAAGTTGTTGTCCAATTTGTCCTGAGTACGCTGATACCCCCTATGTGGGGGGTAACCACTGTTTGGGCACATGACAGAGCTCGGAAGGGAAGGAGCGCCATTTGGAATGCAGACTTAAATGGATTGGTCTGCAGGCGTCACGTTGCATTTGCAGAGCCCCTGATGTACCCAAACAGTACAAACCCCCCACAAGTGACCCCATATTGGAAACTAGACCTCCCAAGGAACTTATCTAGATGTGTTGTGAGAACTTTGAACCCCCAAGTGTTTCACTACAGTTTGTAACGCAAAGCCGTGAAAATAAAAATTCTTTTTTTTTTCACAAAAATGATTTTTTAGCCCCCAGCTTTGTATTTTTACAAGGGTAACAGAATAAATTGGACCCTACAAGTTGTTGTCCAATTTGTCCTGAGTACGCTGATACCCCCTATGTGGGGGGTAACCACTGTTTGGGCACATGACAGAGCTCGGAAGGGAAGGAGCGCCATTTGGAATGCAGACTTAAATGGATTGGTCTGCAGGCGTCACGTTGCATTTGCAGAGCCCCTGATGTACCCAAACAGTACAACCCCCCCACAAGTGACCCCATATTGGAAACTAGACCTCCCAAGGAACTTATCTAGATGTGTTGTGAGAACTTTGAACCCCCAAGTGTTTCACTACAGTTTACAACGCAGAGCCGTGAAAATAAAACATATTTTTTTCCCACAAAAATGATTTTTAGCCCCCCAAATTTTTATTTTCCCAAGGATAACAAGAGAACTTGGACCGCAGAAGTTGTTGTTCAATTTGTCCCGAGTACGCTGATAACCCATATGTTGGGGTAAACCCCTTTTTGGACGCACGGGAGAGCTCGGAAGGGAAGGAGCACTGTTTTACTTTTTCAACGCAGAATTGGCTGGAATTGAGATCGGACGCCATGTCGCGTTTGGAGAGCCCCTGATGTGCCTGAACAGTGGAAACTCCCCAATTCTACCTGAAACCCTAACCCAAACACACCCCTAACCCTAATCCCAACGGTAACCCTAACCCTACCCCTAACCTCACCTCTAACCGTTTAATGAACATTTTCTGACAGTCATAAGTGCCACGTATTTAAGTGCCACATATTTAAGTGCCACGTATTTAAGTGCCACGTGTTTCAGTGCCACGTGTTTCAGTGCCACGTGTTTCAGTGCCACGTGTTTCAGTGCCACGATATTTCAGTGCCACGTATTTCAGTGCCACGTACTATAAATACTATAACTATGTGGTTATACGTGGCACTGAAATATCGTGGCACGTAAATACGTGGCACTTAAGTACGTGGCACTTAAGTACGTGGCACTTAAATACGTGGCACGTAAATACGTGGCACGTAAATACGTGGCACGTAAATACGTGGCACTTAAGTACGTGGCACTTAAGTACGTGGCACTTATATACGTGGCACTTATATACGTGGCACTTATATACGTGGCACTTATATACGTGGCCACTGAAATATCGTGGCACTTATATACGTATATAAACGTATATTTTAGTGCCACGTATTTCAGGTTAGGGGTAGGGTTAGGGGTAGGGTTTTTTTTGTTTGTTTGTTTTCTTGTGTTTTTCTATAAAAACGCATGCGTCTAAAAACGCATGCGTTTTACCACGTTTACATGCGTTTTTTCACACATGCGTTTTTTAAAAAAACGCATGCAGATAAAAACGCAAGTGTGAAACCAGCCTAAAAGACGCTTTTTATAGCAAAAAAGTTTTTGCGTCTCCACATTTTGAGACCTATAATTTTTCCACATTTTGGTCCACAGAGTCATGTGAGGTCTTGTTTTTTGTGGGACGAGTTGACGTTTTTATTGGTAACATTTTCGGACACGTGACCATTTTTGATCACTTTTTATTCCGATTTTTGTGAGGCAGAATGACCAAAAACCAGCTATTCATGAATTTCTTTTGGGAGAGGCGTTTATACCGTTCCGCGTTTGGTAAAATTGATAAAGCAGTTTTATTCGTCGGGTCAGTACGATTACAGCGATATCTCATTTATATAATTTTTTTATGTTTTGGCGCTTTTATACGATAAAAACTATTTTATAGAAAAAATAATTATTTTGGTATCGCTTTATTCTCAGGACTATAACTTTTTTATTTTTTTGCTGATGATGCTGTATGGCGGCTCGTTTTTTGCGGGACAAGATGACGTTTTCAGCGGTACCATGGTTATTTATATCCGTCTTTTTGATCGCGTGTTATTCCACTTTTTGTTCGGCGGTATGGTAATAAAGCGTTGTTTTTTGCCTCGTTTTTTTTTTTTTTTTCTTACGGTGTTTACTGAAGGGGTTAACTAGTGGGGCAGTTTTATAGGTTGGGTCGTTACGGACGCGGCGATACTAAATATGTGTACTTTTATTGTTTTTTTTATTTTATTTAGATAAAGAAATGTATTTATGGGAATAATATTTTATTTTTTTTTTTCATTATTTTGGAATATTTTTTTTTTTTTTTTTTTACACATTTGGAAAAAATTTTTTTTAACTTTTTTACTTTGCCCCAGGGGGGGACAATACAGATCGGTGATCTGTCAGTTTGCATAGCACTCTGACAGATCACCGATCTGAGGAAAGTGCAGGCTGCTTCACAGTGCCTGCTCTGAGCAGGCGTCTGTGAAGCCACCTCCCTCCCTGCAGGACCCGGATCCGCGGCCATCTTGGATCCGGGTCTGGGAGCTGCAGGGAGGGAGGTAAGACCCTCGCAGCAACGCGATCACATCGCGTTGCTGCGGGGGGCTCAGGGAAGCCCGCAGGGAGCCCCCTCCCTGCGCGATGCTTCCCTGCACCGCCGGCACATCGCGATCATGTTTGATCGCGGTGTGCCGGGGGTTAATGTGCCGGGGGCGGTCCGTGACCGCTCCTGGCACATAGTGCCGGATGTCAGCTGTGATAATCAGCTGACACCCGGCCGCGATCGGCGGCGCTCCCCCCGTGAGCGCCGCTGATCGCGTATGACGTACTATCCCGTCGGCGGTCATACGGGCCCACCCCACCTCGACGGGATAGTACGTCGGATGTCAGGAAGGGGTTAATGACGCCCTATGGCGGGCTGCCCAGTGCTAAAATGCATCCTGTGTGAACAGAGGCCACAGTATACAGAACCATTTGGGCCCAACTGCACCCCGCAAAAAAATATACGTGCAAAACAAAACATATAAATATATGTAAGGTATTGGTTGATATTCTGGCCATAATATGGAAGCTGGCAACCCACGTCAAGGGTCCTTACTTTTTGCCAGTCCTACACTAACATGAAAAACACCAAAAAAGGAACAATTCAAGAAAACACACCAAAAACAGGCAGAGATGCTTACCTGTCTGAATAGGCCTCAATACAAATGCACAAGCAGGGTGCAGCGGACCCAAATAAAATAGCAAATGCACAGGTGCAATACCTAATGAAACAGCCAGCCTTCAATCAGGGATTGGCCGTGTGGTACACCAATGCACTAAGATAAAAACTGTATGTGGCGTGTTCACACAAGGAATGCAAGCATCTGGCTCCAGCCTATTAATGACGCCCTATGGCGGGCTGCCCAGTGCTAAAATGCATCCTGTGTGAACAGAGGCCACAGTATACAGAACCATTTGGGCCCAACTGCACCCCGCAAAAAAATATACGTGCAAAACAAAACATATAAATATATGTAAGGTATTGGTTGATATTCTGGCCATAATATGGAAGCTGGCAACCTGCGTCAAGGGTCCTTACTTTTTGCCAGTCCTACACTAACATGAAAAACACCAAAAAAGGAACAATTCAAGAAAACACACCAAAAACAGGCAGAGATGCTTACCTGTCTGAATAGGCCTCAATACAAATGCACAAGCAGGGTGCAGCGGACCCAAATAAAATAGCAAATGCACAGGTGCAATACTTAATGAAACAGCCAGCCTTCAATCAGGGATTGGCCGTGTGGTACACCAATGCACTAAGATAAAAACTGTATGTGGCGTGTTCACACAAGGAATGCAAGCATCTGGCTCCAGCCTATTAATGACGCCCTATGGCGGGCTGCCCAGTGCTAAAATGCATCCTGTGTGAACAGAGGCCACAGTATACAGAACCATTTGGGTCCGCTACACCCTGCTTGTGCATTTGTATTGAGGCCTATTCAGACAGGTAAGCATCTCTGCCTGTTTTTGGTAGATCTAAAGATAGATATATCTATCTATAGATCTACAGTATCTATCTATCCATCTATCTATGTGTCTATCAATCTATCATCTATCTATAGATATATCTATTATCTATCTATCTATTATCTATAGATTTATCTACCTATCTATAGATCTACAGTTAAGTCCATATATATTTGGACAGAGACAACATTTTTCTAATTTTGGTTATAGACATTTCCACAATGAATTTTAAACAAAACAATTCAGATGCAGTTGAAGTTCAGACTTTCAGCTTTCATTTGAGGGTATCCACATTAAAATTGGATGAAGGGTATAGGAGTTTCAGCTCCTTAACATGTGCCACCCTGTTTTTAAAGGGACCAAAAGTAATTGGACAATTGACTCCAAGGCTATTTCATGGACAGGTGTGGGCAATCCCTTCGTTATGTCATTCTCAATAAAGCAGATAAAAGGCCTGGAGTTGATTGGAGCTGTGGTGCTTGCATTTGGAAGGTTTTGCTATGAATTAAACATGCGGTCAAAGGAGCTCTCCATGCAGGTGAAACAAGCCATCCTTAACCCCTTAATCCCATATGATGTACTATCCCGTCGAGGTGACCTGGGACTTAATTCCCAGTGACGAGATGGTACGTCATATGCAATCAGCCGCGCTCACGGGGGGAGCGCAGCCGTTCGCAGCCGGGTGTCAGCTATCGCAGCTGACATCTGGCACTATGTGCCAGAAGCAGTCACGGACCACTCCTGGCACATTAACCCCCAAAACACTGCGATCAAACATAATCGCAGTGTTCCGGGGTCATAGGGAAGCATCGCGCAGGGATTGGGCTCCCTGCGTGCTTCCCTGAGACCCTCGGTGCAAGGCGATGTGCTCACCTTGTACCGAGCGTCTCCTCCCTGCAGGCCCCGGATCCAAAATGGCCACGGGGCTACTTCTGGGTCCTGCAGGGAGGTGGCTTACAAGCGCCTGCTCAGAGCAGGTGCTGGTAAGCCTGCAGCCCTGCTTGTCAGATTGCTGATCTGACACAGTGCTGTGCAAAGTGTCAGATCAGCAATCTGACCCTATAGTGTGATGTCCCCCCCCCCCGGGACAACGTTATAAAGTAAAAAAAAAAAAATTAGATGTGTAAAAGAAAAATAAAGGTAACGAGCCCACCTATAAAACTGTCCCACTAGTTAACCCCTTCAGTGAACGCCGTAAAAAAAATAAAACAAGGCTAAAAACAACGCTTTATTATCATACTGCTGAACAAAAAGTGGAATAACACGCGATCAAAAAGATGGATATAAATAACCAAGAATACCAGGATGGCCAGCCAACACAGAACAATGAACCTCAGAAATCACTCTACTAGTCCATCTATCAGGAACAAACAGTTTCCCCACTGGACAGCGGTCAGGTTTGTCAGCCTGAAATTCCTGAAGAACCCGTCGTAAATCAGGGGAAATGGCAGAAAGAACCACCCCTTCTTTCAGAATGTTGACCGGTTCAAGGACCTCAGGAGAATCAGGCAAAAAACTCCTAGAGAGGGCATCAGCCTTAATATTCTTAGAACCCGGAAGATACGAGACCACGAAATCAAAACGGGAAAAAAACAAGGACCATCGAGCCTGTCTAGGATTCAGCCGTCTGGCAGACTCGAGGTAAATCAGATTTTTATGATCGGTCAAGACCACAATACGGTGCTTAGCTCCCTCAAGCCAATGTCGCCACTCCTCAAACGCCCACTTCATAGCCAACAACTCCTGATTGCCGACATCATAATTGCGTTCAGCAGGCGAAAACTTACGGGAAAAGAAGGCACACGGTTTCATCAAGGAACCAACAGGATCCCTCTGAGACAAAACGGCCCCTGCCCCTGCCCCAATCTCAGAAGCGTCAACCTCAACCTGAAACGGAAGAGAAACATCCGGTTGACGCAACACCGGGGCAGAAGTAAATCGGCGTTTAAGCTCCTGAAAGGCAGAGACAGCTGCAGAGGACCAATTCGTCACATCAGCGCCTTTCTTCATCAAATCGGTCAAGGGTTTAACCACACTGGAGAAGTTAGCAATGAAACGGCGATAAAAATTAGCAAAGCCCAAACATTTCTGAAGGCTCTTCACGGATGTGGGTTGAATCCAATCATGAATGCCCTGAACCTTAACCGGATCCATCTCCATAGATGAGGGAGAAAACATGAAGCCCAAAAAAGAAACCTTCTGCACTCCAAAGAGACACTTAGACCCCTTCACAAACAAAGCATTATCACGAAGGTTCTGAAATACCATCCTGACCTGTTCCACATGAGACTCCCAATCATCGGAAAAAATTAAAATGTCATCCAAATATACAATCATGAATTTATCAAGATAAGTCCGGAAGATATCGTGCATGAAGGACTGAAAAACAGATGGAGCCTTAGAGAGCCCGAATGGCATCACAAGGTATTCAAAATGGCCTTCGGGCGTATTGAACGCAGTTTTCCATTCATCACCCTGCTTAATACGAACAAGATTATATGCCCCCCGAAGGTCAATCTTCGTAAACCAACTAGCCCCCTTAATCCTAGCAAACAAATCGGAAAGCAGAGGTAAAGGGTATTGAAACTTGACCGTGATCTTATTCAAGAGGCGATAATCAATACAGAAAAACAGCAAAACATGGCAGAGATGCTTACCTGCCTAGGCCTCCAAACAAATGCACTATCAGGATGCAGTGGACCCATGTGGTCAAGATGAAAAAAACAAAAATTATTGTGTGAACAGCGCCACATACAAGTTTTTTATGTGCAGCAATGTGCCAAGCAGCCACCCCCTCCATTAGTTTGGTAGGCCGTGAGTGGCTGACTCATCGGTTATGCTGCACCTGTGTTTTTTTCATCTTGACCACATGGGTCCACTGCATCCTGATAGTGCATTTGTTTGGAGGCCTAGGCAGGTAAGCATCTCTGCCATGTTTTGCTGTTTTTCTCATTTTTGGAGGATCTCTGAATCCTCTTTTTGTGCTTTTAGCGATAATCAATACAGGGTCTCAAGGAGCCATCCTTCTTAGCAACAAAAAAAATCCCGCTCCCAACGGTGAAGAAGATGGCCGAATATGCCCTTTCTCCAAAGACTCCTTAACATAATTCCGCATGGCGGTATGTTCAGGCACAGACAGGTTGAAAAGTCGGCCCTTAGGAAACTTACAGCCTGGAATCAAGTCAATCGCACAATCACAGTCCCTATGCGGTGGAAGGGAACTGGACTTGGGCTCATCGAATACATCCTGAAAATCAGACAAAAACTCTGGAACTTCAGAAGAGGAGATTGACATCAAAGGAATGTCATTATGAACCCCATGACAACCCCAGCTAGTCACAGACATAGACTTCCAATCCAACACAGGATTATGTACCTGCAACCACGGAAAACCCAGCACGATAGCATCATGCAAATTATGCAACACCAGAAAACGACAATCTTCCATGCACATGGTCACCTGTGTCCAAAACTGGGGCTTATTTTTAGCCAAAGGTGTAGCATCAATGCCCCTTAAAGGAATAGGGTTCTGCAAAGACTGCAAGGGGAAACCACAACGCCTGGCAAACTCAAAGTCCATTAAGTTCAAGGCGGCGCCTGAATCCACAAACGCCATGACAGAAAATGATGACAATGAGCAAATCAAGGTCACAGATAACAGAAATTTAGGTTGTACAGTACTGATGGTAAATGAACTAGCGATCCTCTTTGTACGCTTAGGGCAGACTGAAATGACATGAGAAGCATCGCCACAATAAAAACACAACCTATTCTGACGTCTGAATCCTTGTTGTTCCGTTCTAGACAGAATCCTATCACACTGCATTGGCTCAGGCATCTGCTCTGAGGACAACGCCACAACGCGCACAGTTCTGCGCTCCCACAAGCGCCGATCAATCTGAATGGCCAGAGACATAGAATCACTCAGACCGAAAGGCGTGGGAAACCCCACCATAACATCTTTAACGGATTCAGAAAGACCCTTTCTGAAAATTGCCGCCAAAGCATCATCATTCCATTTAGTCAACACATACCATTTTCTAAATTTCTGACACTACAATTCAGCCGCTTCTTGACCCTGAGACAGGGCCAACAAGGTCTTCTCCGCTTGATCCACAGAATTTGGTTCATCATATAATAATCCTAAAGCCTGAAAAAAGGTGTCTACATTAAGCAAGGCCGGATTCCCAGATTCCAGGGAAAATGCCCAATCCTGAGGATCGCCACGCAGCAGAGAGATGACAATTTTAACCTGCTGAATGGAATCACCAGAGGATCGAGGTTTCAGAGCAAAAAACAGTTTACAGTTGTTTTTAAAACTCAAAAGTTTGGACCTGTCCCCAAAAAACAAATCAGGAGTAGGAATCTTAGGCTCTAAAACTGGAGTCTGAACAATATAATCAGAAATATCCTGTACCCTAGCAGCAAGCTGGTCTACACGAGAAGCTAATCCCTGAACATCCATGCTAGCACAAGACTCCTCAGCCACCCAGAAAAAAAGAGGGAAGGAAAGACAAAACAGGCTACAGAAAAAAAAATGGCTCAACACCTTTCTTCCCTTCTTCTGAGATGCATTTAACTCTTTATTGGCCAGTTGTACTGTTATGATCCGGCGACCTTGGAGCCGCATGAGACTTTCTCTGGAGTAGGTGGAACCTGTACTGACCGCAAACCCTAAACTGACACCGCAACTAGAAGTAGCCGTGGGGTGTACCTAACACATCCTAGACACCTCGACACAGCCGGAGAACTAAATACCCCTATAGATGGAAATGGGAATTCTATCTTGCCTCAGAGCAGAACCCCAAAGGATAGGTAGCCCCCCACAAATATTGACTGTGAGTATTAGAGGAAAGACACACACAGGCAGAAAACAGGATTTAGCAAAAGAGGCCACTCTAGCTAAATAGGAAAGGATAGGATAGAATACTAAGCGGTCAGTATTAAAACCCTAAAAATATCCACAGCAGATAATACAAAAATTCCACCATCTAACTAAAGACATGGAATGTATATCTGCATCTCCTGTGAATCCAACTTGACTGAAAAAATCCAAACACAGTCTAAGCTGGACAAGAAAAAACAATGAATAGTACTGAATAGTAAAGCACACAGCATGTGTGCAGCAGAAACAAAACCCAGACACTTATCTTGGCTGATATGGCTGCAGGGCAGGAGGAACCAGACAGAGATGTAAAACCTCCAAGAACAATGGACAACTGGCAAGGGCTAATGGATCCTGCAAACCTAAATACCCAGAGAGAGCTGCAATCAGCAGGGACACCTGCTCAGGATTGCAACCCAGGGACAACTGTATTACCACCAACAACCACCGGAGGGAACCCAAGAGCAGAATTCACAACATGTGCCATTTCTGGGGAGGCTGTCTGCTGGTGTTTGTAGCTGGGGGCAAATATCCATGGCCCCTTCCTAGGCTATGAATATCAGCCCGCAGCTGTCTGCATAGCCTTTTTTGGCTATTAATTATAGGGGGACCCCACGTCGTTCTTTTTCGGGTGTCCCACTATTTTAATAGACAGTAAAAGATAAATATACAGCTGTGGACTGATATTCATAGCCTGGAAGATCCATGGGTATTAACCCCTTCCCAGGCTATAAACATTGGCCCCCAGTTGCTGGCTTTTCCTCTCTGGCGCAGAAAATTCTTTGGGAGCCCACGCCATTTTTTTTTTCAATTTTCTTTTAAATTAAACAGATATTGCGTTTAAGGCCAGGGTCACACTTGCGAGAAATTCACACAAATCCTGCACCTCAATACCCAGCACTGACGCCAACACTTGGGACCAGAGATGTATTTCTATGCAGCTGAACGCTCCAATCCCGTGTGCGGGCGGCAGTGCTGGGTATTGAGGTGCGAGACTCGTACGACTTTCTCGCAAGTGTGACCCCGGCCTAACGCAGATTTTGTGTGTGTGTATGTTTTTATTTAACTCTTTATTTACCATTTTATTATGTTTATTACTAAACATCGGACTTGGTATTATCTATCTATCTATAGATCTACAGGTCCTTCTCAAAAAATTAGCATATAGTGTAAAATTTCATTATTTACCATAATGTAATGATTACAATTAAACTTTCATATATTATAGATTCATTATCCACCAACTGAAATTTGTCAGGTCTTTTATTGTTTTAATACTGATGATTTTGGCATACAACTCCTGATAACCCAAAAAACCTGTCTCAATAAATTAGCATATTTCACCCGTCCAATCAAATAAAAGTGTATTTTAATAACAAACAAAAAAACCATCAAATAATAATGTTCAGTTATGCACTCAATACTTGGTCGGGAATCCTTTGGCAGAAATGACTGCTTCAATGCGGCGTGGCATGGAGGCAATCAGCCTGTGACACTGCTGAGATGTTATGGAGGCCCAGGATGCTTCAATAGCGGCCTTAAGCTCATCCAGAGTGTTGGGTCTTGCGTCTCTCAACTTTCTCTTCACAATATCCCACAGATTCTCTATGGGGTTCAGGTCAGGAGAGTTGGCAGGCCAATTGAGCACAGTAATACCATGGTCAGTAAACCATTTACCAGTGGTTTTGGCACTGTGAGCAGGTGCCAGGTCGTGCTGAAAAATGAAATCTTCATCTCCATAAAGCATTTCAGCATTTCCCCAGGTCAAGCCACTTTTGAACCATAAACAGCGGCAGAAGCGCCTGACCTGGGCTACAGAGAAGCAGCACTGGACTGTTGCTAAGTGGTCCCAAGTACTTTTTTCTGATGAAAGCAAATTTTGCATGTCATTCGGAAATCAAGGTGCCAGAGTCTGGAGGAAGACTGGGGAGAAGGAAATGCCAAAATGCCTGAAGTCCAGTGTCAAGTACCCACAGTCAGTGATGGTGTGGGGTGCCATGTCAGCTGCTGGTGTTGGTCCACTGTGTTTCATCAAGGGCAGGGTCAATGCAGCTAGCTATCAGGAGATTTTGGAGCACTTCATGCTTCCATCGGCTGAAATGCTTTATGGAGATGAAGATTTCATTTTTCAGCACGACCTGGCACCTGCTCACAGTGCCAAAACCACTGGTAAATGGTTTACTGACCATGGTATTACTGTGCTCAATTGGCCTGCCAACTCTCCTGACCTGAACCCCATAGAGAATCTGTGGGATATTGTGAAGAGAAAGTTGAGAGACGCAAGACCCAACACTCTGGATGAGCTTAAGGCCGCTATTGAAGCATCCTGGGCCTCCATAACATCTCAGCAGTGTCACAGGCTGATTGCCTCCATGCCACGCCGCATTGAAGCAGTCATTTCTGCCAAAGGATTCCCGACCAAGTATTGAGTGCATAACTGAACATTATTATTTGATGGTTTTTTTGTTTGTTATTAAAAAACACTTTTATTTGATTGGACGGGTGAAATATGCTAATTTATTGAGACAGGTTTTTTGGGTTATCAGGAGTTGTATGCCAAAATCATCAGTATTAAAACAATAAAAGACCTGACAAATTTCAGTTGGTGGATAATGAATCTATAATATATGAAAGTTTAATTGTAATCATTACATTATGGTAAATAATGAAATTTTACACTATATGCTAATTTTTTGAGAAGGACCTGTATATATCTACAGATAGATATATCTATAGATAGATGATAGATCTATAGATAGATAGATCTATTTATAGCTAGATACATAGATAGATATGGGATAGCTAGATGATAGATCTATAGATTGATAGATGATAGATCTACAGATAGATAGATCTACAGATAGATCTATCTATAGATCTATCTAATCTATCTATAGATCTATCATCTATCCATCATCTATCTATGTATCTATCTATCATCTATCAATCTATTATCTATGGATCTATTTATCCATGTATCTATAAATCTATCTATCATCTATCTATTATCTATAGATCTATCTATCTATCTATAGATCTATCTATCATCTATCTATAGATCTATCTATCATCTGTCTATCTATCTTTCTGTGTGTGTAAACATTATTCTTCAATGGAGTATGTAAATGAAGAGGTTGGACAAGAAATGACATCACAATTCTTTTTTTTTTTTTTGTTAAAGGGAATCTGTCACCCCAAAATTTGCCTATAAGCTAAGGCCACCGGCATCAGGGGCTTATCTACAGCATTCTGTATTGCTGTAGATAAGCCCCCCGATGTAACCTGAAAGATAAGAAAAGCAAGTTAGATTATACTCAACCAGGGGCGGTCCTGTCCGATGGGCATCGCGGTCTGGGTCCAGGGCCTCCCATTTTCATACGATGACATCCTCTTCTTTGCTTCCTGCCGCGGCTCCTGCGCAGGCGTACTTTATCTGCCCTGTTAGGGGCAGAGCAAAGTACTGCAGTGCGCAGGCGCCGGGCCTCTCTGACCTTTCCTGGCGCCTGCGCACTGCAGTACTTTGCCCTGCCCTCAACAGGGCAGTTAAAGTACGCCTGCGCAGGAGCCACGGCAGGAAGCAAAGAATAGGATGTCATCGCATGAAGATGGGAGGCGCTGGACCCAGACCGCGATGCCCATTGGACCGGACCGCTTTGGGACCGCCCCTGGCTGAGTATAATCTAACTTGTTTTTCTCCTCTTTCAGGTTACATCGGGGCTAATCTACAGCATTACAGAATGCTGTAGATAAGCCCCTGATGCCGGTGGCCTTAGCTTATAGGCAAATTTTGGGGTGACAGATTCCCTTTAAATAATAGATCTTTATTTAGCTTACAAAAACACACACAAATCCACATGAAAATCTGCATAAAAAAAGCATCAAATTCGCACGGATTTTTACCTGCGTTTTCTGCCAAGAGATGCAGAATCTGCACAGAAAATTCTACAGGTAAATCTGCAATGTGTGCACATACCTAAAAACATAAAAAGACAGAAATAAAAACAAGAGACACTCACTTGTTCACTAATTTATTACCAAAAATGTTCTCATAAAGCTCTGATGTAGTCCACGTTCCCCAAATCTGGCTCTGGTGACTGTGAATAGCAGCAAAGTGACCACTATTCACAGGCACTGGGTACTAATTTCTGATCTGCTCAGACAGCTCTCTTGTTTTTGTCATTGCAAACAAGGAAAGCCACCATTATTATACTAATTAAAGTAAAGTCATTTCTAATAATAATTTCTAATTAATCACAGGATAATCTGATTTTATCCTTTGTTTCAAGCCCCCCAAAAAGTTGCCAAAAATCATGTTCTGACTTTATTTTCAATTTTATGTTTTTTTTCCTGCAAGTCTTTTATTTTATTCCTAAGCTTTGTGATTCATTGTATCACTATATGAGTTTAGATATATCGTAGTGGTTTCATCAAACACTTAATTTCAGGAGATATTTTACATGGTGTACGTAATATTCAGGGATGTCAATAATGATTATGACAACTGCACTTCATCGTCCTAATTATGAAGAGCAAGGTCACTTGTGAGTTGAGACAGGACCTTTTGATAAATTCTAAGGTTTTTAAATCATTACCATTAACCCCTTTGCCCCCCAAAGCCTTTTTTTTCACCTTCCTGAACAGGCAAAATTTTACAATTCTGATCTGTATCACTGTATCTAGTAATAACTGTGTAATGCTCCAACGGATCCCAGTAATTGTGAGAATATATTTTCGTGGAACATTGTACTTTATGATATTGGTACATTTAAGTCAAAATTGTTTGCGTTTATTTGTGAAAATATTGGAATTTTGACAAAAATTTTAAAACTTTCAATTTTTATATTCTTAAACCAGTTAATCATGCTGTACAAAATAATTTATAAATAACATTTACAATATGATAACTTTACATCATCATTTTGTAAACATAATTTGTTTGTGTTAGGAAATTAGATGTGTTAAAAGTTTATCAGCAATTTGTCATTTTTCCAGCAAAATTTACAAAATCGTTTTTTTAGGGACCACATCACGTTTGAAGTGACTTTAATGGGTCTATATGACAGAAAATACACAAAGGTAACTCCATTTTAAAGACTACACCCCTGAAACTGCTCAAAGCAACATTCAAGATGTTTATTAACCCTTTACGTGCTTCATAGGAATTGCACCAATGTGGAAGGAAAAAAATGACTAAGGTATATTAATTTTTCCCACAAAAATGTTCATTTAGCCCCAAAGTTAAAATCAACTGTACAATTTTCTGTGTAATTTCTTCTGAGTACACATATATTTATACATTTATTTATTTTTACTCATTTATATAGCGCCATTAATTCCACAGTGCTTTACAGACATTATCAGCATGGCCCATATGTGGAGAAAACTACTATTTAGTTGCACAGCAGGGGTTGAAAGGGAAGGAGCGCCATTTGACTTTTGGAGTGTAAAATTGTCTGTAATAGACAGCAGACGCCAAAATTGGCCAGAATAGATAGGACGATGTGTTGCTATTGCAGAGTCCCTAATGTGCTAAACAGTGAAAAGCCCCCACAATTGACCCCATTTTGTAAACTACACCACTCAAAGAATTTATCTAGAGGTGTGGTAAGCACCTTGAATCAATGAAGAGCCCCTAGCATGCCAAAAGTGCAGAAACCCCCACAAATTACCTGGTTTTAAACCCTACATCTCTTAAGAAATTCTTCTAGAGTTGTAGTGAGCATTTTTAACCCCTTTACCCCCAAGGGTGGTTTGCAAATGACCGGGCCAATTTTTACAATTCTGACCACTGTCCCTTTTTGAGGTTATAACTCTGGAATGCTTCAACGGATCCCGGTGATTCTGACATTGTTTTCTCGAGACATATTGTACTTCATAATAGTGGTAAAATTTCTTTGATATTACCTGCGTTTATTTGTGAAAAAAACTGAAATTTGGAGAAAATTATGAAAATTTCGCAATTTTAAAAACTTTTAATTTTTATGCAATTAAATCACAGAGATATGTCACACAAAATACTTAATAAGTAACATTTCCCACATGTCTACTTTACATCAGCACAATTTTGGAACCAATATTTTTTTTTGTTAGGGAGATATAAGGGTTAAAAGTTGACCAGCAATTTCTCATTTTTTACAACACCATTTTTTTTTAGGGACCACATCTCATTTGAAGTCATTTTAAGGGGTCTATATGATAGAAAATAACCAAGTGTGACACCATTCTAAAAACTTCACCCCTCAAGGTGCTCAAAACCACATTTAAGAAGTTTATTAACCCTTCAGGTGTTTCACAGGAATTTTTGGAATGTTTAAATAAAAATGAACATTTAACTTTTTATCACAAAAAAATTATTTCAGCTCCAATTTGTTTTATTTTACCAAGGGTAACAGGAGAAAATTGACCCCAAAAGTTATTGTACAATTTGTCCTGAGTACGCCAATACCCCATATGTTGGGGTAAACAACTGTTTGGGCGCATGGCAGAGCTCGGAAGCGAAGGAGCGCCATTTGACTTTTCAATGCAAAATTGACTGGAATTGAGATGGGACGCCATGTTGCGTTTGGAGAGCCCCTGATGTGCCTAAACATTGAAACCCCCCACAAGTGACACCATTTTGGAAAGTAGACCCCCTAAGGAACTCATCTAGATGTGTTGTGAGAGCTTTGAACCCCCAAGTGTTTCACTACAGTTTATAACGCAGAGCTGTGAAAATAAAAATTCTTATTTTTTCCACAAAAATTATTTTGTAGCCCCCAGTTTTGTATTTTTCCAAGGGTAACAGTTGAAATTGGACCCCAAACCTTGTTGTCAATTTGTCCTGAGTACGCTGATACCCCATATGTGGGGGGGGGGAACCACCGTTTGAGCGCATGGCAGAGCTCGGAAGGGAAGGAGCGTCATTTGGAATGCAGACTTAGATGGATTGGTCTGCAGGCGTCACATTGCGTTTGCAGAGCCCCTAATGTACCTAAACAGTAGAAACCCCCCACAAGTGACCCCATATTGGAAACTAGACCCCCCATGGAACTTATCTAGATGTGTTGTGAGAACTTTGAACCCGCAAGTGTTTCACTACAGTTTATAATGCAGAGCCGTGAAAATAAATCTTTTTTTTCCACAAAAATTATTTTTTAGCCCCCAGTTTTGTATTTTCCCAAGGGTAACAGGAGAAATTGGACCCCAAAAGTTGTTCTCCAATGTTTGGGCGCATGGGAGAGCTCGGAAGGGAAGGAGCACTGCTTTACTTTTTCAACGCAGAATTGGCTGGAATTGAAATCGGACGCCATGTCGCGTTTGGAGAGCTCCTGATGTGCCTAAACAGTGGAAACCCCCCAATTATAACTGAAACACTAATCCAAACACATCCCTAACACTAATCCCAATGGTAACCCTAACCACACCCCTAACCCTGACACACCCCTAACTCTAATCCCAACCCTATTCCCAACCGTAAATGTAATCCTAACCCTAACTTTAGCCCCACCCCTAACCCTAACTTTAGCCCCAACCCTAACTGTAGCCTTATCACTAGCCCCAACCCTCACCCTAGCCCTAACCCTAGCCCTAACCATAACCCTTGCCCTAGCCCTAACCCTAGCCCTAACCCTAACCCTAGCCCTAACCCTAGCCCTAATGGGAAAATAGAAATAAATACATTTTTTAATTTTTTAATTTTTCGCTAAGGGGGTGATGAAGGGGGATTTGATTTACTTTTATAGTGGGGTTTTTTAGCAGATTTTTTTGATTGGCAGCCGTCACACACTGAAAGACGCTTTTTATTGCAAAAAATATTTTTTGCGTTACCACATTTTGAGAGCTATAATTTTTCCATATTTTGGTCCACAGAGTCATGCGAGGTCCTGTTTTTTGCGTGACGAGTTGACGTTTTTATTGGTAACATTTTCGGGCACGTGACATTTTTTGATCGCTTTTTATTCCGATTTTTGTGCGGCAGAATGACCAAAAACCAGCTATTCATGAATTTCTTTTGGGGGAGGTGTTTATACTGTTCTGTGTTTGGTAAAACAGATAAAGCAGTTTTATTGTTCGGGTCAGTACAATTACAGCGATACCTCATTTATATCATTTTTTTATGTTTTGGCGCTTTTATATGATAAAAACTATTTTATAGAAAAAAAAATTATTTTGCATCGCTTTATTCTGAGGACTATAACTTTTTTATTTTTTCTTTGATGATGCTGTATGGCAGCTCGTTTTTTGCGGGACAAGATGACGCTTTCAGCGGTACCATGGTTATTTATATCCGTCTTTTTGATCGCGTGTTATTCCACTTTTTGTTTGGCGGTATGATAATAAAGCGTTGTTTTTTGCCTCGTTTTTTTTTTTTTTTGCGGTGTTCACTGAAGGAGTTAACTAGTTGGACAGTTTTATAGGTCAGGTCGTTATGGACGCGGCGATACTAAATATGTGTACTTTTATTGTTTTTTTTATTTAGATAAAGAAATGTATTTATAGGAACAATATTTTATTTTTGGGGGGATTTTTTTGTGTGAATTTTTTTTAATTTTTTTTTACACATGTGAATATTTTTTTTTACACTATAACATTGCCCCGGGGGGGGGGGGGGGGGGCGGCATCATGTTATAGTGTAAGATTGCTGATCTGACACTTTGCTGTGCACTGTGTCAGATCGGCGATCTGAAGTGCACAGATCCAGGCTTCCCAGCGCCTACTCTGAGCAGGCGCTGTGAGGCCACCTCCCCGGATGCCGTGGCCATTTTGGATCTGGGCCTGCTGCAGGGAGGAGGAGGTAAGAGACCCTCGGAGCAAAGCGATCACATCGCGTTGCTCCGGGGGTCTCAGGGAAGCACGCAGGGAGCCCCCTCCCTGCGCGATGCTTCCTTATACCGCCGGAACACTGCGATCATGTTTGATCGCAGTGTGCTGGGGGTTAATGTGCCGGGGGCGGTCCGTGACCGCTCCTGGCACATAGTGCCGGATGTCAGCTGCGATAGTCATCTGACACCCGGCCACGATCGGCCGAGCTACCCCCGTGAGCGCAGCCGATCGCATATGATGTACTATCCCGTCGGTGGTCATATGGGCCCACCCCACCTCGACGGAATAGTACATCCAATGTCAGAAAGGGGTTAATCCTCAGACAATTAACAGAATTGTATAACATTGGGCTGAGTCATTGGATAATTACCATTTTTTCCACTAAAATTTTACTTTCACCCCAAGTTTTTAATTTTCAAAAGGGGTAATAGCATAAAATGGACCATAAAATGTTACCATATTGCTTCTGAGTATGCCAATGCCTCATATGTGGACTAAAATTACATTTGAGGGTCAATGCAAGGCTCAGGATGGAAGGAGTGCAGTTTGCTGGAGTGGTTTAGGGGTGCCATGTCACATTGCCAGAGCCCCTGAGGTGCCAGAACAGCAGAATCCCAGATAAGTGACCTCATTTTAAACTGCACATCTAAATGAATTAATCTAGGGGTGCAGTGATCATCCACATGTGTGTCACAGAATGTTATGCCATTGGGAGTTGAAGAAAAAATAATTACAGTTTTACCACAAAAATGTGATTTTATGGATAAAATGGCACCAAAATCTGTCACACAATATCTTATGTACGTGGCACAAGCCCATGTGTGCCTGTACTGTAATGCTTAGCCACATGGCGTGATTTGGAACAAGAGGAACGCTATTTGACTTTTGGAGAACAAATTTGTAGAATACCATAGATTGTGGGCTATACAGAGCCCCTAAGTACCAGAAGAGCAGAATCCACCCTCATTTTGGAAATACACCCCTCTGGAAATGTATCTACAGGTGCAGGGAGGATTTTGACTCCATGGGAGTTTGCCAGAAACGAGTAGCACTGGATGTTGCTGAGAGAAAATTGCAAATCTGCCATTGTAGTGCCAATACATTGTAGTGCCCATACATTGCAATACCCTTACATTGTGCCCAGCTTGTGTTTCTGGAGACATGGATGCCGTAAAATAAGCGGGCTTTCATCACCACAGAAATGCCAAGCGTGGATTCTGAGAAAAAGAAGATATGTTCCAGCTTTTTTGAATCCAAAAATGTATTAGAAATTATTCTTATAAAACCATAAGTTCATAGTTTGATAAAGGAACCCTCAGGCGTTTGAAACGCGCACCTATATCTTGCCAAGTGAACTTTGCCATGTTTTTTTTAAGAAGCATTTTTTAATAAATGTTTGGATTCAAAGAAGCTGGAACACATATTTTTCTCATCAGTACTACACGTTTGACCACATAGGTTCCGTGCTTCAGCAAGCCGTATGCTGCTGTGGGTGAGCTGGTTCATTCTTTTTTCTTTGCTACACAAGAATGCTAACTGCGATTTAGGCACGCAGGGGCTTAGACGGAGGGGCGCATTTGGATTTGGGAGAGCAGAATTAGCTGGATTTCTATTGGGGGAAGAGGAGCCAAAGCGCTTTTCCAGAGCCTTTGTACTACCATGCCCCCATACGTCCATTGACTGATGTTGGATCTGAGTGGGGACTTGCTTTTTTGTGGATTGAGTTGAGCCTTTTTTTGGGAACATTTTACATAACATTTTGGACATCATTTATCCTGCACTCTAAGCTGAGTACTTAGATCATGAAACCCACGAGGGATCTGTTTACTATAATGAGGCAGCAGAGTTACTCTGGACTCCATCTGGCCTGTGTACAGCAGTGTCCTTCTTTTCAGAGGTGCAGAAAACTGTGATCGACCGCACTTTTATGCAAGTGCTCAGTGCAGGGTGCAGGATAAATGTGCGCCGTACTGCGATCTTTGGGAGAATGAACAAATCAACAGTATGTGAAGAATTGGTTTTATTTATTTTTGACGCTGTTCCTAATGCTGTATAAGTGATTAGATTACTTTATTCGTCGTGTCGGTGCGATTAGTGTGAAAACAGATTTGTATCGGGTTATTATGTTTGGCTGCTGTCACACACTAAAATACACTTTTTTTTGCAAAAAGATTTTGTATAGCTATATTTTAGGAGCTATAATTTTTCTATATTTCTGCTGAAAGAGTCATTTGAGGGTTTGATTTTTGCGGGATGAGTTGTCGTTTTTATTGGTACCATTTTTGGTTATATAACGTTTTTTGATCGCTCTCTATTCCAATTTTTGATAGGCAGAATGAAAAAAACAGAAATTCAGGGTTGTTTTTTTTCTATGCCATGCACTGTGTGATAAAAGTGATAAGCCAACTTTATTCTTCTGATCAGTATGATTACAGTGATATCACATTTATATAATTTTTATGTTTTGGTGTTTTTACACATAGAAAACTATTTAACAGAAAAAAAAGTTTGCATCACTTTATTCTGAGAGCTATAACTTTTTCATTTATCCACTGACGGAGCTGTATCACGGCTTTTTTTTGAAGGACAAGATGATGTTTTCAGCAAATCAATTTTTATTTACATTCGATTTTTTTTATTCCACTTTTTGTTTGGCAATATGATGAAAAAGCATATTTTTTTGCCATGTATTCTTTTTTTACGGTGTTCACTGAAGGAGTTAACTAATGGGGCAGTTTTATAGGTCAGGTCATTTTGGACACAGCGGTACCAAATATATGTACTTTATTTGTTTATTTTTGTTTTACATAAATATATGTATTTAGTGGATTAATATTTTTCATTGTATGTTCTTTATTTAAATTTTTTTTTTAACTATTTTTCTCGTTTTTCACCTTGTCCCTCCATGTGACATCAACTTTTCCTGCCTTGATCTCTGATCTAATACTCTGCAATGCTTTTGTGTTGTGTCGCACACAGGGAGGAGGCATGTTAGCTCCTGCTCTGAGCAGGAGCTGACAGGCTACCGTACCTGGGTGAACCCGTGGCAATCTTTTGGCCCGGGGTCACCATGTAGACCATTAGCACAATGCGATCGCAACTGTATTGTGCTGATCAGAGCAGAGAGGGAGCTCCCTACTTCTGCTAATATTGACAGCGGCATCAGAGGGGTTAAACACCTGTGATCGGTGGTAGCACCGATTCTGGGCAGTGCTGCAGGGCGTCAGCTTTTAATACCGCCAGTGCTCGGATAAGCCCACGCGATCATCACACAGTACATGTACTGCGGTTTGCAGGAACTCACCTCCAGCAGCGCCGTACATGTATGGCGGATGTCGTGAAGGGGTTTATCTGCTTATAGCTTTCTGGCCTCTAATGGCCTAAGTTGGATTAATATAATAGAATCGGAGGTTACTTACCCTCCCTCGGTTCAGTTCTGCCTCGCTGCCAAAGCAGAGGTTTCTGTATACTGGCTGCAACGGCGAGGCCATGACTACATTGTGAATCACCGATGTAACCAGTCACTGAGCTCGGTAACTCGCACCATCTACATCAATATGGACATGAATGGGTAAATATTGATCAGAAAACTGATTCTAAATACCAAATCTCAGGAAACAGGTTACATATCCAGTAAGTATTAAATGTTATTAACAATGTTGCACTTACTAAGGCTTTACAGTTAAGTGCTTTTTTGGCATAGCCAGGAGACAATATATAACAGGCAATTAAAAAGAGATAAATAAATAATGCCTTTTTAGACTATGGCTGGTGTATATAAATAAAATGTTACCGGCAAATCTAATGCAGTTGGGTATAGATTTGGTATTTACATCATCCATGTGCTTGCTCAACATACAGGTCATCATTTTTGCATATATAATGGGTCTTCTGGCAGTCGATAACCTCTTGGAAGGTGTACAGAAATAGCATTATCAGATCAGACTTTTGGATGCAAGGATATCCTAATAATCTGCTGTTGTTCGTGAGTTATAGGTATTCATACTGCTCTTATTCTACAGATCCCTCTCATCAAATATGATGGCCCTTAGAGACTAAATAGAAAATCAGCATCCTAGTGACTTCAGAAGTAAAGATAATCATCATGGGCACTGAATACGCCAGCATACATCATGCAGCATCTGTCTCATCCTTATATTACTAAATGTGCACTAGGCCTTTTAGTGTTGCTTATTAGTGAAAATTATTACACCTAATACATATTGGGATAATACCCCATTAAGCTAAACAATTTTCACATTCTATACATACTCTATGCAGATTACCAGAGCACTGGCCATGAACTCATTATTGCTGGATCAGACTCTGTTGGTGCAATAGTAAGAAAATGCAAGAAATATAAAATGACTGTCAATCGACATCTATCTGGGGCACCATGCTAAATCTCACCTCGTTGGGTATCTTTGATTATGAGGAAGGTGAGGCCTTTGGCCTTAACTTAACTCGCCGTGTTTGGAGGAAGAGAAATGCTGCCTATGACCCAAAGAACACCGTCCCCACTGTCAAGCATGGAGGTGGAAACATGTTTTGGGGGTGTTTCTCTGCTAAGGGCACAGGACTACCTTACCGCATCAATGGGAGAGTTCCCCCGTGTAATTTTAGGCTGATCTCTCACCTTCCTCATGATCAAGGATACCCCAAGAGGTGAGATTTAACATGGTGCCCCAAATCGATGTCGATTGACAGTCATTTTATATTTCTTCCATTTTCTTACTATTGCACCAACAGTTGTTTCCTTCTCACCAAGCGTCTTACTCATGGATTTGTAGGCCATTCAAGCTTTGTACAGGTCTACGATGTTGTCCCTGACATAGTTATAAAGCTATTTGGTCTTGCCCTTGTTGTAGAGGCTAGAGTCTGAAGTTTGCCAATGAACACCTGGATGCAAATAAATTTATGTAATATATACAATATGATTTTCTAGATTTTATTTTTGATATTCTATCTCTCAATGTTAAAATTAACCTTCCCTTAAAATGATAGGTTGTTCATGTCTTTGCCAGTGGGCAAACTTACAAAATCAGCAAGGGATCAAATACTTATTTCCCCACTGTATATAAAATTATATTACTTCACTATGGGCATAGTAGTGGTCATGGCACGGTTGGGAGATTCCATCTCGTGACCTGTTTCTTTGTGGTCAGTTCTCTAGTCTGTTAAGCTATTGCACTCTCTTTTCCTTGTCCAAATGCTGATTGTTCATATTGTCTTTATTCTCACTTCTCCTCCTCCTCTCCAGATTTTTTCCCATTTTGATTTACCCTATCTCGTTCTGGGTGGGGCTTTGTATTTTATCTCTTCACTACACTTTCTTGCTGGCTATACTTCAAGATGGATTTGTGTTAAGGAGTTCCAGCCCTTCAGCAAAGAGATTTTCCCTGCTAGATTTCACTCATATTCTTGCTTTGTGTCTACCTTCCCAGCACATTTTCTTTTTATCACTGTTAGGCTTATGGGAGATTATTCTAGTTTCATTTATTTTTTGGCTCGCTTTACTATTCCCGCTCTCCCTTTTAAGAATGTGCTTTAAGTTTCTCCTCCTTGGTATTTGTGTCCACCTGTACACCTTCCTTTGTGTTGCGGTCTCTGGTTCCTCAGGAGGCACAAGAAACCCCTCACCAGACTAATAGGGAGTCAGGTCCGAGGTGGTGATTTTTGTTGTTCAGCTAGGGATTGACTAGTCCGTACAGGGACCTTGGGTGTGGGTGTGACTTCGATGTATATAGTCTTCCTTACTCCCTTTACCCATGTGGGAGTGTGGTACGTGCATAACAGTAGTTCTCTACTTATGAATAATTTCTTTCATTTCTTTGAATATTCCAATTAGAGAAATTTTCTTTTTGTGATGAAAAATGACAGCAAATGAATCCTGCGTGAACTTTTTTTTATTGTATTCTGACAATCTGTAAATAAAATATTTCATTCATTTTTATTCGTGTAATCTATACTTACCTGAACATATTGCACTGTAAAAAAGGCAGTCATCAATATACTGTACTTCATCCACCAAAGTAGGCCATTACTGTCATGACAAACCTGCAGTAATGACTCAATAAGCCTTTTGGTGGGTCAAAATGTGTCATTATTATTTCTCCTTCATATCTGTAATTGCACCTTCTCAGTCTGTGCTGCGAAATGAGGAGCGCTCGCTCTTATTCAAGCAAGTGAGCGGTCAGGAAGACGAGTGTCAGCATGCGATGGTAAGGGTATGTGCACCCGTAGTTTTGAGCTCTGCGGATTTTTCAGCAGCAGATTTGACAAATCCGCAGGTAAAAGGCACTGCGTTTTACTAGAGTTTCCATTCATGTCAGAGCATCAGCACCATGGCGCACCATCCTCGCAAATTATCATTAGGCTATGTGCACACGTTGCGGATTTTATGCGGATTTCACCTGCGGATTCCTATTATGGAGCAGGTGTAAACCGCTGCGGAATCCGCACAAAGAATTGACATGCTGCGGAATGTAACCCGCAGCGTTTCCGCGCGTTTTTTTTACGCAGCATGGGCACTGTGGATTGCGTTTTCCAAAGGTTTACATTGTACTGTAAACACATGGAAAGCTGCTGCGAATCCGCAGCAAAATCCGCAACGTGTGCACATAGCCTAATGGTGATTTGTGAGGATGGTGCGCCATGGTGCCGATGCTCTGACATGAATGGAAACTCCCCTTAACAAGCGCATTACCTGGTATGATAATTTGTTACAATCTGGCTTTCTCTTGACTATAAATTAGCTGGCATATTGTCCTCATATTGTATAACAAGTAAAGCCATGCCGTTTATTTGGTTGGCTTTGCATACTGGAATCTGCCACAACACGAAACTTTTAAACACATTAAGGCTAAGATCACACAAGGCTCTTTTTTTGCTGCAGCAAAAACTGATCTCTTGGCAGGAAAGAAGCATGTTTTCCTTGTTTGTTTGTTTTTTGCTGCGTTTTTCATGCAGTTTTTGCTGTGGAATACTAGATTCGTCTCATGTTGATAAAGTTTAGTGTTGAAAAAAAAAGTCCTTTTCTATAGAATCAGGTTTTGGCACAAAAAATGCAGCAAAACCTGATACCTGCATTTTTGGTGTGGTTTTTTCAGCACCCATTCATTTCTACATTGTGAAAAAAAACATGCAAAGCACAAAGTCCTGATGAAAAAAAAAAACAATGTGTGTGCATGAGATTTCTGAAATCTCAGACTTTGCTGGTACTGTAAAAAACAGCTGAAAAATTTGCCTTTAAAATACGCATAAAAAACACTGCAAAAATGCCTGAAACGTTTAAAAGTCTAAATATTTAGATTATCATCCAATTAGCTCTCAATCCCTACAAAACTGGCCTTAGAGCTATTCAGTAAATCCACTGCACATCTGAACTAGAACAGAACTGAGAGATTAAACATGCCTGGGGCCTCATTTCAATCATCATCTATTTATCGTTTCCTTTCTTCCCTAGAGTCTTGAGAGATAATAACATATTTCTTGAGTTGGCCGTTATTGAAAATTTTAGGGTGAGGATACACAATTCCCTTTATTACAGTTATTTTGCTTCTGTTTTGTGAGATTGTTGAGTTTGGAGGAGAGAAATATGAGCATGACGTCTATTTTTTCCATTTAGTCACACTGTTTTTTCAATAAATTTATTTCCCCATGACCTCCTGGAATTTCGGAGGGTTAAGGTTCAACCATAGGAGCATCGTTGGATAAGGTATGGGAAATAAAGGGCTTAATACACTTTCATTTTTCTTTTTTAAACAAGATTTTTATTGAGTTATATCAAATAATACACGTAATGGTACGTAAAAGATACATAATAAAGTCTACATCAAGTATAGTAGAAATATAATGGATTACACAACAGTGCAATAATGGTAGAGTGAGAATTATAATAACAATGTTATAACATAAACTTTAGAAACTGAGATTTGAAACTTGCAGGATTTATACAAAAAAGAGATCATCCATAGCCAGTTTAATGAGATTCCATTTGCCCCATCTAGATTGGAACCGCTCCTCTGTTGAATGAAGTGTAAAATAAATTCTTTCATATGCTTGTTGATTATCCACAAACATAATTAAGGTTTTGATGTCAGGAGGCTGCTTACTTTTCCAACCCTTCGCTATTTGGAAAGCCGCAGACATCAAGATATTGCATATCAAAAATTTATTATTTTTAAATTGTGTCATGTTGAGGAGGAGCAGCGCCAAGGACGGATCAGGGGTAACAGCGCTATCGTGGATTAATGAGATTATTTTGAAAATGTCTGTCCAAAAGAATGAAAGCTTGGGACAGGACCAAAAAACATGTAAGATGTTAGCCTGGAGGTCACAATCTCTCCAACAGACACCTGATTCTCCCTTGTTGAAGTGTTTAAGCCTAGAGGGTGTCATATAGTATCTATGTATTAATTTAAAATGGGTCTCAATGATGTTAGAGCACCTAGAGGATCTGCCCGGGAGCCTGAGTGCTATCTCCCATTGGGATGGGGTAATTGGGGTATTTAAAGAAATCTCCCACCTTTCGAAACAACCTGTATCATTAAATATCAATTTTTTTGTCAACATATTATAAAAAACGGCTAGGCTGCTTTTATTGTTAGGCGGGGGATTGTTGAGGAAATTCAAAGTGGATTGATTTATTAGTACTGGTTTAGACGAAGTCCAACCTGTCTTCCTATATTCCTCCTTGAGAAGGTGGAAGAGCATAAAATCTGAATGTGATAATTTAAATCTTTCTCTAATTATATTAAATGGGGCCAATTTATTATTCTCAAAGAGATCCTCTACGTGCCTTATTTTTTGAGTCGTCCAATTTGTAAATAGATGTCTCAATGAAGGGCTCACTGGAAGCAGAAAAGGTGTCTTCAGAACTGTCATCGAGTGGGGAAAAAGGCTATGTTTTTTGGAACAGAGGTATACCCAGCTTTTTAGTGAAGCTTGTAGGATGGGATCTGAAATAAGATTTAAATCTTTCGGGTTGGAGAGGATGTTTCTTAAAAACAAGAGGGGTTCACCATTCGGCATCTGTTGTATCTCAATTTTTGCCCAGTCAGGACTATTGCTGATGTTAAACCATTTTTTAGTTTGGTCCAAAAGGGTTGCATGGTAATAAGCCAACAGATCCGGAAGGGCCACACCGCCTTTTTCTCTTGCCTTTACAAGTGTATTTTTTTTGACCCTAGGCCTCTTTCCATTCCACACAAATCGATTCAACTGTTGGGAGAATCTGGTCAGGGTATGAGGGGCAAGAGGGACCGGGATACAACGGAAAAAATACAAGACCTTGGGTAGATACAACATCTTATAGAGTATAATTCTGCCAAGCCAAGAAGGTGACAGTGTCGTAGCTTTTTTCATTTTTTGCTCTAAGTCATCAAGAAGACATTCCGCGTTGACCAAAGAAATTTTATTTATGTTTTTTGTTAGAAGGATACCTAGATATGAAACCCTGGTACAATTCCAGTTCAAGGCAAACTGTTGTCTCAACGAGAAGGCCACCAATGGATTTAATGACATGGAGAGTACGTTAGTTTTATTCATATTTATTTTATAGTATGAGACAAGACCAAACTCACCCAACAGTCTCCACACTGCTTTAAGGGAGTCACAGGGATCAGTGAGTGTCAAAATTATGTCGTCGGCATATAAATTTAGTTTAAATTTATTATTGCCCCAGGTGATACCCTTTATATTTTCCGAGTCTCTAATAGCTTGGGCCAATGGTTCTATACTGAGAATAAAAATCAGAGGGGACAGGGGACACCCCTGCCTAGTACCATTTGTTATAGAGAATCTGTCTGATTGTGTATTGTTAACTACGATTGTGGCGGAAGGACAAGAATACAAGGTCTTAACACCTGTAATAAACGGGGTGGGAAAGTTCATCCTCTGAAGAACATCGAACGCGAATTCCCAGTTCAATCTGTCAAAAGCTTTCTCTGCATCAAGAGTAACAAACAGACTGGGAATCCGCATCCGATTGCAGCGAGACATAAGGTGAATCAGTTTTCTAGTACTATCAGCCGTTTGTCGGCCCTTTATGAAACCCACTTGGTCTGAATGAACAACTTCCGGTAATATGTCTTGTATTCTATCAGCAATCATCTTAGCATATATTTTTATATCTGCATTAAGCAGGGAAATGGGTCTATAGTTTTCTAATTTACTTGGATCTTTATCGGGTTTCGGGATAACAGTTATTTGGGCTCGTAGCATATCTTCTCTGCATTTTCCATTTTTTCTTATGTATTCCAAGACCCTAGTTAAATATGGGATAAGTATTTCTTGATAGTGTTGATAGTATTCGTTAGGAAGACCGTCAGGACCAGGTGTCTTATTTTTACTAATTTTTTTTATGGTTCTAGATATTTCCTCCTTTGTGAAAGGGGTATCCAGAAAATCCTTTTGATCTTCAGAGAGGGCTCTGATGTTTATTTTGTCTAAGAATTTTTTGATGTCCAATTTAGTGGGGGCAATAAAGTCCCTATGGTCTTTTAAGTTATATAGTTTTTTATAAAAAGTTTCAAATTCTTTGGCTATATCTTTTGGCTTATAAACTACTTTACCTGTGGGGAGGGCTATTTTGTCTATTGATTTGTGGGCACGTATAGGTTTAAATTTGTTTGCCATAATTTTAGAGGGTTTATTGTTATTGGTAAAGTAACCTGCTTTTAGAATTAGTCTTTTCCTTTCATATTGAGAAATGAGTAGATTTCTCAGTTCCATTCTTGCAAGATTTAATTCATTGAATTTGTTAAAGGTGGGATCTGACTGTGCATTTTCTTCTAATTTATCAATTTTATCAATAAGTTGTGATTGTTTTGCATTCCTCAGCCTTTTTAGTTTGGCCCCTAGTTGTATCATTGCTCCTCTTATCGTACACTTATGAGCCAGCCAGAGTATCTCCGGACAGATGTCACTAGTGTCGTTTAATTTGAAATAGTCTTTCAAGGCCAGTTCAATCAAGTCTGAATTTTCTTTAGAATTGATAAGAAATTTATTCATCTTCCAATTAAACATATTGTTTTCTTTTGTTGGCATATGTAACGTTAATAAAATTGGGGCATGGTCTGACCAAGTTATGGGACCTGTATGAAAGTTTAAATATGAGTCTACTAAAGACAAACTAGTTAGGATATAGTCTATTCTACTGAAGGACTTATGTTGAGGAGAAAAATGTGTGTATTCTCTAGAGGAAGCATTTATTAGTCTACAACTATCATGAAAAGTTGTCCCTTTGAGCCAATGTTTTAGATTTCTTGTTTTATGAAAGGAAAGTGTTACTGAGCAGTCTAGAAGGGGGTCTACAATTAGGTTAAAGTCCCCTCCCCATATTACATGCCCTACACTAAAGGATTCTAGTTTTTTTTTGAAACTATTTAGGAACCTTATCTGTCTAGTATTGGGGACGTAGGTATTGACTATGGTAATGGAGTTACCCCCAATAGTACCAGATATAGCCAAATATCTTCCCCCTGGGTCTTGAAGGACAGCAGTTTGTATAAATTGTAGATCCGCATGAAGGGCAATCGCCACCCCCGCTTTTTTCTTTGTACTATTGGCAAAAAAAATTGTAGGATATTTCTTATTTTTAAATCTGACGTTATCTTCCCTCATGAGGTGAGTCTCTTGTAGCATAATAATATCCGCTTTAAGGCCAATAGCCTCTCTCCATACTGTGAATCTCTTGTAAGGAAGATTTAGGCCGTTTACATTATAGGATAAAATTTTTAAATCCATAAACAATTCTGAGCAAAAAAATGCATAAAATGTACCACAATGATCTGGCAAATAAGATTACCCAAAACCCGGCTGGTAGGTATCCGTAAAGTATTCTGATGTCCATTCAATGAGTTCTGGAACATTGACTCATGGAAAGACGAATTCCACAGCAATATGAACCAGCGAGGATGATCTCTGTGAAATGAACCTGCATAAAAGTAAACATTAATAAACGCATAAAAACTAATATAAAACTGAAGACACACACTAAAGAGTGTGGGGCTAAGAGAGCTACAGCTCATTTAGCAAGTGGGGGTAAGAAATTGGCCAAGTAGTCAGGATGGCCTATGTGTTGATTTATACCGTGCGAAAGTTATGCACCGTAGAGAGATGTTTTGCAGGCTCCCTGGTGTTTTCTCTACGGTCTGAGCCCTGAAGGGGGGGTAACCCAAGGTCCTGTATAAATCTCTCCGCATTTCTGGCATCAGTAAGGGCGAAGGTAACACCGTCTCTCATTACTAAAAGTTTTGTGGGAAATCCCCATCTATATAGTACCTTATTCTTTCTTAGGTGGTCTGTTACGTTGAATAAGTCTCTTCTTTTTTGTAAAGTGGCCCTGGAGAAGTCTGCAAAAATTTTTACTCTCTCGTAGGGTTTAGATAATCGGGTTTGCCTGCTTCTTTTCAGAATCTCTTCTTTTACAGTAAAATAGTGAAAAAAGGCTATCACATCTCGAGGAGCCCTTTCCGGGGCATATTTTGATTTTGGGAGACGGTGAATTCTCTCGATTAGCAGATCTTCTCTAGAGGCACGAGGAAGTATAGTTTTCAGTATATTGACAGTGTGATCATTTAGGTCTTTGTCTTTTATGCTTTCAGGAATTCCACGAAATTTGAGGTTATTTCTGCGACTCCTGTCTTCGTGCTCTATTTGTCTGGATTTGAGAAAGACCACTTCCTCTTCTAGAGCATAATGAGAGTCTATAAGTAGATTATGAGACGTGACCAATTCGCCCATTTTCTTTTCCAGGTGATCCACTCTGTCACCCAGTTCATCAATATTTTTTTGTAGGGCTTGTCTATCTGAAAAAAGTTTATCTTGGAAGGATTGCGCAAGTATGCAAATCATATCTTTAATAAATTTCTCTGAGGCATTAGCTGAAGAAGCATCCATAGCATATAACGCTTTCAGTAAATCCGGGTTGGATTGTGCATTGATCTGTGCATTAGCCATCAAGGTTGAGGGGGAGGTATTGGGTGATTTAGTTTGTGGGGAAGTGTCATTAGAAGAATAAATTGGCATATCTTTATTGCCTTCTAATAATTCCTCGTGATGTTTACTGGATGTAGGTGTTTGCATATTTAATGCCTCTGTCACCGCTGATATGGGTGAAAGCGGCAGATCCGAGATCAGGGACACATTTGGACAGGAGGATGAGGCTCTGATCGGGGATAGGAGGGTGTTAGGCAGGTTCCGTAGGTGCTCAGATAAGATGGGCACAGTCTTTTTGGCTGAAGAGCGGAGAACGCGGGCGAGACCACTCCCGATGTCACTATATGAAGCATATGCATTGATCTCTCTGGACCGCGAATGATCGTGCGAATGACCGCGTGACCTCTGGCGGGAGTGTGCAGCCTGCGTCGGGCTGATGATTTTAGGCTGGGAAACGGTGGTTTTGTTTCCCAGCATCCCGGAGCTCATATGGGGGGATTCCCTATGACCCTTGGCGCTAGGAATCGGCTGCTCCCTCGAAGATTTCGCGATGTAGCGAGGGGAGTTTGTGGAGTAACCGGGTTTGCCATTTCCATGATGGCAGGACTCGTGATCGGCACTCTTATCGCGGGAACTCTGCTTAAGGCTCGGGCTGCTTATTTTCTGGGCTTTAAAGGTACTTGCCTTAGATTTTAAGTCCTCGAGCTTCTCCCGGTCTGCCTCTCCTTTGTTTTTGGCTTTGAATTCTGCGTGTCTTTTAGTCTGAGACTGTAATGGAGAGGGGGGACTTCCTCTTTCTGCGCCCAGGTTCTTCTTGTTGGTATCTTGGTCGGCGCCATCTTGGAGTCTCCGGACTGGGCCAGGGCGTACAGTCTTTCCCGCTTTTGGAGTGGTTTTCCTGACTTTATACATTTCTGCAATGTAGCTACCGGCTCCCCTGATGTTCCAAAAGCTTTGGTTGTAGAAATCCGGTGCATAAGCTTGTTTTATTCGCTAACATAGGCCACCTGAGATGGGAGCTCACTATCCTGACGTCCTTACGATAGTAGCGCTGGCCACGCCCCAATACACTTTCATTTTTCTAAGTCAAATTGGCCATGAGCTTTTGAATCACTATTCCAACATTTCAATTGCTTCCAGATTTGTTTCATCCTTGGAGAGTTTTCTTACTGTTAAATCAACAAGTATTGCAAGAAAAGCTGACTCACAAAACATAGAAGTAAAGGGGCCCAGTAATATAAAATGTGACGGGACCCAGCAGGATATCCCATGTAGTGTGGTCTCATCCAAGCCCACAGGCCGTATTGTTCACGTAAATATTCCATATTAACTAAACAAACCTTGCCAGAAGAATGAATAGATATTTGCTAATATCTTTAGGCCATGTGCACACGCTGCGGATTCCATTGCGGATTTTTCCGCAGCGGTTTTGATAAATGCGCAGTGCAAAACCGCTGCGGTGTTTATTGCGGATTTATCGCGGTTTTTATTGCGGTTTCCGCTGCGGGTTTACACCTGCAGTTTCCTATTGGAGCAGGTGAAAAACCGCTGCGGATTCCGCACAAAGAATTGACATGCTGCGGAAAAGAAACCGCTGCGTTTCCGTGCGTTTTTTTCCGCAGCATGTGCACTGCGGATTTCATTTCCCATAGCTTTACATGGTACTGAAAATGCATGGGAAACCGCTGTGGATCAGCAGCTGCAGAAACGCTGCGGATCCGCAGAAAAAATCCTGCACTCGCGCACTGTCAATCGGTGAGCCGAGCATGTGCCGTGACGTATGGCTCCGGCAGCAAACAGTCAGTGAAGCTGGGTCCTACACACAGATTCAGTGCGCATACGCGGGAGCCGCTGGTCATGGCACGAGTGGCTCACCAAATCGACACTGCGCAAGAGCGGCTCCACGATACACACTGTGCAAGTGCGGGATTTTTCAAAGCAGGTTTGAGTGTCATTGGCGCAATCCCAGGAACATCATTCCCTTTAAAGAAATATTGTTCTATATTTCCATGTCAGTATTTTATCAGTGGCAGAAGATTTACTTAAACCTCTCCTTACAAATTGATAAATTTGGCTGCTTAAGGAGACTAAAGTTTGACTGTAAACTCTCGTTGAATTCCCTGGCTGACCTATGAAGGACTATTGCCAAGACCACTTCAAAGTATTAAAAATTAACATTTTATTTATGGTAACGTTACAACCCTACAATGCGTAACCCCAGGCTTTTAGGCCCGGTAGCTTACTTTTTTGCTATTTTCTGCTACTTTAGTGCGTTTTTCATATCTTACGCTGCAATTTTGAAATAAACTTGTAAAGTTATTTGAGTTCCTCCATATGATTTGCACAAGGGCCTAATAGGCCCGGGCTATGTGAAAGTGTTTATTTCAGAAGTCACGCATTCTAAGGTTTGTCCAATTACTTTTGGGCCCCTGAAATGAGGAGGCTTTGTAGAAAAAATGGTTGCAACTACAAAACGTTTCACAGGATATTTTCACTCAACCCCTTTAATTAAACTTTAAAGTCTACACTTCAATTACTTCTCAGTTCTTTCATTTTAAATACCAGATAATGGCCTGCACAGCCAAAAATCACGAAGATTTGGTCATGGTCTAAATATTTCTGGACCTTACTGTATTTAGAGGAATGTGAATCCATGTTAATTAGCTTTCTATATTTTCAGTTGAAATCATAACGTAATGCTTTATTTAGTGCTAAAGATGGTATAACAATGGTAGTGACGGAGGTGCACAGATCTTCTGGTAACATTAAAAGCTAGAGAATCTTATTCTGGACGTGGTTCTGGGATCTGTGCTCCAGTCGAATGGCCTCATACTTGATTATTCCTCAGGTTGAGGAATAGCTCCCCCTACTGTCTGATCTGTGTAAGGCATGCCAGGTCACATAACATTAGCAAATGTACTATAGTTACGGTAGGTTCATATACTTATGTGAATAAGAAGCAATGGCCTTGATTAGAAATATACCTATTCATTATGGACAAGATTAGAAGTCCACAAATGATTAAAGTTGATCTGCCACCAGATTTTACAATATAAACTGCAAACACTATTAAATAGATCTCTTAGACTTCATGAGAATGGTGTACTTTACTTTGAAAATCCATGTCATAATTGTATAATCCTGATTGAACAGAGTTTTATTTCATGCGTCCATCTCTAGATGGACATATTAGGCTACGTTCACATTTGCGTTGTGCGCCGCAGCGTCGGCGCCGCAGCGCACAACGCAAACAAAAACGCGGCAAAACGCACGCTAAAACGCTGCGTTTTGCGCCGCATGCGTCGTTTTTGCCCGCAAGTTGGACGCAAAAAAAATGCAACTTGAAGCGTTTCTTGCGTCCAACGCTTGCGGCCATGCGGCGCAAAACGCAGCACAACGCATGTCCATGCGCCCCCATGTTAAGTATAGGGGCGCATGACGCATGCGGCGCCGCTGCGGCGCCCGACGCTGCGGCGCTGACCGCAAATGTGAACGTAGCCTTAAACGCTCACTGTAATATCAGGAGGATAAACGTCAAAAAAAGAATTATACAATCATTTTGACATGGATTTTCAAAGTAAGAACATCAGTCCCATTAGGTACCAGATCTATTTAGTAATGTATGCAGATAGTTTTGTGAGATCTGGAGACTGATCCTATGTAAAAAAAAATGCACGTACAGTGATATTCAATAGAGGCTTTGGTGGACAGGTCCGGTCACATGCTTCTCCATCAGTGAACATGTTACAGACCGGAGAGCCGTACTGTGAGGCCATGGCGCTTCTGAAATGAGTACAATGGAGCTCTGAATTCTGTGTATGCCCCTGGCAGGAGACTCACCAGATAGCACTGCATTCTCTAGGAGATAAGACTATGCATTCACATATATCAGTGTTGCCAAACCTATAACCTGGAGCCACATATAGTCATCGATGGCTGTCTGTATGGCATTTGCCTGACAGTCTAATGGCTGCACATATGTATTTTCCATGATAGGGAGTAGAGGAGTGTCAGGTAGCACCATAGGTGTAGGTAACTATTAATGGTGCACTGTGTGGTCATGTCATCATCTAGATAAGGAGTAGTAGTAAAGAAGTGGGCGTACGCAGGTGCTACCATAATCATTGCAATTTATAGAAGGGAACAAATCCACTGTAACTACACTACTCAAAAAAATAAAGGGATCACTTTAACAACACAATTCAACTCCAAGTCAATCGCACTTCTGTGAAATCAACCTGTCCAGTTATGAAGGAACACTAATTGTGAATCAATTTCTCATACTGTTGTGCAAAGCGAACAGATAACAGGTAGAAATGATAGGCAGTTAGCAAGACAACCCCTATAAAGGAGGGGTTCTGCAGGGGGTGACCACAGACCATTTTTCTCTGTTCTCATCCTTTTTGGCTGTTTTGGTCACTTTTGCATTTTGCCATTGCTCTCACCGCTAGAGGTACAGTAGCATGAGGTGGTGTCTACAGCCCACATAAGTTGCTCAGGTAGTGCAGCTCATCCAGGATGGCACATCAATGCGAGTTGTGGCAAGATTGGTAGCTGTATCTTTCAGCACAGGTTCCAGAGCATGGAGCAGATACCAGACGTGGAGGGGGCCGTAGGAGGGCGACAATCCAGCAGCAGGACCACCATCTCCTCCTTTGTGCAAGGAGGAACAGGAGGAGCTGTGCCAGAGCCCTGCAAAATTACCTCCAGCAGGCCACTAACATTCACGTGTCTGCTCAAACTGTCAGAAACAGACACCATGAGGGTGGTATGAGGGCCCGACATCCACACGTGAGTGTTGTGCTTACAGCCTAACACCATGCAGGGTGATTAGCATTTGCCAGAAAACACCAACATTGGCAGATTCGACTTTGGCGCCCTGTGCTCTTCACGGATAAGAGCAGGTTTACACTGAGCACATGTAACAGACATGAACGTTCTTCTGTCTGCAGCATGACCGGTTTGTCAGTGGGTCAGTAATGGTGAGGGGAGGCATTTCTTTGGAGAGTGAGAGGTAGTGACAGGTGTTATATGTGAGGGTCGCTATGTGACCCCCAGGATGTGCACAGAAACGTCTTAACCGCTGGGGTGCATTGCAGTCACAGCTATAGCCAGTATTGGTTTGCAAAATTGCAGAGAAGGTGACTCTGCAAAGCTCAGCCTGTGTGAAGTAACACAGAGCCAAGTGAAGCCAAAAGGCCTGGCACCCCTCAGCATAGCACGGTGGTGCAGTCGCCCACAGCAACAGATCTTGGATACGGACTGTCTTGATTCCCGGCTGTGATCCGGAGGATACCATAAGCTGTTTACTTTGCGAGTTCTGGACATTAAAACACATTTGTTTTTGAACTTTCCTGGGGCACTGCCTGTCTGTTACACTGCACCAACCCCGCTGCACTACAAGGGTTACACAGCCCTCCATGTGCTAGTCAGAGGTACTATGACTGCAATTAAGTACAGGGATGAGATCCTCATATTCATTGTGAGACCATATGCAGGTGCACTTGGCTCTGGGTTCCTTCTGATGCATGACAATGCTAGGCCTCATGTGGATGAAGTGTCAGCAGTTCCTGCATGATGAAGGCATGGATACTACAGACTGGCATGCCCGTTGCCCAGAGCTGAATCCCAGAGAGCACATGATGTCTCATTCCAGCCACCAACACCATGTTACACCACAGGCTGTCGAGTAATTGACTGATGCTTTAATCCAGGTCTGGGAAAAGGTCACTCAGGAGAACATCTACTGCCTCATCAAGAGCATGCCCAGGCATTGTAGGGAGGTCATACAGGTACATGGAGGCCACACACACTACTAAGCATCATTTTGTTGTCTTGAGGCATTTTCCCTGAAGTTGGATCAGCCTGTAATTTGATTTTCCACTTTGACTTTAAAGGGACTCTGTCACCTGAATTTGGAGGGAACAATTTTCAGCCATAGAGGCGGGGTTTTCGGGTGTTTGATTCACCCTTTCCTTACCCGCTGGCTGCATGCTGGCTGCAATATTGGATTGAAGTTCATTCTCTGTCCTCCGTAGTACATGCCTGCACAAGGCAATCTTCATTCCAAAGCCAGACCTCCATGGGATATTCATTTTGATTTTCATTAATCATTTTTTATGTTTTACTGTTCTCAACGCATTCCACTATGTAATGAATAAAGATCTGCAACTAGAATAATTAATTCAGTGATATCTAGGATGTGGTATTTTAGTGTTCCCTTTATTTTTTGAGCAGTGTACTATGGGGAAAGCCAAATCCTTGGTCCCTGCCATTCTGGATTGTGAATAGGAGAGAAGAAAACCTCTATTTCCTTGGTAGGTGGGAGTCCTAAATATGGAATAATCACCTAATAAATATCTAAGTGGTGAGGTTTATGATGTTTCATTACGGCCCATGGCGTTAGTTCAATCTGACAATATGGCCCCAAGATAAAAAAAAAAAAAAAAAAGATTGTGCGTCACTGACATGTTGCTGCCGCAGAGGAGGTGTACAAATGGTGGTACTGAAGTACATACATCAGACATACAGGTTGAGTTATAAATATTTAATTGCCATGTCACAATTACTTCCAGTAATTTACAGGAAAACACATTTGTACAAACATAATAATTAAACGCACCCAATCATCTGTCAATGACGAAGTTACATGCTACAAGGATGGTTTCTAGATATAGAGGCTAACTGTGGAGCAGGGGAATAATATTGATCCATATCCATTCTTTTAAATATAGTGGAACTTTTGTACAGACAGAATGTGGTAGAAGTAGATTTTTTTTTCACACTAATGCCATGAAACAAAGCAAATCATTAAACATCTCATATTATATCCGCTGTGGTGTATTTTGTAGATATAAGGGATTGACTAGAGGTCAGATATGCATGAGTGCAGCCTTGGCAAGATTCACAATTCTAACAGAGGCCTCCGGCATATTCATCATCATCTTCTTCAACTTGAGAGCCGCCCGGTTGTGTTGGCTGAGATACACCGTTCTGTGAGGCTGCTGGAGATTTCTTCTTTGTGCCACCTCCTGGAACAACCAAGCTCAATGCCAGCTTGGCATACTATCACAACACAAATTAAATGTTAAAATGTGGCTCAAGTTTGACTGTGTACATTAGGAAAACACCTGCCTAGTTTCACAATATTGCTCTTTATACTCTCCATTTGCTATTCACTAGTTCCATATGCTTGTACTTCTTGCATTCTGCATGTTACTGTGTGAAATCATGGACCGCCAGGCTCTCATTGTAAGGGACAAGATTAGAGCCAACTCTGATCCTCAACATTTATTTCCCGAGATGCCGCTTTATTAGCTGCTAACTTAAAAGGAGGTGGGCTACCGTACAGCTAGGGGCTAATAAAGGCACTGCGGTCCACCTCTGTGTAATATGAACATGCAAAAACGCTTTACAACACAGTTATAAAGTATTATGTAAGTAATTAAAGAGGTGGGCTGAAGTCCAAGGTCATTTTCATCCTAAAGCCTTATCTATATAGTTCCAAAATCTAAAACCATTTGCTAATATACTCAAACAAAAAATTCCCTAACTACACTATCTAACTGCTTTTCTATTTAATTTAATTTGTTATTTCCTTTTTAAATGACTCTTCATTTGAGAATCCCAATGCATGCTGGGATACTTAAATGAACCATCAACAGGGGTCAGAGGCCACGGTCACTGTGGCAGCCTCTGCCTGAAACAAAACGACGCTTGGTTTAGGGGCTCTGCGATGTGCACAATGACAGCGCGTCATCTGTCGCCAGCTAAGATCAGCAGTAATGAGCCGGCAACACAGCATGTCAGAATACCCAGCATGCAGAGACCAGTGATGTGCAGAGAGCAGAGTCATCCCTGTAAATGACATCACTGGTCTCTGCACGCTGGGTATTTTCACAACACACTCTGTTGTCAGCTCGTTACTGCAGGTATGAGCCAGCAACAGAGCGCGCAGGAGCTGTGGTACTTGCCGACCAGGTTCCTGCAAGGTCACACACAGCATTTAGAAGATTATCTCAGCAGAGGAATGTGGTTTTTTTTGTTTTTGTTTTTTTTAACACATCCAATTGTGGAAATTATTATTCCAAAATCTATTCGTTAAAATGTACTTTGTTTCTGCGACAACCCCTTTAAGTATATAAAACTATAAAATTGTCATACATACTAATAACCAATGTGTGCCTAAAATTCTTGTTTTTTATTTACATCCAGACACAAATTCTGGAAGTGGAAATACTGATAATAGAGCACCATGGGGGTATCACTAAAATATTTTTTTTTTGTATCATCTAACAAAAAACATGTTTTATTTAAATTGCTGGACAACCCTTTAAAAGTTTAATATTTTTGTGTTTTTTATACGCTCACTAAATACTAAAAAGAACACACTGGGCACTTACATCATTATCCATGTATTTAAAAAGAGGCGAGTTGCAAACTTCAGACACCTGGTCCTGGTCTTGCTGATCGTACCCTTCTAGTAGCTGTTCCAGTGCAGTACAGTCCTCACTAACACTGAAACCTGGAATACTAAACACAAAAATACAATATTAGTGTGCCATGTCCAGAAGACATGATTCAAGGCAAAATGCAATCAAGGAGTGAAGGACTATTGTGAATAACGTTCATTATTTAGTATGCAGTACTATAAGACACAATGAGAAAGCATTTTATCTTAATCTGCCAACCACTGGCCTCAACAGGTGCCTCACCATTTACTTCAAGTCACACTAAAACAGTGTATTGTTATGTGGTCTGGTGAGAGGGGTCCGATCTGAGCACCACAGCTACATTGTGATCCTGTAGCCATGGTGGGGAATGAATCTTCACAGGCTGGGAATATAGTTCTCAGTTGCATAAACAGAATTTACAACTTCAGAATCCATTTAGACTATTCAGGTCTAAATCTAAGTAACCACAAAAATACCTGATCAATTCAGTACACAATAGATATGTTTACAGAACTAAATCCATTAGTCTAGAAAAGGATTGCAATGACGCCATCTCCCCGTGTGGATGTGGAGAAAGTATCTGACATCTAATATTCAGAAAAGTTGAGAAACTCATTTCAAGGTTGCAGAATATTTGACACTTTTCAGGACTTTTTTCCTTAGAAAACAATGTAAAAACAATGTTTGCAGATGATTTGTGATGCAATCCACTGGGCTAGTAAATTGTTTTATTGTATACAAGGTCACACAATTGAGTTATTATCGATTTCCATACTAAACAATACACGGTAATTCAATGAAAAAGCTCTTTGCACAAGAACGCTGCGCTTGACAGCTGTCAGGGATGGAAACATGAACCACTTTACTATTAGCAACATGCTTACTCTGCAAAATTAGTTTATTGATGTGTCCTGCATCCCTCTAAAATCTAAGAATTGGAAAAGAAAGAGCCGAACTTGGGAGCACTAATAGGAGGACAATTAAGGTGCAGCCTACAAATACTCAGGTAAAGTACTGACCAACTACTGAACTTGTGAACGTGTACTGATAGTTTATGCTCCCTACCTGGTTTTGGCTTTATTAAGTGTAAATGTGGCCTAACTGGCAGACTGCAATGACCTGCCCATATTGCTCGCATCGGTGGGAGTCCTGCTTTCTGCTATGTAAATGAAGGAAACATTGTCCGGTATACGATGCATCTACAGTCGGGTTCTGTCTCCTTTAACACAGATCATCTTACCTGTAACTCTCTCTGACACACTTCTCTGCAGCAACGTAGTCATTCCTATGAAGATGGACTAACACCTGAGCAATTGTTTTCTACATAAAATAAGAAACAGCAATAGGAAATGTTATTACAAAGGATAGAACAAAGAATCTGTGTCAGGAATACCTTGTTCTCTATGATTTCATTCCGTGTTTTCATATAAAAAGCTTTTCAAATACTGACAGAAATCAGATCAATTCTGTGACTCCTGCTTGTAATTAGCTGCAGTACCCGCTAATGGCCACTACGCACTGTACGGAGCAGCGCTGTTCCACTCCGTACAATGTCTACATCTGGCCACCCCTGGAGCGCAAAACCGCAGACTGGTGGGGCACCGGTGTCAGACCTCCACCAATCTGATATTGATAACCTATCCTAAGGACTGGTCATCAATACCCAAGTTCTGCACAGTCCCTTTAACTTTTAACCCCTTTCTGCCAGCTGACGGAATAGTACATCAGCTGGCAGATCCCCTGCTTTGAGTTGGGCTCCGGCGGTGAGCCCACCTTAAAGCCGCGACATGTCAGCGGCTGACATGTGCGCGCAATGAGCGCGAGCGGAATCGCGATCCGCCCGCGCCCATTAACTAGTTAAATGCCGCCGTCAAGCGCTGACAGTGGCATTTAACTAGCGCTCCCGGCCGCGCGGCCGGAAGTGCTCGCACCGCTGACCCCCGTCACATGATCGGGGGTCATCGATGCATTGCCATAACAACCAGAGGTCTCCTTGAGACCTCTATGGTTGTTGATGGCCGATTGCTTTGAGCGCCACCCTGTGGTCGGCATTCAAAGTACACCACCATTTCTACTACATAGAGGTGATCTGCACTTCACCTCTATGTAGCAGAGCCGATCCTGTAGTGCATGCTTCTAGCCTCCTATGAAGGCTATTGAAGCATGCCAAAATTAAAAAAAAAAAAGTGTTTAAGGCCATGTGCACACGTTCAGTATTTTTTGTGTTTTTTTCCCCTTTTTCCTCGCCATTAAAAACGTGATAAAAACGCGAAAAAAACGCCTACATATGCCTCCTAGTATTTACAGTGTATTCCGCATTTCTTGTGCAAATGTTGCATTTTTTTCCGCGAAAAAATCGCATCGCGGAGAAAAAAGCAACATGTTCATTAAATTTGCGGAATTGCGGGGATTCCGCACAACTAGGAATGCATTGATTTGCTTACTTTCTGCATGTGGCTGTGCCCATCATGCGGCAAGTAAGCAGATCATGTGCGGTTGGTACCCAGGGTGGAGGAGAGGAGACTCCTCCACGGACTGGGCACCATATAATTGGTAAAAAAAAAAAAAGAATTAAAATAAAAAATAGTCATATACTCACCCTCTGATGGCCCCCGGAGTCTTCCCGCCTCTCTGGTGCACGCTGCCACTTCTGTTCTTATAGATGGTGTGTGTGAAGAACCTGCGATGACGTCGCAGTCTTGTGATTGGTCGCGTGACAGCGACGTCATCGAAGGTCCTGCACACACACACTATCTATAGGAACGGACGCCGCTGAGGAGATCGGCTGTCTGCAGGTGAGTATAACCATTTTTTTTTTATTTTTTTTAAACATTCTATCTTTTACTATTGATGCTGCATAAGCAGCATCTATAGTAAAAAGTTGGTCACACTTGTCAAACACTATGTTTGACAAGTGTGACCAACCTGTCAGTCAGTTTTCCAAGTGATGCTACAGATCGCTTGGAAAACTTTTGCATTCTGCAAGCTAATTACGCTTGCAAAATGCTAAAAAAAACCGCAAATAAAAACGGGGAAAAAAATGCAAAAAAAAAAAAAAAATGCGGATTTCTTGCAGAAAATTTCCGGTTTTCTTCAGGAAATTTCTGCAAGAAATCCTGACGTGTGCACATACCCTAAAAATATAAAAAAAATAAAGAATATATAAAAGTTCAAATCACCCTCCTTTCGCCCCAATCAAAATAAAACAATTAAAAAAAAAAATCAAACATACACACATATTTGGTATCGCCGCATTCAGAATCGCCCGATCTATCAATAAAAACAAAGGATTAACCTGATCGCTAAATGGCGTAGCGAGAAAAAAAATCAAAACGCCAAAATTACGTTTTTTTGGTCGCCGCAACATTGCATTAAAATGCAATAACGGGCGATCAAAAAAACGTATCTACACCAAAATGGTATCATTAAAAACGCCAGCTCGGCACGCAAACAATAAGCCCTCACCTGACCCCAGATCACGAAAATTGGAGACGCTACCGTTATCGGAAAATTGCGCAATTTTTTTTATTTTTCTTTTAGCAAATTTTGGAATTTTTTTTCACCACTTAGATAAAAAATAACCTAGACATGTTAGGTGCCTATGAACTCGTAATGACCTGGAGAATCATAATGGCAGGTTAGTTTTAGCATTTGGTGAACCTAGCAAACAAGCCAAACAAAAAACAAGTGTGAGATTGCACTTTTTTTGCAATTTCATCACACTTGTAATTTTTTTCCCGTTTTCTGTTACACGGCATGGTAAAACCAATGGTATCGTTCAAAAGTACACCTCGTCCCGCAAAAAATAAGCCCTCACATGGCCATGTTGACGGAAAAATAAAAAAGTTATGGCTCTGGGAAGGAGGGGAGCGAAAAATGAAAACGAAAAAAGCTCCGGGGGTGAAGGGGTTAAGCTAATTACGAGAAAATATATCTTCCACAATAAATCTCAATAAACTGCTTCATAACCTCCCTATTTTGTAGAATGCCAATAAGAGGAAAGAGTGGGAGGGAGAAATCTACTAAGCTCACATGTTGCCATCTGTTTTTTTGGCGATTACTAATCTACAAATGTGGACAAAATTGTTGGTACTTTTCTGTTTAAATAAGAAAAACCTACAATGGCCTCTGAAATAACTTGAAACTGAGAAAAGTAATGTTCTAGTTATATTTACTGAATATTAACGAAGGAGCACTTCTCACAGGCGAAGCAGCTCGCCATATTCCCTGCGCCAGGACACATGATTTATTCATCAAGTGGAAATCAGAATATATAACGAGTTATCCTATTAACCCTAACCACTACACCGGACTACATTTACCCGGTCTGTTTGTCAGACCCACGGCACCGGTAACTTTCCCAGTGCTAAGACACGTGGTTCTCTAAACAAGCAGCATACAGGTTTTGATGAAGGTCTATGCCCAGACAGAAAATGTTTAATTGATCACTGTATGCAAAATAAATTGTAACCTTTTTTGTTTTTTCAACACGATACATTTTGAGTGCCGAGTATTTGTACTTATAAGGAAAATCAGACATTGTTTTTGAGTTGTGATTGAGCAGAAATAACATGGACAAAATTTATGGTCTCAACTTAAATCTTTTGTTTCACAACCTTGATGGTTGAGGTGGAGGAAAAAACCAAAAAATTAAAAGGTGGAAATTGGTCCCGTCGTGAAGGGCAACTCACTATGCATAGAGCGGTGACAAACCATGCCTGCGCCACCACTATGACTCAAAGAGTTAGGCTGCCGGGAAGAAGAAAGTTCATTTCCTCCCAGCAGCGGGGCTCTTAGTGTGGCAGCCACACAGTGTCCGAACACTATTAACCTGCAGATTAACCCAATATGTGTAGATTAATAGCAGTTTTTTTTCCATGAAAGGTTCCCTTTAAAATTCTGAACAACATATGCACCTAAAGTAACAGGAACATTAAACTGTTTGGAGATTGTCTTCTAGCCTTTATGTTTAATATGTCTATAGTTTTCTTTCTAATCTCTTGAGATTACTTTCTCCTTAGCTCAATAGTCATTCCATATCAAGTGATCCAAATATGAATATTTTTTTTACCTGACGTTTTTAGATTTTTTTTATTTTTTGTTTTTATGAAGTACAACTTTAGCTACCGTATATACTCGAGTATAAGCCGACCCGAGTATAAGCCGACCCCCCTAATTTTGCCACAAAAAACTGGGAAAACTTATTGACTCGAGTATAAGCCTAGGGTGGAAAATGCAGCAGGCACCGGTGAATTTCAAAATTAGAAATAGATACTCCATACCGTTCATTATGGCCCCATAGATGCTCCACATAAATCTGTGCCATATATAATGCTCTGCACCGTTGCCCCATAGCTGTGCCATATATATATAATGCTCTGCACCGTTGCCCCATAGCTGTGCCATATATATAATGCTCTGCACCGTTGCCCCATAGCTGTGCCATATATATATAATGCTCTGCACCGTTGCCCCATAGCTGTGCCATATATATATATATATATATATATATAATGCTCTGCACCGTTGCCCCATAGCTGTGCCATATAGTGCTCTGCACCGTTGCCCCATAGCTGTGCCATATAGTGCTCTGCACTGTTGCCCCATAGCTGTGCCATATAGTGCTCTGCACCATTGCCCCATAGCTGTGCCATATAGTACTCTGCACCGTTGCCCCATAGCTCTGCCATATAGTGCTCTGCACCATTGCCCCATAGATGCTCCACATAAATCTGTGCTGCTGCTGCAATAAAAAAAATTAAAAAACACATACTCACCTGTCTTGCTTGCAGCTCCTCGGCGCCATCTTCCCGGCGTCTCTCCGCACTGACTGATCAGGCAGAGGGCGGCGCGCACACTATATGCGTCATCGCGCCCTCTGACCTGCACAGTCAGTGCAGAGAGACGCCGGGAAGATGGCGCGACGCCCGGCGTGTGGAACGCGGACAGGTGAATATGCGATACTTACCTGCTCCCGGCGTCCCGCTCCTTCCCCCTGCCTGTCTTCGGTGCCGCAGCCTCTTTCTCTATCAGCGGTCACCGGCACCGCTTCATTAGAGAAATGAATAGGCGGCTCCGCCCCTATGGGAGGTGGAGCAGCCTATTCATTTCTCTAATGAGCGGTCCCACGTGACCGCTCAGGGGAAGAGGCTGCGGCACCCGGAGACCGTGGGACGGGCAGGGGGAGCGCCAGGAGCCCCGGAAGCAGGTAAGTATATGACAGTGCTCACCCGCCGACCCCACCACCGATCATGACTCGAGTATAAGCCGAGAGGGGCACTTTCAGCCCAAAAATTTGGGCTGAAAATCTCGGCTTACACTCGAGTATATACGGTAATTACAAATTAAAAGTTTTGAATTTATTTCTTCATCAGTTAATTTTTTACAGATTTCTAAAGTTTTGAAAAAGCGTGGATTTTGGCTTGGTATGGCTTTACATTTTTCATCATATCTCGGGCTAGAATAAAGATAAAGAGGTGGGAGAGGCATCATTTTTCTCAGAACGGTACCGACTTTCATTTGATTCATCACAAGACTGTTTCTTTATATTTTGTTTTGGAGAAATCAAATTCAAATTTTTGAAGCGAAAAAAAATGTATGTTTTAAAATTGTGAAAACATGCATGTGTGTTACTTGTGTTCTTGTTTATATTTGTACAGGGATTCAACTTGGGATCTGTCAAATTTTTATTTTTTATTTTTAAGCCTTGAATCATTTGATTTTATTTTTGTGTGAATTTTATTCCTTTTTTCTTTTCAAATTACAACTTATTGAATTCAACATTTATATGCAACAATAAAGAAACACAAAAAACAACTACTGAAGTGCCAGAATAAATCCATCTTAATCATCATGTTACGTGTTACGGAACCACTCAGCACCCAGAATATGTTGTGCAGTTATATGTATGAATAATAGGTTCCATGTGAGATGCATCAGCCCACAGGCTGCGCCCCTGGGCAGAGGGGACAAGATATCCCCCTTCTGTCCTCCCCCCACCTTTGTAATTCCCACAGTAAATATCGGCAGGCTCCGACCCCCTGCGGCTATTGTAATGTATGTCTGGCCTGCTGCTTTTCTATTGGCCTGCCCTCTGTATCTGTGTAATATATTTTGTGTCCTGTGAATAAAGTGTTGTGAGACTGGAAATACGTGGAGAAGCAGTCAGCTTTTATATGCGCTCATGTAATCAAGGAATTCCAGCCAGCGTCCTTCATTCAGACTCCAGCCAAAGCAAAGTGGACTTCCTGAAACACGGGGTGGTACTGAAAGAGGTACCCCAGCTTGGTAGACCCCGTTACACATCATAACACAACTTGTTCAATGCATTCAGGTTGAAAATGCTGAGCAAGCCAAAAGAAAAAAGGTGATCATATCCTCAAGTGTGATTTTCTAAATACAGTCTGATCCTAATTATATGTTAAAAACCAGATTAAAAGAACCAATATTTCTACCACCTATTTATACATGAAACAATTTTTTTTCTATTATATCATGAAACATGTCATTTATGAAGTGTTTAAGAAGAATAGTACAGTAGTTAAATCCTTGTTCTATAAATATGAAGTAATCAAAAAATAGCAGGTTTGTAAACTGGCCTGTTATCATCAATGTGTCCCTTCTAGTGGGTGAAATGTAATCTTGTCCATAAGCGCTTACTAGCAATGGCCTTTTCCTTCTGTGTCAGAGTATGTGCGGCCTGTCATGGTGCTCGGCTCCACCTGAGTTATATCTGATTTTTGTTAACTTTTAAAATGTCTGATTTTCTTGGATACACAAAGGATGGCGCTGGACCAGACGGTGCAGAAAAGTCCTTTCTACGTCTTCCTTTTCACAATCTTTGGAGAGTCCAGTAGCCGCCACCAGCGCCAATCATTTACAGATCACATCACCAGTTCTGTCATCCATTGCAGATCTTGTGCCGCCTTCTACCACTTCATGGACTTCACTGTCTTTGCTGAATGAAAAAAAACTTGTTTTTATTTCTGTTTCCCTACATGGGATGACAGTGTGGTATTGCTGAGTCCCTGTGATGGGTTCTGCTTCCTGTAACCGATGTTATAACAAACTCTCCTCCTCCCCGTGGTCCTGGTTTGTACAATAAATGAACTGGATGTTAAGAATATTTTTCTCCCTCCATTTGAGGAGTTGCCTGGGTCCTAAGATTTGGTGTGAATATAGCCTCTGGAGGCCCGAGCTGCCGGCCGGTCATCTGCTCTGCCGTCACTGTCTACCCGTTCATTCTCAGCCCTAGCAAAACTTTCTCCTCTGTCCTCTCCTGCTTCTAAGCTGTAACATAATAATACAGTAAGATCTAACAATCATGGATTATTTGGTAAATATGGACCCCACACTTTTAGACCACAGGCTGAACAGATCTGAATTCAAGATTTTTGAACTGACACTGTAATAGTTTTATTTTTTAAAATATGATCCCATCCCGATCCCAACTTGTATTTTGGTACAGATGTGGCTAGGAGCATAGCAGGCACATGTGCAGTTTTTGACATTTTTTAAATCAAACTTTTTTTTTGGAAATGCGTTTTAAAATTTTGCGTTTCCGTTCGCATGGGTAAAATATTATCAAAGATACTCTTGTGACATATCTGGTGAAAGCCTGTACAGTTCTGAGTAGAATGGTGTTTATTTTGTTTCTCTATCTTTTTTCTAGCCTGAGTTATGAGGAGAAATGTAAAAGCAGGCAACACCGAAATTCGCACTTTTTCCGAACTTTGAAAATCAATTAAAAAAAAAAATTCTAGAATTTTTTTTTTCTTCACATTTCGCATTCTCTGACACACTATTACCAAATAACAAAATCTCAAAATAATTAAAAATATAGAGGTAAAAATCATCGGTTCACTTGACATGGAATGTTCAGAAACAGCACAGTGAGTGACTACTTTTCATTTTTCAAATAGGCCATCTGACTGATTACAAGTTTGACGCTAATTACAGGACAAACCTTCATTTAACATGTCCCTATGGTCAAATTATTTTCAATGTTATTTATAAAGGTACAATCAGTTTTGTCCAGGCCATTTTCATTTTTTTTCTCCTTTCTGTTGAGCTACAATTCAAAAGCAATGTCCGATTTTCATTAGTTCATAGTCAGTGAAATTACACTGGAAATGTGCTAAATAAACCTACTTTTCTACATATAGTAATATATAAAGAGGTGGATTAATGAAAATAACCATTTCAAAAACCTTACACACATTCAGTAATGTCAACTCAATATCTAGGCAATTTACAGAAAAGCCAAAATAGGAGGATCTATCCATAAAAAAAAATAAAAAAAATCAGGAATATGACATGGCATATAAATTTAAAAAGACAATTAAATATAGATATACAGTCATGGCCAAAAGTATTCACACCCCTGCAATTCTGTCAGATAATACTCAGTTTCTTCCTGAAAATGATTGCAAACACATTCTTTGGTATTATTATCTTCATTTAATTTGTCTTAAATGAAAAAAACAGAAAAAGAATTGTTCTAAAGCCAAATTGGATATAATTCCATACCAAACATAAAAAAGGGGGTGGACAAAAGTATTGGCACTGTTCGAAAAATCATGTGATGCTTCTCTAATTTGTGTAATTAACAGCACCTGAAACTTACCTGTGGCACCTAACAGGTGTTGGCAATAACTAAATCACACTTGCAGCCAGTTGACATGGATTAAAGTTGACTCAACCTCTGTCCTGTGTCCTTGTGTGTACCACATTGCGCATGGAGAAAAGCAAGAAGACCAAAGAACTGTCTGAGGACTTGAGAAACCAAATTGTTATACATAACCAAAAATCCAATCGTGGACTAGCCACCTCAAAAACCAATGCTTATACACAAACACCACACCAATTGCAGGTGAAAAAGAGGCATAGGCCTATGCCTCTTTCACCTGCAATTGGTGTGGTGTTTGTGTATAAGCAAAGATTGTGCGGATGTTGGATAAAGAACCTCGACTAACATCCAAACAAGTTCAAGCTGCCCTGCAGTCCGAGGGTACAACAGTGTCAACCCGTACTATCCGTCGGCGTCTGAATGAAAAGGGACTGTATGGTAGGAGACCCAGGAAAACCCCACTTCTTACCCCGAGACATAAAAAAGCCAGGCTGGAGTTTGCCAAAACTTACCTGAAAAAGCCTAAAACGTTTTGGAAGAATGTTCTCTGGTCAGATGAGACACAAGAAGAGCTTTTTGGGCAAAGGCATCAACATAGAGTTTACAGGAGAAAAAAAAGAGGCATTCAAAAAAAAGAACACGGTCCCTAAAGTCAAACATGGCAGAGGTTCCCTGATGTTTTGGAGTTGCTTTGCTGCCTCTGGCACTGGACTGCTTGACCGTGTGCATGGCATTATGAAGTCTGAAGACTACCAACAAATTTTGCAGCATAATGTAGGGCCCAGTGTGAGAAAGCTGGGTCTCCCTCAGAGGTCATGGGTCTTCCAGCAGGACAATGACCCAAAACACACTTCAAAAAGCACTAGAAAATGGTTTGAGAGAAAGCACTGGAGACTTCTAAGGTGGCCAGCAATGAGTCCAGACCTGAATCCCATAGAACACCTGTGGAGAGATCTAAAAATGGCAGTTTGGAGAAGGCACCCTTCAAATATCAGGGACCTGGAGCAGTTTGCCAAAGAAGAATGGTCTAAAATTCCAGCAGAGCATTGTAAGAAACTCATTGATGGTTACCGGAAGCGGTTGGTCGCAGTTATTTTGGCTAAAGGTTGTGCAACCAAGTATTAGGCTGAGGGTGCCAATACTTTTGTCTGGCCCATTCTTGGAGTTTTGTGTGAAATGATCAATGTTTTGCTTTTTGCTTCATTCTCTTTTGTGTTTTTTCATTTAAGACAAATTAAATGAAGATAATAATACCAAAGAATTTGTGTTTGCAATCATTTTCAGGAAGAAACTGAGTATTATCTGACAGAATTGCAGGGGTGTGAATACTTTTGGCCATGACTGCAGATCTATAGAGAGGTAGAGAGATATATCGATCTATATGTGTGTATTTATTTTGCTTTTCTTATATAGCACCATCATATTAGGCAGCGCTTTAAAGATATTATCATCACTGTTCCCAATGAAGCTCACAATCTAAATTGTAAAATCAGTATGTTTTGGGACTGCAGCAGGAAACCAGAGAACCAGGAGAAAACCCACAAAACTACTTGAAGAGGTTGTCCTTGGTGGGTTATGAACCCAGGACCCCACCCAACGCATCACAGCCAACTACTGAGCCACAATGCTGCGCACACAGATCTATAAAAATACACCCAATAAACGGGAAGCCCTGTGCAAGGCCCTCAAGGAAACCGGTATTACAATTGAGCAGACGTCTTTCTGGTTTACCCCCAGAACCCTCTACTGCACAAAAACCCAGTGTAGATGAGATCGCTCCATACCTTAAAACATGTCGGATAATTTTCTATTTCTTTGTACATATTTTTCTCTTTTAGTATGGACACTACAGCTTCATCGAGCCTGAAAGAACATAAGATGAGCATTTATATTACACTGACCACTCTATAACAGACAAGGTGGTGGCCGAGCTACAACTCATTGCATTTATATTGTACATATGTCCAAGGCTGCATCAGCGCTAACTGGATTATGGATTATGTGCAGAAATCATTACATTACTGAGGACATTTCAGTGGCTATGTCAGGATTGGTGCAGACAGGAATACACTGTACTTATAATGTGGCAGCCGTACTTGGCAGCGTCGACAGGGTCACAGAAGTCAGAAACCCGCCAACCACAAGAACAGAGTGGAGGAGGCGCAAGAAAAGCTGTTCACCATCATTTCTGCTCAGGCTTGCTCGGAGACATCACTGCAGCTGTATTATATGCAACGGTCAACCAGAAAAAAAACCTTGTATATGCCACCCATATTTATGCAGTGACCACCCATATAATACACAACTAAACTGGATATTATCCCTACAGAGGTGAAGATGTAGCAGACACTATACAATATAGACATTCGCCTTCGTCCCATTGCCAAGAGAGATGGCAACATCCAGATGCTAATTTATTCTTACATTTTCAATGGCACAATGAAAAGCTGTAAAACAACGTTTTCTAGCATTATCAAGTGCGGGAAATGTCAGTAATTACTAAACCAGATAAGAATGTCCTTTAGGACTCCCCCAAGCCAGTATAGGTCTTCTTTTAAGATGAAAGGCTGTGGGTGACAGATGCCAGCGTATAGCACCCATTTAACATATGTATCGTGATATTTTAATGATGTACATATTAATCTGATCTTTTTAGAACCTACAGGTGATGATACATATTGTGGATAGTGTGACAGGGAACCATAAAGGAAAACCGTACTGGCGAGCTCGCACTAGAAGTCTTGAAGCCTTGCCTAGAAGTTCAACTGCTTGTCGTAAACGTTCTTCATTCTGTAGAAGAAGATAAAATGCTTACGATTTATTAATGAAAAAGTTACATGTACAAGTCAGTAATATTTCATGGTATTCAAAATGTGCTGCTGCAGCTCAGTCATTTCTTCCACCGTGGCCGGTAAAGATAGGACAGTTAGAGAACATATCCCAAAAGCATACTTTTTCACTCAACAATATTGATATTGCAACATCAAGAAGAAAAAGTCACATCATAGGATCGATAGATGAGCGAATGTGCTCGGATAAGGTCTTACCCGAGCATGCTTGTTTGCGAACCAAGTGTCTCCGGCGTGCTCAAAAAATATGTTCGAGTCCCCGCAGCTGTATGTCTCGTGGCTATTCGACAGCCGCAACACATAAAGGGATTGCCTAACAAACAGGTAATCCCTGCATGTGTCTAAGAGCCGCGAGACATGCAGGCGAGGGGACTCAAACAGTTTTCGAGCATACCGAAGACAATTGGTTAGCACACGAGCAAGCTCTAATAACACCTTATCCAAGCACATTCACTCATCACTAATAGACATGTTAATGATATAAAAATGCTCGATACTGAAGAAATCGAGATGGTTTCAATATTTTTGCTTCCATTTTTTCATGATTTGTAAATCCCTAACATGTCTATTGATCCTGTGATAATTTTAACTACACAACTTTTCCTTCTTAGTGTAATTTCAATGTTGAAGAGTGTATATATGAATGCTCATGTATATAGACAACGCTGTTACATATTTATTATGGCGCTGACGTCTCCAGTGGCTATGGTCGCTCATACTCAGTAGCGCTGTTCCACAACTAGTATCCACGTGTAAAGTAGTGGAAAAACTCTTTACGGCTGGCATTTCAAGATTGTTTGATTCATGTGCATCAAAAGGCACTTTATCTGATAAATCTACAAACAAAAAGGACGATCCAGCTCACCCACTTTGTAGTAGCCAGCAATCCTCTGCCCGGATAAGCACCACTGATGCTTGATGTGGTGAGGAGCAGCATACTAAAGGAGAAACCCAACTGTTTTCCCAGATACAAATACGCAAAAATAGGCGATCCTGGTAATACAAATTGTAAGAAGAAATCCTACACGTTTTAGACTAAAACATGTCTGAAATGTGTATGATCTATTCTTACAATTTTGTAGAACATGCATTGCCCATTTTGGAATAAAGCAATTTGCATATTTTTATCCGAAAAAATGGCTGGATTTCTGCTTTGTACAGCATCTACAAATGTATTCCTGCATGGAGCAGGCATACATTTGTACTAAGCTTTGCACAATTTCTGGCTTATATTTTTTCTTAAAATTGTACTTGCAGAATGCTAAAAAAAATGCAATTTTTCTGCAATTCTAAGCTTTTGCCTTCTTACTTCACAACCAAGACTGATAAACCTAATAAATGTAGGCAATTGTATTTCATGAATAGGGATGTGGTGGCTTCAGACATCCTGATTACAGATGATAAGCCACCTTGAAGGACAGTTTATGGAAGATTGAAGAGAAGTTTAAATTTCAATTTGTAAAATGGAGGCAAATTACAACATTTCTTAAAAAAAAAAAAAAAAAAACTTTAAAAAAAATTGTAAGCGTTCACTTCTCATTTTTAGGAATAAACTAAGCAATCAAGGGGATTTTGCTGAAGCTACAGGAATTTATGGGTTACCTGGTGACTTCACAATGATTTCTCTTCCACGGTGAAGTATTAGCGAGACTCTTGGAAATGTCAAACTACATTAAGCCTTCATTGACCCTTCTGAGAGTCATTGTAAATCTAGACTGTCATAATAGGCAGTACTCAAAGTGTTCTCAAATCTCATCCATTCTGAAACATGTACAAGAAGGATTCCTGCATTCCTTCCATGACAGACACTGAGCAGGCACGTCCACAGCACCAATGTATGCAGAGAGCGCTGAACATTGTCCAATATGATGTCAGATTCAGCAGTCCTAAACATTACGGAGCTTGGATTGCTACTATACACGCTTGTTTTGCTAGATCAGGTATTTCAGCTATAACACATGCAATCTGCACCTATGGTTCAGGCCAGATCTGGTTACACTATGACATATCCAGGCAAAAGGAATACATGTTGAGGTTTATAATTTCCACTATAGACATGACGTATCGTACAGGTATGCCATTAATGAGGTAATACCATCTTCCTCTGGATATGCCATAAATGTATAGAAGCTGGGGATCCCACCAATGGAACCTACATTGTTCTCAAGAACGGGGCCCGGCCACAAGCTGCCTAAGAGGAGAGGTGAGCCTATTCCTGTACAGATTACCGTATATACTCGAGTATAAGCCGAGATTTTCAGCCCAAATTTTTGGGCTGAAAGTGCCCCTCTCGGCTTATACTCGAGTCATGATCGGTGGTGGGGTCGGCGGGTGAGCACTGTCATATACTTACCTAGTCCCGGCGATCCTGGCGCTCCCCCTGCCTGTCACACTGTTTTCGGTGCCGCAGCCTCTTCCCCTGAGCGGTCACGTGGGACCGCTTATTAGAGAAATGAATAGGTGGCTCCACCTCCCATAGGGGCGGAGCCGCCTATTCATTTCTCTAATGAAGCGGTGCCGGTGACCGCTGATAGAGGAAGAGGCTGCGGCACCGAAGACCAGCTGTCCGGGGGAAGGAGCGGGATGTCGGGAGCAGGTAAGTATTACATATTCACCTGTCCGCGTTCCACACGCCGGGCGTCGCGCCATCTTCCCGGCATCTCTCCGCTCTGACTGTTCAGGCAGAGGGCGCGATGACGCATATAGTGTGCGCGCCGCCCTCTGCCTGATCAGTCAGTGCAGAGAGACGCCGGGAAGATGGCGCCGAGGAGCTGCAAGCAAGACAGGTGAGTATGTTTTTTTTTTTTTTTATTGCAGCAGCAGCAACAGCTATGGGGCAATAATGGATGGTGCAGAGCACTATATGGCACAGCTATGGGGCAATGGTGCAGAGCACTATATGGCACAGCTATGGGGCAATGGTGCAGAGCACTATATGGCACAGCTATGGGGCAATGGTGCAGAGCACTATATGGCACAGCTATGGGGCAATGGTGCAGAGCACTATATGGCACAGCTATGGGGCAATGGTGCAGAGCACTATATGGCACAGCTATGGGGCAATAATGGACGGTGCAGAGCACTATATGGCACAGCTATGGGGCAACGGTGCAGAGCACTATATGGCACAGCTATGGGGCAACGGTGCAGAGCATTATATATATGGCACAGCTATGGGGCAACGGTGCAGAGGACTATATGGCACAGATATGGGGCAACGGTGCAGAGCATTATATATATGGCACAGCTATGGGGCAACGGTGCAGAGCATTATATATATGGCACAGCTATGGGGCAACGGTACAGAGCATTGTATATATGGCACAGCTTTATGTGGAGTATCTATGGGGCAATGGTGCAGAGCATTGTATATATGGCACAGCTTTATGTGGAGCATCTATGGGGCCATAATGAACGGTGCAGAGCATTATATGTGGCACAGCTTTATGTGGAGCATCTATGGGGCCATAATGAACAGTATGGAGTATCTATTTTTAATTTTGAAATTCACCGGTGCCTGCTGCATTTTCCACCCTAGGCTTATAGTCGAGTCAAGAAGTTTTCCCAGTTTTTTGTGGCAAAATTAGGGGGGTCGGCTTATACTCGGGTCGGCTTATACTCGAGTATATACGGTAAATGGAATTATGACCATCTCTCCACTTACTCATGAGTTCTCAAAACAAATGCAGGACCCATTGGCGGATTACACATCTACTTTATATTTATGACATATCCACTGAATATGCCATAAATGTATGACATGGAAATAACTTTTTAGTGAGTTATTGGTCAAAGTCCAACCTTTTTTTTTTTTTTTTTTAAATTCAGCAGAAAAATGCCCCACCGGCACTAACTCTTCTACTGTGAATGGCAGATCAGTGTGTTAATTTATCCATTGATCCATCTCCCATTCAGTTAGGGGGCTTATATATAAAAGTAATGTAGACATACAGAAATACAGGCGTACCTCAAAGACAGATGCAGACTGCTGATATAAATGGACAGCTTTTTCCAAATTTACGTGTTCGATGAGCCTGAAATCAAATGATACAAAGAGTCACTCTGTTATCAAGACAGGACCGAGTGGAGCAGACAGGATTATTACTGATGGACTCACTTCCCGGCCCGCTCTAACGCCATAGCAGCCGTGTCAGGAGTGCCGTTTTCCAGAAACATCATGCTGGCTTTCTCTATCAAGTGGACGGCTTCAGGAAGTTTCTGCATCTCCTAATAATAAAAGAGCAAAAAAAGTAATGAAATGTGTAAAATGTTCCAGTTCTCAAACATCGTAGCACTAAGAATACCTCGGAGAAATGATCAAAACAGGTAGAAAGTCAAGAACTAAATCTACGGCTTCTTGGGGTTCATGCGACCAAATCTCACCTTTAGCATCATTCCTGCTTGCTCATAGGCTCTGTTAAATGAAATAATATATGTTACAGAAAAGTAATTATAGTAATTAACATAGTTGTTATAAATGCAATCTGTGATTTCAAAGACATGGCAGTATAATACCAACAAGTACCACCATCACCGTCAGCCCTACAGATTATGGTATGTACAATGAGCATAGTATGGCTGCTCTCGACACGTGTGCTAAGCAGATCCCCTAAAAATGTCCGTCTGACTGGTATATATCAGGGTTACTATGAACGTTCTAGCAAGACGACTAGTACAATATCCGCCCTCTGCAGTTCTGCACCCACGGATAATGGAGGGTCTCTGCGGCAGCAGAACATGATGTGATTAGCTACATCAGGAAACCACTACATAAGGCAACCCCTGCGCTGCCGTGGATCAATACATGACATTGAGATCACACCTCAAATCCACCCTGCGATAAATGACTCTATTTGCAGAAATTAGTGCAGAAATTAGGTGTAAATTGCACACAATGTTGGCAGAAGAATACACAAAGATCCTTAAAAAGGGTGGTCTCACCACATATAACTAGTCTGCCTATGATGGACATTAATGACACCCTACAGACTTCATTGACCATAATGGGGTCCATCTGTTTTCTGTTATGGTGTCCGTTCTTTTCCTGGATGAATCTGCTGCCAACAAGACATTTCCCCTTCAGTAGCAGAAGAAACATACTGTAACATGGCAGCAATTCAGAAAAAGTTATCTATGTAAATCATGAACAGACTGAATCTTTTCTGGCCAAAGAAGGGTCTCTCTTAAGCAGATGAACCCCCAGTACGTCGCCCATATACACAGACATTTCCAGTTCTGACTAATAACAGCACTGTGGGCATGGAATCCTGGTATAGATTCTAGTCCCCAGAATCCATGGACGTTTCCACACATATCTACCACTACTCAGGTCAGACATGCTGTGGATATTGTAGTATTTGCACAACCGAAGCCACACAAAGTCCATGATAACATTGTGCCTGCCAGAAATCAGAAGGGAACATGGTACAAATCTGCAGCTTCAAGGGATTAACTTCCAGCAAAGAATTAAAAGTCACTACCTCATTGCAATCTGTATGAATGGGCCTTTTAACTCATAGTTACAGGAGATAAGTGGTACTTACTTTGCCGCATGGAAAAGACTGGTAGAAATATTTGGTTAAGGTTTCAAAACATTAAATGAATTAAGCCATAAGAATGCTGGGACCCAGTGTAGACTGGGTGCTATATGGACAGCAATGGGTGCTGCATGCATGTATCTGTGTACAGGCAGCTCGTCCTAAGAGCACATACAAGGTAACACTCCAGTCATTCTCATCTACTCACTGGTATCCATGTTACCTCATGTCACGCCAGTTAATAGTTTAAATGTTGGTTCCTACTTTTGTAAAATTTAAAAATTTTTCATTTACATGGTCCATACAATATGATTGGGTAAGGGCAGGAATATGGGACATCTGATCAGGAGCATCTACCTCCTGTAACACTGCCATGTTAAAAACCCCAGATACTATCATATTGGCATTTTTTAAAGGGAGTCTGTCAGCTCCAAAATACCTTTGAATCTAACTATACAGGGACAATGGGGACTTCGCTCCTATACAAAATCTCACTAGCACTGTGTCTGTTACAATGCCTGAGAAAACAACTTAATGATTATGGAAATTAGGGGGTTTTGTTGCACCCCTAGCAGGGCCAAGAGCTCAGTGTACTGTTACGCTCGCTCATTTTGCATCATAACGACTTCCCTTGCATCTGACAGTGCTTGCTTCCTTGAGCAAACTCTGCCCTGCGGGTATGTGCACGGACAATGGTGGTGCTGGCCACATACACACAGTTTATTGCAGCTATGCACACAGTGGTCAGGCATGTCCTCCTACGTGGTTCCTCTCTGCTGACGCCACTTTCTGTGCTGGTACACCCGGGCATGCTCTCCTACGTGGTTCCTCTCTGCTGACGCCACTGTTCAGTAAAGATATAAGGGACAAACTGTGCTCCTTCCCTTCTGAGCCCTGCCATGCGCCAAAACAGTAGTTTTCACCCGCATATGGGATATCGGCGTACTCAGGAGAAATTGTACAACATAGTTTGACGTTCATTTTCTCCTGCTATCCTTGTAAAAATAAAAAATTGGCAGGGCTAAAGTAAAAAGTTTGCGAAAAAAAGTTAAATGTTCTTTTTTTTTCCTTTCACATTTCATTAATTCCACAGAGTGGTGTACATTCTCATAACCTTTGAATTGAGCCTGTTGACCGTTCTGTACATGTTCATGAAGTGGCTATACACTTCTACTTCCTGAAGTTGGCATTCACAACAACATTTTTAACGATGGGTAGGATTCTCAGAATTTGGACCTCCACAGATCTGCATGCTATACCATATAAAACAACTCTATAAATTGTAGGTCCCCTTAAAATGCAAAGTCTTGGTCCTCGCCTTGACATGTCAATGCCATCTTGATGGCAAATGGTGAACGAAACAACATTAGGGAGATGGTTTAATGTTCTGGCTGATCGATGTATATATTATATCCTACCTGTAACATTTCTGATTTAATTCATTCATAAAAAATGACACTGCCACTATCATTATACAATTATGATGCAATTAATCTCAGACATAGGAGATGCGGTACTCACCGATGACGTTGTAATCCACCTTATTACATTGTAATAACCATGGTTACAAAATGTAAAAATATCCTGGACCTCTTGTGCTATACTGTGACCATCATCAGTGGCGAGTGCCGCATTTTCTACATCTGCTGGCATTGACATTTCTGAAATGGTGCAATGTCAATTTTTTTAATGTAATCATAGATTTAGTTAAAAAATAAATAAATTCCAATAATTGCCCCCAAAGTGCACTATAACTGTATGATAACAGGCTTATACCTCTGCATCCATCAGAAGTATGTAACCTACACTGTTGAAAAATTGCAGATGTTATGTTAAGCTCTATACATAACCAACTGGTACGGAACAAATATCAATGCCATCCTGGGATGAGACTAGGTTGTGCCCCCATTTGATGGCGCTCCTTAGGCTATGTTCACACGTTGCGTTTTTGCAGCTTTTTTTATGCAAATTTTAAGTTGCATTTTACAGTACCAGCAAAGTCTATGATATTTCAGAAATCTCATGCACGCACATTGTTTTAATTTCCTGGCTGATTTGGAAAACTGCTTTGTTTTTGCAAAGTGCAGCATGTCATTTCTTTCAGCGTATTTGCAGCTTTTGTTCACCCATAGGAAACAATGGGAAAAGGCAGCAAAAAACACAGGTGTCAGTTTCTGCTGCATTTTTGGTGCAAAAACCTAAGGAAGTTAAATCAGGCTTTTGTTGGGGCCACTAAAGTTTACTAGCATGCACAAGAGACAACAAAAACGCAGCAATAAAGACGCAACAAAACCTACTTTTTGTAAGCAACTTCTTTACTTTCAAGACAGCAGGTTTTCCCTGCAGGAAAAAAACGCAGCAAAAATGCAACGTGTAAACACTGGCTTAGACCCTTATAAACAACCTCACATGAGCAGCACAACACACTGCATGAGAACAACACTTACCTTTTTTTTTGCTGACCTTGGTATAACACTATAAAGGCTCTACTTTGTAGAATCAGTGTCACTCTTGTCCATAAACTGTGACTGGTACTGCAGCTTATGGCTACATTTAAAGAGTAACTAAAGTTATGAAAACTTTATTAGGGTTTTTAATTCCTCATTTCTGTAATAAAACTTGCTTGTAAGTGGCTTCCATAAATTGATTTCCCCTGGCAAATTTTCCTGCCTTTAGCTGCACTGATTTCAGAATGTATTGATGTGGAGTCCAGATGATGGCAGTGAGGGGCTCATCGCCTGTGCCTCTAACTCAGGGGATAACTTGCTGCAGGAGGTTGTCCTGGTAAGCAGGATGAGTTAGGTGCTGACCCATCACTGCCATCATCGGTACTCCAAATGAGTATGTTGTGATATCAATGCATCCAAAAGGCTGGAAAACAATAAAAAAAATATTTTATTAATTTTTAAGTAAATACTTTTTTTTAATTTTAACTGTGTGTGTCCACGATATGTAAAACTCACAATATCAAATTTATATTTCAAGAAAGGATACGCTTTGTTGTTCTCATAAGATTCAGCCTCCTTTAAAAAGGCGTCTTTGGCCTGGTCATACTGTTTGGCATTTTTAAAGGCAACAGCTGTAAGAAACAACATCATAGCATTATAAGTATATGCTGTGCAAGAAAAGCAAACACATTAACCAGAAAGATGGAAGGATTCCTTCCAATCACTGCCATAGTGAACTATGACAGAGGTGCCAGATCCAATTTGAAAAGACTGGGACAGACTTATAATGGGAACCATGAAGGCTGGTCTTGAGCTTCTGATTGTCTTAAACTGGTCACAACTATCACCTGGACATAAGAAAATCAGATCATGGCCTATCACTACTGAAGAGTGGACATGTTCTTGTACAGAGGTCAGTGAGGTGATTCTGAGCATTTACTGGTTCTGTGTAATCAGAGTCGCAGTTGCTATAAAATGGACCGATTATGAAAATATGTAATAAAATTGAGTACAGTGGTACAATGCAGGAAGTGCTGAATATTTCTTCATAATAATTTGGGGAAGTTGTGAAATGTCCTATAACTGTCTGTTCTGTTCCTGATCTAAGGATCTCGGCTTTTAGTGGAAATGAATCTGTGCTGCACTTTATGCACATGCTCAGTGGTGAGGCAGGGCTGTGGAGTCGTAGTGGAGATGAATCTGTGCTGCACTTTATGCACATGCTCAGTAGCGAGGCAGGGCTGTGGAGTCGTAGTGGAGAGGAATCTGTGCTGCACTTTATGTACATGCTCAGTAACGATGCTCCACCTCTATAAGAGGATAAAGGAAGGAACGCCTGAAATCCTGCACTCATCTCAGAACTGCTAGAGTGAATAGGAAAACAGGATTAAAGCAAGTAAATTATTATTGTATCCTAATGGTGATGAAATGCCTCATACCATTTTACTACAGTAAATGTTATCACTGAAACATGAGTCATCTATGAAAGAGTCAGAGAAATTGAGGAGTCGGAGTGGGAAGTTTGGCTTACCGACTCTATAGCCCTGGTGGTCATCTAGGTGGTAGGATAATGACTTGAGAATAGATGTGACAGTCTATTGAATTAATTGCTCAGTGTGAGAATGGCAAGTGTTTAGAAGGATGTGCAACTTTCTATAATACTTTGTGCTTATTTTCCATCATTTTCAGGATCCCTGCTTACAATCAGTGAACAAAAGCATTACTGTTTACATCCAGATAAGCCGATGTCAGTCATTAACAACTGCAGTGACATGAAGATCATACAGCCATGAGTATACAAAGGCAGTGACTGGCCAGCCTGCCTCGTCCTTCCAGGCAAAATGTCATCACAGACAGGTAGACAAACCTTTATTTTCAAACAAGAAAAATATAGACATGTTTCAAACACAGACTTTCCCCTGATGGCAGCCATTTAAGTCTCTAAATCCACCATGAAATCTGACAGCTGTCCCCCTGTAGGATGGAAGAGAGATACTTAGGGGCGAGATTCATTATTGGCATTGCGCCAGTATTGTGGCATAAGAAAGCTGTAAAAGACTTGTGAATTTTTCCACTTCTCACAGACGGATCTCTTAAAAATTACACCAGAAATTAGCATAGATTGTAGCACAATTCTGCACCATATAGTCAACAAGAAGTTTCACCATCCATCCAAGATGGAAGCGGATTCCAGCTAATCAGTAGGTGTGCTGGGTATCAGAGCCCCACCCATCTGATACTGAAGACCAATCTGGGGAGAAGTCATCACAATCATAAGACCAGAAAACCCCTATAAGGACTCGTGGAGACCAGGGCTGTGGAGTCGGAGTCCATTTTGGTGGAGTCGGAGTCAGGGGAATTGAGGAGTTGGAGGTTTGGCTTACCGACTCCATAGCCCTGGCAGGGCTGTGGAGTTGTAGTCATGGAGTCGGAGCCCAATTTGCTGGAGACGACTATTTTTGGTCCGAGTGCCACCTGACATAACATCGTATGGTCATCGGACTAACGTTAGTCTATGAGGCCGTGCACAGGTTAAATTTTTTCTCAAAGTAGAACCTACAAAAGAGTCCTCAAGGCTAACAGAGGATGCACCCCCAAGCCAACATATATATATATATATATATACACACCGAAAAAAACACGGTAATGGATCAATGTAATTATATAAACTCTAAGTTACAGTTTGTTTGCAGTGTGGTAATGCACAAAATCCATACCAAAGTTGGGGTAAATATTCAATACAAACTTTATTAGAAAAATTATATTAATAAATCACACAGACAAAAATAGAGGAGTAGGTGAGCAATCACAGCTAAAATAATCAGCGTATCAGATGGTATAAAGTACGCTGATAGACAGCACAAATATCACTGCTGCAGTGCCTGCAATACATGATGCAACGACGTCATAAATATGAATATAACAGACAGGGTGTCAGTAAGACCTTAATGAGGAAAAACAGATACAAGGCTAAAATAGACTGACAGGCCGAACAGTTCCCGCATGGAAAACAGCCCCATGGGGGGCCGTTGCTGCTGGAACCAGGGAATTTGTTCTTAGGAGGGACATAATGACTATTACATAGTATATCTCCCAGAGTACGGGATTTACGCCATGTAATAAGAGGATATGGGGTCAGTTGGTTAGACAGGTCCCTGTCCGTTAGCAATACTGACCAATGTTTTCTAAAGATCCCATTAATCTCGGACCAGTTGGAATTAAATTTTGTAATGAACCTTGGTGCTATATCTGAATTTTTGGCAATTCTTCTGGGCGGCCTTGCAGCAGAGTAGACCTGTCTGAATATGAGGCTCAAGAAAAACCTCTATGGATGTTCCTTCGCTTATATCCTCTATTCCTGAAATGTGTTGTTAAATCCATAGCTTGACTAAGGAAACTGCTGTCATCAGAACAAATACGGCGTGTTCGCAAAAATTGTCCGACGGGTATCGAACTTTTAAGTTTAGGGGGATGAGAGGATGTAAAGTGCAGTAGTGCATTAGTGGCCGTTTTTTTACAGAAAATGTTTGTCTTGATGATTCCGTCTGAGGGATTAGATTTCCAAATCCAAAAAGTCAATGGAGCTTTGACTGTATTTCCAGGTAAGGCTACTTTCACACTAGCGTTGGTACGGGGCCGTCGCGCTGCGTCGGCCCGACGTACCGAAGCATACTGTGCAAAAAATGCCCGACGTGGGCAGCGGAAGCAGTCTTAGGACGCTTCCGCTGCCCCATTGCAATTTCCGGGGAGGAGGGGGCGGAGTTTCGGCCACGCATGCGCGGTCGAAAATGGCGGTCTCGACGCACAAAAAGTTACATGTAACGTTTTTTTGTGGCGGCAGTGCGCCAAAATACGGCGCAACCGTCACACGACGGTTGCGACGTGTGGCATTGCGTCGCTAATAAAAGTCTATGGAGAAAAAAAAGGCATCCTGCAGACAACTTTGCAGGATGCATTTTTTATCCACAACGACGCATTGCGACGTGCAGTGCCCGACGCTAGTGTGAAAGTCGCCTTAATCTGATATTGAATATAATAGTATTCAGATGGTTCAGGTTTTTACTGACCATGCCTCCTGACGAAGCCAAGGCGGTGAAACGCGCATCGAGGCTCCTCTGTATCCTGCTAGCACGCCTGCACTCTCCTGCCACGATGTCTCAAGGTATTAGTACGTAGCCAAGTCTGGCAGCATCTGAATCTTTCAATACCTTGCACCATATTTAATGCTTTAGTAGACCATGATTTCGGGTGTTCAATAGGATTATTGTCAGTCTATTTTAGCCTTGTATCTGTTTTTCCTCATTAAGGTCTTACTGACACCCTGTCTGTTATATTCATATTTATGACGTCGTTGCATCATGTATTGCAGGCACTGCAGCAGTGATATTTGTGCTGTATCAGCGTACTTTATACCATCTTAAACGCTGATTATTTTAGCTGTGATTGCTCACCTACTCTTCTATTTTTGTCTGTGTGATTTATTAATATAATTTTTCTAATAAACTTTGTATTGAATATTTACCCCTACTTTGGTATGGATTTTGTGCATTACCACACTGCAAACAAACTAATTTATAGTTATGTCATTACATTGATCCATTACCGGTTTTTTTTTCGGTTTATATCAATTTTTTCATAAAGTCTGTTAAAGGAAACATATAGCAGAATGCACGATTTACATCCGATAATCAGATCGCACTCAGCCATGCAAGTCACTGAGTACATGGAAACCATGGGACCGCACTCAGAAGACATCTGATAGAATGGAGAAGATGGAGACCTTTATTTACATCTTTTCTTCCTCAACTAAGAAAATCGGATGACACTATGGTCAAACCCTGATGAAAGTGTTTTTAGCATAATCGGACAAATTTTCTCGGATTAGAGAAAATACCGTCGTGTGACCCGACCTTACATTACAACTCACTGCAGTCCTGTGTGATGGAGAATAAACCTGGTGTCCTCCATTCCTCCTGTGCTGTCACTTCTGTACATACCTGCCTTGGAATATTCGGAAGCCGCGCTGTCATAGTCCGGTTTCCACTTTAAGAACCCAGTTTTCAAACTGTAACAAAATGCAAAACAGAATGACAGAATAAAAACTACACAGATGTTCCTACAGCCAGGACATGACAGAGAAAGTCCTGTAATACGATAATCTGATGATAATCCAATTCTTCCAGAATTGCAATAGAATGTGGTGGCAAGAAGGAAATGCCTCAGTGAGCTGCACATTGGGCCTCTCCACGTACGAGAGGACAACCTCCTACATGTCTGCGATGCAACAATTCCTTTCAGATATTTCCTAGGACGCGGTCACATTAGGTTTCAGCTCAACATTCAGGATTGTAGGATCCCTGAGGAAGTCAGGAACGCAGTGTGGAAACCTCAGGAGGACCCAGCACTTCGGCACGAGGAGACACAGGAGGACCCAGCACGTCAGTCAGCACCAGGAGTCACAGGAGGACCCAGCATGTCAGTCAGCACCAGGAGACACACGAGGACCCAGCACGTCGGCACCAGGAGTCACAGGAGGACCCAGCACGTCGGCACCAGGAGTCACAGGGGGACCCAGCACGTCAGTCAGCACCAGGAGTCACAGGGGGACCCAGCACGTCAGTCAGCACCAGGAGTCACAGGAGGACCCAGCACGTCAGTCAGCACCAGGAGTCACAGGAGGACCCAGCACGTCGGCACCAGGAGTCACTGGGGGACCCAGGACATCGGCACCAGGAGTCACAGGAGGACCCAGCACGTCGGCACCAGGAGTCACAGGAGGACCCAGCACGTCGGCACCAGGAGTCACAGGAGGACCCAGCACGTCGGCACCAGGAGTCACAGGAGGACCCAGCACGTCGGCACCAGGAGTCACAGGAGGACCCAGCACGTCGGCACCAGGAGTCACAGGAGGACCCAGCACGTCGGCACCAGGAGTCACAGGAGGACCCAGCACGTCGGCACCAGGAGTCACAGGAGGACCCAGCACGTCGGCACCAGGAGTCACAGGAGGACCCAGCACGTCGGCACCAGGAGTCACAGGAGGACCCAGCACGTCGGCACCAGGAGTCACAGGAGGACCCAGCACGTCGGCACCAGGAGTCACAGGAGGACCCAGCACGTCGGCACCAGGAGTCACAGGAGGACCCAGCACGTCGGCACCAGGAGTCACAGGAGGACCCAGCACGTCGGCACCAGGAGTCACAGGAGGACCCAGCACGTCGGCACCAGGAGTCACAGGAGGACCCAGCACGTCGGCACCAGGAGTCACAGGAGGACCCAGCACGTCGGCACCAGGAGTCACAGGAGGACCCAGCACGTCGGCACCAGGAGTCACAGGGGGACCCAGCACGTCGGCACCAGGAGTCACAGGAGGACCCAGCACGTCGGCACCAGGAGTCACAGGAGGACCCAGCACAGAACCACCAGTAGTCATAGGGCAGAGGCAGGAGTCACCCAGCTTTCTTACACTTCTGAATGGCACATCTACTAACCCTTGGGAAGCAATGAGGGGACTCTGTATAGAACAGAGCTGCGCATGAGCCCAGGGATGGCCGAATCCCACAGAGAATCACAGGCGGCAGAATAGGAGGAGGCATGCCCCTTCCCCCCACACTGGGCATGATGGCAGGGACACATCAGGCAGCGCAGCCTCTGGCAGCAGCAGTCACTGTGCACACACCCGCACCAGCCTCCTCTTACCATTTCTCCGCTTTCGCCAGATGCTCTAAAGCTTCATTGATCTTCTGAGCCGCCATGACAGCTCCGGCAATAATATCATACGTCACCAGAGGCGGAACCGGAGCAGAGCAGACGGAGAACGAATGTCAGGTCCTAGAGGGCTACAGGACCTTAGAGGATGTCATGGTCATGTGATTAGTCACGTGTTGTGGGCAGAATCCGGCTCTGGGTAGTGAGGCTGCAGCAGCAGAGACTGTGTGATGTGTTCTTTTCATAAGAGGAAGATGAAGTATACAGCAAGCATAGCCCTACAGCTGTAATATACAGGGATCTGAGCTGTGCAAGTGTGTGATATACAGGGATCTGAGCTGTAATAACTAGGGATCTGAGCTGTGCATGTGTGCTATACAGAGATCTGAGCTGTGCAAGTGTGTGATATATAGGATCAGCTGTAATAAATAGGGATCTGAGCTGTGCATGTGTGTGATATATAGGATCAGCTGTAATAAATAGGGATCTGAGCTGTGCATGTGTGTGATCTACAAGGATCAGCGCTGCATATGTGTATACTATAGAGGGATCAGTTGTAATATACAGAGATCTGAGTTGTGCATGTGTGTGATATACAGGGATCAGCGGTGTAAATGTGTGCAATATACAGGAGTCAGCTGTAATATACAGGGTCAGGGATCAGAGCTGTACATGTGTAATATACAGGGATCTGAGCTGTACATGTGTAATATACAGGGATCTGAGCTGTGCATTTGTGTAATATACAGGGATCTGAACTGTCCATTTGTGTGATATACAGGGATCAGCTGTAATATATCGAGATTTGAGCTGTCTGTGTGAGTAATATATAGGATCAGCTGTAATATACAGGGATCAGAGTTGTGCATGTGTGTAATATACAGTGAGCAGATGTAATATACAGGGATCAGAGCTGTGTATCTGTGTGATATACAGGGATCAGCTCTGCATATGCATGTAATATACAGGGATCAGAGGTGTACACGTGTGTGATATATAGGGATCAGAGGTGTACATATGTGTGACATACCATAGCCCCCTAACGGTCCCATATACCCATATATAGCGGGACAGTCCCGATGTTGAGACTTTGCCCTGCAGTCCTGGCCAGGAGCTTCTTTTCCCGCACTGTACTAGTGAGAAGCAGCCAACAAACCCCCTCTTGTATCATGACTAGAGATGGGCAAACTCGAACAGTAAAGTTCGGCGTCCGTACTGAAAACCTGCTGTTTGGGCACAGACACCGAAAACGGACTTCACCAGGGAGTCCGTGTTACTCTTCGCGTTTAGTCCCCCGAACACTGGGTATTTGTCATGTGCATGACAGCGCGGTAAACCCTACTTCTGATCAGCGGTAAAATCATCACCACTGGTCAAACAGCCGCGATTCCCACGCTATAAAATGACAGAGAAAGCCTGCCGCTGTGTTCGGAGGTATGAAGTTTATCTCCAGTCATTGCTGTTGGCTGATGGACCACTGCTCCCATCAGCTGATGCCTGCTGCCGCTAATAGCAGTGAGAGCAGGAGTGGCTGATGGGAGTATTCATCAGTTGGCTCCTGCGCTGTAAATAATTAAAAAAAAAAAACGCTGTGGTTTCCTTTGTATTTTTGATAACTAGCCAGGCAAAACTCACAGCTGGGGGTACAATCCTCATCTGTCAGCTTCAGCAAGGCTGGTTATCAACCAATATTGTTGTTCAAAAGTACAACTCGTCCTGCAAACAACAAGCCCTCACATGGCCACATTGACCGAAAAATAAAAAGTTATGGCTCTGGGAAGAAGGGGAGCGAAAAACAAGCACAAAAATGAAAAAAGGGCTCCGTCATGATGGGATTAATGAAACACTGAATTTTGCTCTGTTTTCTTTGATCACCAGACACATGTGGGTCAGGCCGCTTGATGTTAAATGTACCATATATTTACTATGTTTTTATCTGTTCTTTTTTAGTATTTTCTTCCCTATTTATGTTCATGTTGTACCCATTGTTTCAATGGTTCGATCAGAGCACCTGTTTCATTTTACCTCAGCAGTATAAGAATTGAAAGCTGCACTGTGATTGGTTGCTATGGGGAGCCACGGCAGATTTTCTTATAGCAAGAGTTCATAAGAGTGTGGTGGCGTGCTTACCACCATTCCTTACAGTATTTAGGAGTTGTGGTGGATTAAGCTTCTGTTTCTAACAACGTGATTGAAATGGCTACAAGGGGGTGTCGTAATTCAGCTGACAACTTTTCCTACATTTGTTGTTGTTTCATTGTGAAGAAACAATGAAGGAGCATTATGAACTTCGTTAGGAAAGTGTATTATATGTATTTTTGTGTAAAACTAGGTGATCAGGACAAGTCTTGGGCTCCACATGTAGTGTGTTCTGTTTGCGTAGAAGAACTATGGCAGTGGCCCAAAAGGAAGAACGAGAGCTCTCATTTTTGCGTGCCTATGATCTGGAGGGAACTGGAAAATCATAGTGATGACTGCAACGTGGAGGGATTCAAACTTAAAAGGAAGAAAATTATATACAGTAAATCTTATATGTCTGGAGATGGGAGTGTCTATGGCATTTCTGATGTCCCCCAGGTGGTCACTAATTCTGTTCTTAAAGGGAACCTGTCACCCCCCCAGGCGTTTTAACTAAAAGAGCCACCTTGTGCAGCAGTAATGCTGCATTCTGACAAGGTGGCTCTTTTATTTCTGGGTGCTGTA